>NW_027526407.1:132379650-132947150 GCF_048455015.1 Haemaphysalis longicornis
TAAAACATTACGGATCCTTCGTATTTGTTGTGGAAAATGTGGTATACGTTACCAATATATTTCTCCTGCATACGAAATCGAGAAGTACTTGGGTAATCATTTTTATACCTAGGTGGCACACGCAATTTGGTGGTCATTTTTATGCCTAGATGGCACACGCATTTTAAATATTTGCTTATATTGACGTTGTCATCGTTTCGTATATATAATGTGATTCCTTCCGGGCATATCTCTCTCTTCGTATAAAGCTTTCATTGTGTTTTTGAAGCCAACAAATTACTCCAAACTATAACCAACATTCTGTGCACAAAATATTCAATGATAGCGAAGTAATGATTTGCAGTTTTAGCACTAAAGTTGTGTATGGCGTTTTCAGATAAAAATCAACTGCTTGTTATGAAGCAGGAGCTAGTGTAAGTCTATAGCTGATTGTTCTTTTTAGGGTATTGAATTAGAATTTTTTATTGTACAACAGAATTGGTAGTGAAATATTTAGGGGTTGATTTGATGGAAAATAATGATTGTGCGCACTCCCAAAGTAGCCTTTGCATTAGTAGTTTAAATGCGGAAAAGAGGAAGAAAATGTCCAGGTAGCGAAACAAGGTGGCTTCTAAAATAAGGGATAGTTTGCACAAAGAAAAACAAGCGTGCTTTAAATGGCTGTCACTTTTATAACGACCGAACGCCAAATATTGAGAGTCCTCTTAAACTATCGTTGCTATTAGGTCAGTCAGAGAGGCTATTTGGTCAGTTATTATTCCTATCCCCAAAGCGCGAGCAGCTGAAGGAACTCAAGACTTGATGACAAGAAAAAAGTGTCACACTTACCATATCTGCAAGGTATGCATTTTTTTCTTAAAAGTAGATTTACAAAAATTCCGAAAAGAAGATTTACAAAATGTAGATGGTCTGCGCAATAAAATAGGGCTCGAAATTTAAGCCAGCTTCAAAGCGTACAGTAGCAAGGCGATAAAAACAAGTCATTTAAAATTCAACTCGACCGACTCAAAATAAGCGAAATCACTGGAGCGAATTCTGGAGTACCCTTTCATCAATCGGCATATCATAAGCTAGTTTTGTCTTTTGCTATTTTTAATTTTGTTTCCCCAAGTAAGGCATTGTGAGATTTTAATAAGACATCTTAGCCGTTTGTTTCCAATGGTGACACACTGATTCGTAAAAATACGGCTTGTGCTCAGGTGCCCGAAATAAACTCGGTGGTCACCGCCAGCTGCTTGCTAGTCTATCGCGCTAATATCATCATATATTTGCCACTGCCATGTATATAGCCGCGAACCATAAATTGGATTTGTTTTTGTATGCTTTGTTTTGCATACCAGATGCGCCGGGGTCTGTTATCTGGCTCAACTGTATGCCAAGGTAAGCGGGTGTTGCGTTCTTTATTTCTATGCCGCACGTGTTATCTCATTTGATAAGGAGAGCGTTTCCAACTAACGTCAAAATCCTAGAACATTTTTCTTTGAACTACAGTGTCATGAATGTACTTCGACTGTTCGAGAAACAGTCGCGCCCAGGGATAAATGCCTGCGAAGCAGACACTGCGGCCTTCGTATCGTCGACGCTGGCCTTCGCACGTCATTTTGTTCACTGCTGCTTCGCCGCCTGGGTATTTTTTGAGTTGTTAGGGGAGCACAAGTTCGGTTCAATTCAAATTCTTCGTGACATCTGGTGAGGTGCGTCGTACGCACTATCTATGCTCCCAATGACCTTTGGAAGCCGCCGAGCCAGTCCAACTAGAGCCAGCCGCCTGCTGCAAGGTCTGCAACCCGAGTTTGGTCTCAGGCGAGACGGACCCAAGAAAGCGATCGCTGCAACGAGCAACATGGTGCATGAAAAAACTTCACCCATCGTCCTGCAACAGCCCCGGGAACCAACCTCGTTCTGTTGATATTCCGCTCAAGACCGTGAGAACTGGTTGGAGAAAGTGGGGCGTGATCTGAATATTAACCGGTGGGATGAAAAAAAACGGTGCGGCACGTTTTCTTCTATTTGAAGGATGCAGCTGGAACTTGGTTTGACAACCATAAAAGATCTGTGACTGACTGGACTATTTTTAAGAGCTAATTCCTTAAAAGGTCGCCACCGTTGTGCGAAGGGAACGAGCCGTACGTTTGCTAGAAACGCGCAGGAAACACCGCAATGAACGGGTAGTGATCTTTGTTTGGGAGATGAAGATGATCAAATATAGCGCAGCAGAAACACGCGAGACGGACCGAATACACACGGAAAGAATTCTTTCTGTCCCGTGTGTTTCTGCTGCACTATATTTGATCACTATGAATTACCAAATAGCCCAGTCTACAGCTTTACTGAGATAAAGAGAGTGTTTGGACGTGTGGTCTGTAAATGACTGAAGAATATAAACTAAAGTTTCTGATACGAGGAGTAAAACAAAAGCCTTTAGCTTGCCTTGCCCGCAACCCTACTAAAAAGTTAGCGAAAATGCGCGTCTGAGGCAGCCGCGGTGGAGAAGACGTTGGAAATGGGAACGAGGCAGTAGGGTCGCCCGGTCACTGCATTAGTTTCGAAGGCACTCGGCACCGAGACGATTATCTCCGACACACTACGCGATACCATCCGAGCAGTGTTCAGGGAAGAGCTTCGGAAGCTTTTTGCAATGACGCCGTAACCTCAAGTGGCTTGCCTGACGGACGTGATGCACGAAGACGTTCAACAGGCACAGGGGACTTCTATGCCATCCCAAGAACCCCGCCAGCCACAGGCAATGATGACCTACTCCGAAGCTCTTCATCGAATCCGTCCTGCTACAACACGTCGTCAAGAGGCCCTGCCACACCGCCGTCTATGGTTGCGCGCCCGACCCCCCGTGGTTCAATACCATACGCCAAGAAAGACCGATTTGCGGTGAACGCCTGATAATCGCCCGGAGCGGCCCACCACATCTACCGTCACTGCCCTTAAGATGCTAGGTTTGCGAGGATTCTCCGACGACACACCAGCTTTTTCCCTGGCCAACGACCACGCGTTGTCGACGAGTATCTACCTCCAACCGCTCGCCCTCGCCCTACCCGTACAAGTCGCCGAACCACCGTAGCACTGTCGACTTTTCACGTGGAAGGCTCCAGCCAACGTGGGAGAGCCTAAAAGCAGCTACTTCTGGAAGTGAAGTTGCTCGACGTCGAAAATCGGGAAACCCTCCAACAATGAAAGGAGGGCCGAAGACTGTGATTCACGACATGCTCTAATACTGACGACTCAACGTAACGCTCACGAGACTCCAGAAAACGACGACAGCCACATGTCCCCACGCCTACCCGACATGATGAAGACTCTGCTTCAAGACGACGGTAACGACGACACGTAGTGCCTAACCCTCAAGACGCACAAGTCGAGATACCACAGCCCAACGCACCGAGAACACGGGGAAGACAGCATCTGACGTCCAGTTATCCATCAACGACTTTAATGTAGTTGCCCTCATTGACACGGCAGCCGACTACTCAGTCATGAGCGGATCATTCGCGTCTAAGCTGAAGAACGTTATGACCAGAACAGACGTTCGCACATACGCACAGCAAGAGGCCACATCGTAACGCCCAGGGCAACGTGCACATCACGCGTTACGATAAACGGCACCAAGTAAACTGCTGCGTTCGTCATTTCGCCAAACTGCTCCCACGACCTAATTCTATGAATGGACTTCTTGGTGGACAACGGTACAATTATCGATCTCCAGACCAAGTATATAACTTTCTCTTCGATAACTACATGACGCCCGAATAGAACCCTGAACACCGTGCCGCTGGGGATCACGTGGTCGGATTCCTCATTTCAGGTGCCCGTTTCAGCTTGTGGCCTTCTCCGCACGCTCCATCAGCCGAAGCTAAGTTTCGCTGATAGAGCTTGCCAGAGCTTGCCAGAGCCAGATAGAGCTTACATGCTTATAGGAAGGTTTGGGAAGTGGCGAACATTTTTGTATCCAACCCTAAAACTTTGTACACGGACGCTGCGGACTTAGGTGACATGAATACGATGACACCTGTCGTCACCACGAGCACCGAGCATGTCGCCAGTGTCACGCTTACTCGCAACAACACTATCCAATCATAAGAGGCAGCCATCGCTCTTGCCATTGCACACCTCAGCCAATACAATGATTACTGATTTTCAAGGAGCATTCCGAAGTTACCTACGCGGAAGAATATCAAAAGCAGCTGCAGGAATCCTTCTCCACTGACCCTCTCAACGCAAGATGCGTCTGGTTTGGGCCCCTGAGCACCCGTCCCTTCGCGGCATTGTCATTGTCCACACGACAGACCGAGAGTAAGACTACTGGGCCCCGCGAGACGACTGGCTTCAAGCGATGCATACTCTAGTAACATATCAAGGCATCATACAGCACTACAAGCTGAATAGGCAAGAATGTCCTCTTGCCCGCCCTTCACACACCAAGGAACACGAGCATAAACTTACAGTTTTGATGACAAACACTTTCCCACACCTATCTAAATTTCACGTCATCAACCCCACCCTCTACACCACCACCTGCTCACACTGCGGTGAGATGTCTACACGCTGTAGTGATCGCCGATGATCATGTCACCCGGCCAACACAGGAAAGCTTTCTGATCATGGTCTACTGTGAAGATGCTGCTCCTGCCGTCGACGCTATCGTAGAGAGTGATCAAGGTTACTTCTCTACAGCGGTTTCTCTGTCACAAGAGGCATTGCGCGCATAATGGAATGCCAATGCCAAGTTTTGGTCGCTAATTTTACCGATATGTACCAGCATTTAAACAGGGCTGCAACTCTCGCTGTAGAGACGCAGCAAAGGAAATAACTTGGTTCATTTGTTTTTAGTGGTAGCGCCGAATTCACGTCGAAAGGAGGGGCAAGCTCGAAGGTATCTTGGAAGGCGGGTTAAAAGTCCGTATATATATATATATATATATATATATATATATATATATATATATATATATATATATATATATATATATATATATATATATATATATATATATATTTATATATATATATATATATATATATATATATATATATATATAGTAAGGAAATGAGGGGCTCGTTGAGGAAATACAGAAAGATAGGTCAGCAGTCTACAACGCCAAAGGTGGCATAGGGGTGTGGTTAGGCTCTTTTCTTTTTCACTACGGTTAATTAAGTAAACATTTTTTTTTAAATATACAGAAGAAAGAAAGAAAAACACGCGCCCAGAGTGGGGACCGAACCCACGCCTTTCGATTACATGTCGAATGCCTTACCAATTCGGCTATCTGGGCGACTGTGTTCTCCTTTACTTTCTGAGCTCATTTATATTTACTAGAAGTGTATCTGACGCTTGAGGGTGGTAGCCAGCGCCACTCGGACTACTCGGGGTGAAGGGGACCTTCTTTTTACCCCCTGGCCGTGACTCGAGTATCTACGACATGTCGAGAGTGGTCGACCAGCGTTGAACCCTCTTAAGCTTCCTATGGCACCAAGACTCCCAGAACAGAGGCCCTCGCTATGCATGTAGCGAATAAAAATAGAAAATGAGGGGCTCGTTAAAAATAACACAGAATTAAGAGTTGGCAGTCAAGAAAACGTCGGAAATCAAAGGGGAGGTTGTGGTAGGTCATTGAAACAGATAAATAATTTGGATAGACAGTGGAGAAAAAATGGCCGCCAGGTGGAACCCAAACGCACGACCCCCAGAATACCGGTCTGGTGCGATAACCACTACGCTACCGGCGGGGCGATTTTCCCCTCCACTTCCTGGGCTATTTATGTTTGGGTATTTTTGTTTCCTGTGCTTGGGTGTGGTAGCCAGCGCCAATCGGACTACACGGTCGGCGCATCAGGCCGAGGAGGTAGCCATCGTCCTGGCTCTCGCCAACTCGGGATGCACGACCGTGCTGAGTGATTCCAGGACCCCGCTGCGGAGCTACACCAGAGGGAGTGCGTGTGTGGCAGCAGTGTGGGGGCTGCGTGCGGTGAACTTAACGGACAGAGCGGTGACAATCAAGTGGTTCCCGGACCACATTGGAAGGGACGTGTTGGCCCGAGGCAACGCAAAACACAACGACACGGCCAACAAGGCGGCGCGAGGTTTCACATACCACCCCACCCAACCTGACGACTCGACGGAGTGGTGGTACGAAGTGCTAAGGTAAAGACAGGATGGCAGAGTATTGAGAAGTTTTGAACTGGTAGAAAATAGGGCGCAGGACTATGCCTCCGCCCCCCCCCCCCCCCAGGGTCTGACCCGAAGCGAGGCGTTGACATTCCGGCAACTGCATTCTGGGTCGCTACCCACGCCGGTGCTTATGAAACACGTTTTCTCTAGCGTACATGTGAGCGACTTGAGTCGCGTGCGTGAATCGAAAAGGGCTACTGCGGACCGCATTCTTTGGGGCTGAACAGAATCCGAGAGACGAACAGACAGTGAAGACGATCCCGCCGTGGCTTGAGGCTGCAGCGGGAAGCGACCAACGGAAACACACACGGGCCGTACAGTGGATTTTGGCTACCCTCAAAAAGCCGCGACCCAGCGAAAGGGCCTGGTGCTCGCTACCACCCCAACACAAGGCCGGTGCGGGTGCCAGAAGGTGGGAGCAGAGATGGCTGCTCGCTGAGTAAAGGACACCAAGCCGAGTTGATGTGTGGCTGCATCGAGATGACCCTCTCCTGGTGGGGCTGGGATAGTCGTCCGCCGGATGATCAAAAAAGTATTTTCACTCACCCACTCACTCTTGTGGTTCGTAGCCTGGCGTGATCATTAAAATACAGACGGAAAGTACGAAGAAAGGCGAAGGCCAGAAGAAAGAGAAGGCCAAAAATAAGTAAGAAAAGGATAAAATTCGGTTACCGGCTAGACACAAACGGCTATCCGACAAGACATCATCACCGCTCATACGAGCTCTTGTCGGCCGGGCAGGCGTTGAATCTTTAGAGGACGATGAAAATGAGCAGCAACATATCTCAGCATACGCAGACGCAGAAGAACATGACGACGAGATAAGGCTTCAAGATGGTTGAGCTAGAAGCTGTTCGCGGTACAATGTGTAAATTATGTGCTTTTCCTACATGATGGCCTAATACCTCGCTTCCCTGGACGTTCTTCCAAACACATATCCGAAAACGCCTCCAAGCTGGGCCGGCTGACCTGCGATGGCCAGCAGGGTACGCTGTCCGCGAGGAAGATTTTTTACCTCATGCGACACCTCGTCGACCGGCTGAATGGTAGGGAGGCCACGAACCGAAACCTCATTAAGATCGTCAACGACTACGGCGGGTATGCAAAATACTCATCAAGGGCCTGAAGATGAAGTATCTCAAGACAGAATGCGGGTAGTTCCCGCTACCGTAGGAGTACGGGGGACCTGAAAACATGGAGCTGAAGGAGCCCTTAGCCACTACGCAATTTGTGACAGCTATCGACGAGAGTAACAGCGCGCCCTGCCCGCATGCCATTACCTTCATACTTCATCAGTGAGGCGGCCAGGCCCAAGCTCCTAGATAAAATCAACCTGACCTGGGAATTTTCCGAACTACCCGGGGAGTTGAAGGAAGGAGACCATATTCTCATTCCCAAGCCCGGTAAACCGCTGAACATAATAACATGATTCCGATGTCGCTGACGTCTAGCGCGGTCAAGGTCGTGGAACCCATGGTTCTTCAGTGACACCAAGAGTTCCTGGACGAGACCGACAAGATGCCAGCCACTACGTGCGTGTTCCGCGGGCACCTGTAAACGTAAAAGGTCCTCATCCAACTCAACAAACAGGTGTTCAAGAAGGCCACAAGGCACTCGCCCACAGGATATTTCTGTTGGCACTCAACAGGGCATTTGACGACGTGTCCCACGGGAGCGTGCTCGAGAAGCTACGCAAGCCGCGCTACGGCCGCAGGGCGTACGGTTACGTCGAGAACTTCCTGACCAGGAGCAGATTGATTCATTGATTGTATGTTTAATGTTCTGACGCAACTCAGGCGATGAGGCACCCCGTAGTGAAGTTCTCCGGAATAATTTTCATTACTTGTGGATCTTGATTGTGCGCCGAAATCTCGTACGCACGGGTGTTTTGCTTTTCGCCTCCATCAAAAAAGCAGCAGCCGCGGCCGGGAATCGAACCCGCGACCTCGTACCCAGCAGCACAACGCCTTAGCCAGCGGGCTACCGCGGCGGGTCTGACCAGGAGCATGGCAATCACTAAGATAAAAGAGAAATGGGTGGACAAAAATTGACTTCGGAGACAAGTACACTATGAAAGGGCTGGTCTTATCGCCACTGCTCTTCAGCCTGGCCCTCCTGCGCGTGCCTAAGTTTCTCCAAGATATCGAATCCGCAGACCACGCGTTCTACGCACACGAATAACGGTGTGAATGTCCAAAGCGGGTTCGGACGCTTGGGAGAGGAAGCCTCGCCGATAGCGGCGACGACCACCAACCAGTGCAGCAAGACTTGAGGGCTTAGCTGTGTCCAACCGGATTCAGAGAAGTCAAACTCGCAGAAAGTGGGAGCTGTTGATGGTCCAGCCCGGTAGGCCCAAGATGGAACCACCACCGAACGTGGGAGTCCCGAGCGAAAGAACAAAGATCGTGTCCATGGAGCATGTCCACATCCTGGGCATGCTGCTTCGTGACGGTGCCGACACTACCGTGGGCACGCACAAGATCAAAGCCGTCTCCGAGGAGATCTCGAGCATTACAAGGAGAGTCATCAACAGGAACCGACAAATCAAGGGAGACGTCACACTGAATTCTGTTCACGCGTTCATCGTGTACCGCATCACTTCGTCTCGGGAATCCAGCTGAGAAAAAGGAGCGCAACCCCTGCATACGGTGGGCAAAAGAGGACCACGCTCGCCTTGGGAGCGCCCGTCCACTCGTACACGCTGAAACTTCTGGGTATGAACCACGCAACAATGTGGGCCATATAGTGGAAGCCCCGATCTCATACCAAAGGATCAGGCTGAATGCGAACGAACACGGATGGAACATCCCGCGCAAGGTGAAATGGAGCATTGAGCCACGACCGGACAACTAAACGTTACCTGGCGAGTGAAAGAACGTTGTACAAAAGAATCCCCTTTCGAAGTACATGCAACCTAGGAAGAACTAACAGAGGCGGCACACAAGGGCCAGGGCGGTGGTTCACCACCTGGAATAGGGCCCCTACGTCTATTACGCCAACCCGGTGCTTCCAAGTGCGGAACCAAGACGATTAAAGCGGTCACCACTATAGGGACTGTAGTGATCTGCGCGTCGCTGCGCCTGACTCAACCGGGCGAAGCTGAGGAAGTGGCCTTCGCCTTCGCGCTAGTGCAACCGAGGGCCAGCACTATAGTCACGGACTTCAAAAAAGGTACCACGACTTCCGAAAAGGGAGGATGTCTCCCGCGGCACGTGCAATACTGGCACAGCCTTGCCACCGGTCGAGCGTTACAGCTCGTCCGGGTGCCGGCTCATATGAAGTTGGACGCAAAGCAGCGTGGCGACCACAACTACTGATTGCGGTCCGTACAGACCCTTGATGAGCCGCCGTTGCTGCCCCCCGTCACGAGCTACAGAAAAATAACTGAAATGCACAGAGAGCGCAGGTGCACGTTCCCCGGGGATCATCCGAAAATGAGCAGAAAACAGCAAACCAATATCCAAATCATAAAGGAGGGGTCGCCAGCACGGGTACAGGCATTGGAGACAGCGCTACCGTACTCCTAAACAACATGTACCTGCACAGGTAAGAGAGTCCTTGACCATTCTCAAAAGACACAGACGATACTATGGCACACGTCATGTCGGAGTGCAAGTCTATTGATATCCGCCCAAAGCCCACCCCTATTCCCACACCCGACCCGCGAGACGACGGGATACCTTGTTGTCTAGCGGCAACCTCACCCAGCTCCCGGTGGAAGCCAAGGGCCAAGAGCTGCTAGAGGCATATGGAACCGAGAAATGGGCTCCACCCGTCCGGTTCTGGTGAACACTGCCTAATACCTTTATTGGGCTCAATAAAAGTTGATTCTGCCGCTCTCTCTTCCAGATTGAGAAATAATTTGTGAACTACATCTTAGAGTTTTACATATTTATATTGCTTAAATACGCAACAACGTTGCTGAAATAGCAAATATATTTTGCAGCTTTATTAGGGGAAGCAACTTTCTCATTTATGTGCGCTCCTATAAATTAGCTTCCTTACGATATTCTTTCGCCCTGTATGTGCCTCACAAATCTGCTGCACCATGTCTTGTTTTCTTGTGTAAAGCAGCAGACGTTAGCGCTAGTGTATTTTCTCTTTGTGGCGCGGTTGTTTGTGTGGGGAGAAAGAGATGCGGTGCTTGATAGGAATGCTGGCAATTCTAAGCAGGAAATATTGTTGAAATGGTTTTGTCCCCTACGTTTTTAGCATCTGTGTAAATGGGACGCCGTTATTCAACGAAGGATTTATGCCGGTAGGCGGTAATTTAGTCATTGGGACCATGCAAATGCTCATATTTCTGGCGCACTGTCAGTGGTCTCTGGCCTGTGAAGGTAATATGTTCACTCTACGCTAGCTGGCCACTATATGTAGGACGAGTGGGGAAAGTATATTGCCCTTCTAAGCCCACCTCCGGTCGTAGTTGGTGGTTGCTCGACCTACATCTAACGCGCGCAGCACATTACATGTGGTCACTTTGCTTCTCCCCAGGAACGTTGAGGATTTTCGCGACCTTTGGGATTTCGGCGTTTCCTTGGGGCTATCTATTCTTATATTCGTGCCGGTTTGCAGTGCGTTACGTTGCGTACCTAATGTGACACGGAGAAACACGTGGCTGCTTCCGTTCACTCCCGTTAGAGAGGATGCTTGCTAATGCATTTTATCCGCGAAGCTGCTGTGTCTGGCCGTAAGGTGTACTGTGTGTGGCATCCTAAAAATTGGGTTATACGCACTTGCGCCGTTTAACCCGCATGGCATCCCATTCCTTACGAGGACTGCGCGACAGCGTAGAGACTTGTCCGAGGGGTTCAGAAAAAATACCATGAATACAGTTCACGTACAACCATTCCACTAGAAGCTAGACAGGACGGCTGGCGCTACAGACACCCAGTTGGTGAACACGGTTCCCACAGTTGCTTGAGAGTGATGACGCGTTCTATTTCAGGAGAAATGTGAAGCCTGAGATCCAGCTCCGCCAATCATGCATGAAGCCTACCACGATGTCAGTATAGACAAGACATAGAATACTATTGCAACAATGAAAATTGATGGCGGTACACGTATAGAAACAATTTAAAACCAAAGGCAATGCGTGGTCGTATGTGCTTCAAGGTGTACGTACAAAGAAATCATCTAGCCTCGCAATGGTTCTAGCCTCGCGCATCTTAGTTCAAGGTTCCCAATTTTTTTTTGTCTCGTCATACCATTATTCCGCATTCAAAGGAATGTTTCTGCTAGTTCATTAATCGTACCATAATATAAACAAAGCACTTTCAAAACATCATGAATTTTTTCAAGGAAGGGTGCTATAAAAATTTCACTGGTGCCCTCGCATACTTCACCATAAAATGTATGAAATTCGGTTCGCTGGACATGACATGAATCCGAGTAAAAGGTCAAAAATAAAAGCTTCAGCCGCCAGCTGCGCGCTTGCGTGTGCGTTGATGTTCAACGTTATATACATTTACAAAACTGAAAGAACTAAAATCAGACCTTTGCAGGGGCTTCTTTTTCAATGAGTGATGTGCATGTGTTGTTTGAAGCAAACCTATGTTCCACCAATTTTCTCTATAAATGTAGATTGGCTTCACAACCAAGTAGTTTTTGTTAAACGATTGAATTTCACTTTAGCACGCATATAAATGCATATGTTTTAACGATTCAACCAAATCAACCATTATTTTCAACACAAAATGTGGGGTCCCTGAGGCGAAAAGTGACCGTAAACGACCCCTTGAATCTGCCTGATGGCCCAAACTCCAGCCTAGGCAGTAGCACTGTTGCATTTCTTCATTCGGCACAGGTGTTTAACGGAAAACTAGCAGAAAAGCAATATACATTGTATAGCGGAGAGAGAGAAAGCAGCATAGTAATTGCAGTAACACAGGGACAAAAACAGTTGAGAAATTCGAAATACTTCTGTACACTGACGCCATTTTCACGAAAAGGCTTAAAATCTAAAAGAACCCGAGCTTTCTTCAACATATATACAAAACAACGTTATGTGTTCAGGACATTTCTAGAACCAATTGCCTAGTTTTTTTTTTGAGGGAGTCACTTGGATTTATGTTTACAATTTCGAATTTTTCTAGCAGAAAAACGCAGTACAGGGTAAAGATTACAGAAAATTGCTAGTTCGTCAAAGCGGCACTAGCGGCCTATGTAAACTTCGAGGGCGGGAGTCATTCCGCCGCATTTTTAAATCGCACATATATTACATAAAAGCTGTGTATATGTAATTTAAAAAAAAAGATTGCAACAAACGAAATTAGGAATGTCCTTGACAGAAATGATTTTAAATTGATAGGGGAAAGACCTAGTTGAGTGTGAGTTGGGTACACTGTCAATGTAGCGTCGAGTACTTTTTTGTAACAGGAAGTGTTGCCATGGTAACAGGTAACAGGAACTTCTGCAGTGGTTATGGTTTCCTATATGAGTATAGAGTTATGTTAATATACAGCGACCAGGTCTTGGTAAATCTCGATTTTAGTTTTACGGGAAAAGTTTGCCTACGTCGCTCTAGTGCACCGGCCGCTTACGAAAGTGTTTTAAATGCGGAGCATTTCTTAGGCTCGCGATGTCACTCGTCGATGTTGTCGGCGCCTTCCACACGATCACTGTGCATGCGCGTCGCTTCGAGGCACAGGTGCGCGTCTCTCCCCCGTACCCTCCTCGCTCTCAACAACAGGTGCGGCGGTACGGGAGGAGCGCGTGTACCACGTGCGCTCCGTCACTTTCAACAACAGATGCGGCGGTGCGGGAGGAGCGCGTCTGTGTGGGCATGCGTCCTAGCTACCCGTGCGCTGCGTCGCGCCCAACAGTAACGGCGGCAGGGCGTGTACACGTGATAACGGCGTGGTGGGTGCGTGGAAAGTTCGCGCGCTTGTGTACGGAAGTGTGCGCATGCGCGTATCTCCCCCGTACTCCTCTCCCTCGAACGCGGGCGGTGTGTATATAAGCGGCGGAGCGCACATTCGGAATTCAGTCAAGGGCGTCTTTGCTTGGATTTCGCTTGACTTGACACTTTGCTTGACGGCACCAAGCAATAAAGACAGACTTTACACTCCTTGCCTCCCCTTCTCCTTCAATCAATAAATAGGAATAATAAAGACGAAATAACAATTAACCATTCCCAAACCATACCCAATTACGCAAAATTCACGCGATACACCCCACCACTCTGCGACGCATTTACTCGAATTCCCCCCGTGGGAAGATGCGGGTGGGTTTTTTTATACAAGGCTTATTTGGGATTCGTCTATGTTCCATAAGAAGAAAATCTTAGTCCCAGGAGTTTGTGCTTGTTCACAATCCCTAGAGGTACGGGGCTTAATGTGATCATTGGATGCGTTGTTTATTATTGATGTTTTTGCTCCAAATAAGAAGGGTTTTGTTAGGCGAGCGTTAAGTTTTAAACTATTAGATTGACCTTTCAAAAACGATAGACAGTGCCTCCCGAACCTGTGCCGTAAATTCGTCAGTGCTTTGGCCTGAAATATACAATGTGGTGCCGTCTATATACAGACAAAATGTGACGTAATCTTGGGTTTAAACGATAATATTACCCTAGATATTAGAAAGCAGTGGCCGTAATCGCTCCCTGAGGCACGGCATAATTTGTATCTTTATTGGAAGTTAGAAAGCCACCTACTTAAACGCACTCTTAGTGCTCTGTATGGCATGACTCAAGAAGACAATGAGCAATACCTGGGACACCATAGCTTTGCAACTTCGTGAGGAGAACGTAATGATTTTCAGTGCTCGCAAGAGTAACTATTTTCTTTAAATATGAGCTGTGTGAGTTTAGTATACTTGATATTTGTAATTATTAATTTTTTCCTGGAAAGAGTGCCATTTCTGTTGGCTTGCCTCGTTGAATTCCATGTTTGCCGCATCTACTATCATAGTGCTTGAGAAAAAATTTATAAAATGGGAAAAATGGGACTTTTTTCAATCTCTTAGAGAATGTTACCAGTATCCATCATGCATCATGCTATAACAGTTGTTTACATCATGCCTATAACCATCTTTGAATGTAACTGGCACTCTAGCAATCTTCATAAATTATTCTAATTGACCATATTGTAGAACCAGAATAAACATATATGCTAGAAACGGTGCTCTGCTGTGTTTTACCTACCTAATTGGATGAAATTGAAGGTAGTGCACAACTGCCTTTAGTGTTTCTAAGCTTTTGAATGTTCGGCAATTTTCACTTACATCTGTTAACGCCAGCTACGCAGTCTTAAAGTTTTGGTGGTGTATTGTGGCCCCCGCTTGCTGATTGGTTTGCTGCAGAATATCAGTTAAGTTTTCATTAAATGATCTGCCAAAACTACCCCTAAAAGTCTTGTACCTTGCACAGTTATCTTAGATACCGTAGGTTTTGCACATGTACTTTTATGAGCAATATGAAAGGAAGCACAGGAACGCCCTGCAAACAGCTTCTAAACCGACTCGGAGCGACAGTTGGATGGCGCTGTGAAAAATGAAGGGGGAATGGAGGGCACTCTTCTACTCACTGCTGGCATTCTCACCGCGATGGCATTTCTACAAAGCAGCAGCCTATGTCATTTAGCCGATAATATAGCATCGTCGGACAGCCGATAAGAGTCATGGCGGGAAGGGGGACAGTTGTTAGAACAGAGTCCCCTTTGCCACTTTGTTTCCCACGGCGTACGCTGCGTATCACTCATAGCTGGGCCTGAGGGTGTTTTCTACGCGCTCCTGTGTTCCATTTTATACGGCTCATAATAGTACGGTTTATTATATCATTTATTCTTTCTCAAACCTGATGAGGATCCTGTTTGGGGCATTCTCAAGAGTTGTAATCAGACTAGAATCACTTTGCTTGTTTTTTTTTATTTTAGCGTTGAGCTTATTTTGGTGGTTCGTAACCACCACGGTGCCTCACTGGGTCAGGCGTTGCTCTGCTGAGAACGAGGTCGCGGGTTCGATTTCCGGCCGCGGCGGCCGCTTTTCTGATGGAGGCGAAAAGCAAAAACGCCCGTGTGCACCAGATATCGGCGCACGTTAACGATGCCCAAGTGGTCAAAATTATTCCGGAGCGCTC
This sequence comes from Haemaphysalis longicornis, assembly GCF_048455015.1. Lineage (NCBI taxonomy): Eukaryota > Metazoa > Arthropoda > Arachnida > Ixodida > Ixodidae > Haemaphysalis > Haemaphysalis longicornis. Next base: position 132,394,908 of record NW_027526407.1, read on the forward strand.
CACTACGGCGCCTCTTATCGCCTATATTGCGTTGGTGCGTTAAACCCGATAATCTATCATTTTTATAGTTCCTAAATTCCCCTAGCTTGGATTATCTTCAAATTTTTATGAACGTTTTGAACAGTTGATTCTCCTTCTTAACCATGTATACATGTTCACTGCCAATCCAAGGTTGCCGTATATTATTTCTTTCTCTTACGTGTACTTATGGAAAGTATACGTCATAACGGCAGCAAAAATACATAAAGCCTATGAATAACTGTAATCAAAGTCGTTGTTGTCATAAAGGTTGAGATAATCTAGGTTGAGAACACGCATTCGGAAGGAATTCATATTTGTACTCGACAGGAGGCCATACTTTGTGCGAAGAGAAAAATCTTCGCCTGTAATGGCATTTAAACACGCAATACATCCCCAGCTTTCCGGCTCACGCCTAGTTCAGACATCGGCCACCAGGCGATCTGGTACCAGCGTAACTCACCTGCGGCGTTTTTTTTCAGCCTGATTACAAATATTTTTGAAATATTCTGTGATTTTTTCTAATCATGTTATCTTCGGCGCAAAAACTAACAGTTTATAAAACATGTTTTCAGTATATTGGTTTCACAATGTTCTTGAAGAGTTTAAAGTGTCAGTATTGCAGAGAAGCTTTGAGTATTGCGGCAAAAGCTCCTGACGACCCCGGAGAAGACCACCTGCTGATCACTCTGTGGGTGCTTTGCCTCGTCTTTGTATAAGTCCTGGTTCCAAAAAAGGAGCATGATTTTTATGCCTACTCGCGTTACTGACGCGTTGGAGAATAAGCGGATAATGTGGGGCAAAAGCGAAGCGATGGTGCGAGTTCCGGTTGTTGTTACAAATTGTCCTTGTATGTGTGCGTACCCGCTTTTGTGCATACGTGATCGTGCGTGCGTGCGTCTGCCCGTGCGTGTGTGTCGCGTGTGTGTGTGTGTGCGTGCGCTTGTGTGCGTGTGTGTGCATGTGCGTGCGTGTGTGTAGGCCTGCTTGTGCGTGTGCGTGCGTGCGTGCGTGTGTAAGCGTGCATGGTTTTGTGGACATGCGTGCGCGTGTGCGTGCGTGAGTGTGCGTGCGTGCATGTGCGTGTGTGTTCGCGTGTGAACATAAAGTAGTTGTGAATGTGGCTGTGCTACATTAGAAAATTTATTTAGGTACATTTCTCTTGTCCCTGGTTTCCCTCTTTGTGTGACGTCACATTGGTGGCGTGATACAGGTGGCATCACAGTGGTAATTGTAGTGCGTGACGTTTACAGCTTCGCATTCCAACCACCTTCAGAGCGTGGATTGGAGCAATGTTTTTTTTTTATTTTGCCTAATTACATAATTAGTAAAGATTATTGAGCCAACTTCTAAAGCAGCAAGGCTAGGCAAAAAAATTCCAAACATAAAGTTGCATAGCGGTTTGCAAAACTTCCGAGTAAGTAGTTTCCGCAGTATTTTTAAGCATGATATACAAAAAAACTCCCTCGCACTTCCCCGAGGGGGAGAGTGTGTAAGTGCGAATGCACGGTTGTTGATTGTGCGATTACGGTGGATATCGTGATCTTGGAGTGGAGAGGAGGCGCCCAACACCCGCAGTCACTGAGCGGAGAGAGGAGGAGGAGAGTAGCGCCCGCCGTTACGGCGAGGGCTACACGAGTGCCCTCACGCGTCGGAATGCGGAGCGCCCGCTACGCGAGCGAGAGCTCTCCCGCCCAAACTGGAGAGGAGGCGCCCAACACCCGCAGTCACTGAGCGGAGAGAGCAGGAGGAGAGTAGCGCGCGCCCATCTCCCCCCGTTGCTAGGGAAGACGAGGAGGAAGACGAGGAGCGCGCGCACCCGCAGCTGTTGCTATGCGGACAACGGCGGCGGACGATTCAGGCTCGCTTAAGAAGTGCATTCGCACTTAAAATACAACGTGACATGCCCGCATGCGCGTTGCGATTGCAGTGCACCAAAACATTCTGTGCAAAAACTCTCACAGGCATGCTGCCGCTTAAAAAGTGTCAGGTCAGCAACGAAAACAGTCGCGTTGCCTGTTGGTATCGCTATGACGAAGCGTCGCGAGGGGCGCACAACGCTTGCGTAAATGGCACAGCCAACGCCTATATCGCACCACTGTCGCCTTTAAGTCGGTTGCACGCCGATAGTTGTTTGTGGAGAAACATTTTGGAGCACTGCAAAAAGGACGCGAAAGCGGGCATGTCATGTGGTGTTTTTGTATTTTTTTCAGTAAGCAGAAAACAGTAATACTAAATAGATAGAGAGACGGAAACTGTGACGGAAACCACTCTGCAACTTACAAATTGAATTTTGTTCCTAGGTCCATGGCTTCAGAAGTTGGCCAAGTAATCGTGACTGATTATCTCATCCGGCAAGGTGTAAAAAATAGTGTGACACAAAATATAGAAAAAAAGCAATCTGCATTAGGTCACGTCATCTTAGATTGCATGGGCATATTATTAAACCACGGCTGCAGTTAGCTGAAACAACGTTATATAGTGTACAGGGTTGAACAATGAGATTTATTTCACGAGTGATTAGAAATCTGGGTAGCTGACGGACTGACTGGGTAGTTTTAATGGATTTGATCATTAGTAATAATGCACCAGGAGAATATCTTATGGTGATTAAGAAATCTTTTCTTTTTAAGGTCATCTTTATCTAGAGACAAAAAGAGCCTTCCGATACCCCTCCTATTTGGCTTGTTCCGCTTGTTAAATGGCACCATGCGCATTGTTCGGCATACCGCCGTCGGCGCGGCCGTTCCAAGATGACCGCAAATGTCCACGATGGCTTCTGCTCTCCGCTAGGTGGAAGTCGTCTCAAAATTATGAGAGCACGATTTCGAAAGTATGGTAACACTACACTGATTCTGGGTTGTGCAATAGTATGAAAAACCAATTGTCGTATTTACTTTTCCGGCAATATTTTTGACTGCCTGACTTTCCGACATGCTGGAACGAACAAGAGGAAGAGTGAGCAATGCTCTCAGGATTCCGACTAGCTCAGGTACCGAATATATGCGTAAAACTTATTACAGACTGAAGCAAAATGGAGAGACGAGCTAGTTGGTTCGCAATTTCCATGAGTGAAACTTAAGCGCAAAATTTTTCACAGGGACGAGAAAGGGAACGACACAGGCGACAAGCGCCTGTGTCGTTCCCTTTCTCGTCCCTGTGAAAACTTTTGCGCTTAAGTTTCACTCATGGAAGTTATTACAGACTCTCGAATGGCCTTACACTATTGGCCAGGCCAGAGAACCTTAACGCAACCGTAAAATTCCCAATTCACAAGATTCACTCCCATTCACAATGACAAAAATTAGCGTAATCCGGACCCCTTGGCAGAAGGGGCTTGAAGAGAAGGAGGCACCGAAAAGGGGCATGTGAACTCACAAATGTTGCTCCTCGCGAGCGCTATTACTGCAAAATTGTGGTCACGAGAAGCCATCGCTAAATATTCTAGGAGCCATTTCCGGGAAATATTGAGAAAGTCTCCTGTGGTGGCGAAAAGCAAAAACGCCCGTGTGCATAAGATTTCGGTGCACGTTAAAGATCCCCAGGTGGTCCTAATTATTCCAGAGCCCTCCACTACGGCGCACGTCATCGACTGCACTGCATCGACGCAGTAAACCCTGCAATCAATCAATCAACGTGTCCTCATCCTTCTCTAGAAACACGATCATTCACCGTGCAACCATAGGTCTCAATTCTGGCGAATCCTAAACTCTATAGATGACAAATCATACAAGTAACGAGAAATCTACGTGAGCGAACGTGTTTAGTAGGAACTTGAAACATCATTCATTGATTGTAGAGTTTAACGCTCCGACGTAACCAAGGCGATGAGGTTCGCCATAGTGCACGGCTCCGAATTAATTTTAACTCCCGGGGGGTCTTTAACATGCGCCGAAATCTCGTACGCTCGGGTGTTTTCTTTTCGCCTCCATCACAAAAGCGGCCGCCGCGTCCGGAAACCTAACCTGCGACCTAGTGCTCAGCAGGGCTACGCCTTAGCCACTGTACCACCGCAGCGGGTCAACAAGAAACATTAGATCTAAACTGCCAAATTAGTGACTACATCTATCCTGTTCCGCGCAACCTAGCCACGTGTATGCTATGGGGAAGACCACTCATACACTATGCTGTATACTCAATTCTAAGAACACCGTTTTTTCTAAGATTGCGATACCAAATGTGAGGGGGGTGTTTAGATTTTAAAACACTAAATTTTCTTCTCAACCCCTCCCGCGCCACTTAATTTCGAGGCCGTATCTCTCTCGATGAGACTGGCGAATGAAATGATGTTTTATTGGGCAAATATTCAATCAGAAAATAGTTACTGTGAACCCGCGGCTTTGGTATGATACCCAGTCACCTTCACTAATATTTCACTGAGTTGTGTTGCTTGGGCCGCCGGTTCGAGTATCTCCCAGCAAATCGCCTTCTGCTTTTGTGAAGTTGTTTGTAATTGAGAGCTTCTTAAATTACTTGACCACCACGTGAACTCGAACCAGTTTCCACTCGTCTGCTATCAGCCTTGCAATGGCTGCGTAGAAAAGGGTAGCTTAGATTTGCATGCAATCCGAATTTTTCCCCGAAGGTAGGCAGGGTGCTTAGAATTGGGATTTGCTTACAATCATGTTACTAGGGTATATTCCTCTCCTATCAACACGTGGAAGGCTGCCTGTGCTATCTTGTTATCTCAAGAGCAACGGAATCTCAGTGGGAGCACACAAAAAGGAGCTTTCGCATATTGTACCCAAGCTTAAGGTTACAACTTTGAGCTTTCTACCATCTGTTTACCCCATTTTTCTATGCTCCAACAACTACTTCCACAACCAACGCCTTCACTTTCTCCCTGCTCAAAAGTGCATCGTTCAATCCAGGCTAGACAATATAGCATAACACTTTAAAACCAGTGACAATATCGCATTATCACTCAAACCGACCACTACCCCGCTTTTTTTAAATGCAGAGCTTTTCAGTAGCTCACGATGTCACCCGCGTTGACGTCCGTAGTCGTAGTCCGCACCCCTCCCCCTACCCTATATAAAAATACTATCCGGCGCCTGGTCTCGATCTCTCGACCCTGCGGGTGGAACGCAATGTACATGGTGCTCTACCCACTGCGCCACAAAGCCGACACAGAATGGGAGGCTACGAACGCGCCTTATATCCTTGGCTCATTCAAACTGCGTCAAGAAGCTGGTGATACAACGCATTCACTACCACCAACTCTCCAAACACTACACGTTAACGCAATACACCCACCCCCTATGCGACGCATTTAATCGAGTCCCCCTCGTGGGGAGATGGACCTAATTTTTTGTTATATTTACCACCACCCGGAGCCACAAAATTCGCTATCACACATTCAGTCGGATAGCCGCAGGTTGCCTCTGTCTCATCGGAAGTGGTAATTAACAATCTCCGGCCATCTCCACTAACGTTAAACCTGGTCAGGGGCGAAGCATGCCGTCTATAAGTGTATTCTTGGCGCCTTTGCATTTTTCCCGATGGAGATGACACCGTTAGGGGGGCAGAGGCATACAGCTTTGCTGTAAAGATGTCTTGTCTTGTAAGCACGAAGCTCTCTAGCGCGAGGCGTAAACGAGTGTCCCGCTGTTTTTTAAGTAGGCCTTACGTTCGGGCGCGAGGCGTAAACGAGTTTCCCGGTGTTTTGGTACCGTTACTACATGAGGCTACGAATAAGGCTGTGACAGGAGACGACAACTGCCACATCCCCTACGAGGGTTGGCCCCTAAAGCCCTTGCTCCTAGTGTTTCTCTCGTTGCCGACTCAGTGCTCGTGGACCGCAAGCCTTAAGAGCAGTAATAACTCCGTTCCAAAATGCTGCTATGGCGTCAATAAACCGCTATTGCGTCAGAGATCTCGAGAAGCAAAATGTCCTCTGCTACGTGTCTGCGCAGCATTAGCGGCTCTAGTAAGGCTTGATTATCGCATGAGCATTGGAAAGTCATTTATTCATACGGCCACAGACCATCAGAAAGACGCAATTACGTTACAACACTCGCCAAAAGTTTCTGATAGTAAATCATTGGCCGGGTTCACCACAGCTAGATTTAGGAATTTACCGTTAGACTTACAAAATGGATATGCCGACTGCTCACTACTACTTTGTAACAGCGGAGCCGTAGAAGCACTCTTCTGCTCGTGCTGATTTGGCGAGGAGGCAAGGAGCCAAGGGGATATTTTTGGGAGTGCGCGCATCAAGAAAAAATTGTGGTTGGAGAGTTCCGGGGAATCGAACCCTAAACATTCCCGCCCTCAAACCGGCAATCTTAGCACTGGGCCATCCCAGTAGCCCGTGGGGCACGGGGTTATTAGCGGCAGGGAAGAATAATACCCCTGTCACATGGCAAATCTAATGTCATTGAAACTGAATGACATTACTGTAAAGGACATTCGGCTCGGCCGTGCAGGTCTACACGGCGGAACAAAGGTCATTTGATTGTGATAGCGGTGACAATTAGCGAACTTTCAAAGCCGCAAAATTACATTTCAAGCGCATCTAGAATGTTATCACACGTAATATTAAAAAAAACGTAACAAAGAAATATTTTTAAAAATAAAAACAAGGAAACCTCCGATTTAGGTGACATCAGTAGACATCACAAGCTGAGACAAGTCTGCAAAAAATCCGGATTAAGGTAGCGTGCGCTCACGGGACGATGTTTTTTTTGTTAGTACTTGCTGGTATTTATTAGAACAACAATACAAAAAAAGAAAATATAAGTTTACTGAAAGTTTTAAAAAAAGTATTCTTTGGTTTGTTACTGAATTTTCCTGTCTAGGGACGCGCTTGCTGTGGAGGCTACTCATTTGGCCACTAATGGCGGTCTAGGACCTCAGTTAGCCGATAAATGTCATTCACTTCAAAAGTCATTCGGTATTCTCGTGTAGCGCCGAACTAATGAGATTTAGAGCGAATGACATTTGCTGTAAATGTTATTAGATCTGTCGTGTGACAGGGGTATTGCAAAGTAAACAAAACGCCTCCCACAGTGGTAATCGAACCAGGGTCTGTTGTGCTATGAATGCGGCGTCTATCCGATGGCGTTACCATCGCACTGTTTTTTTCTTTAATGCATTGAAATATAAATACAAACTCAAACAAAAAAATTAACACACAATATCAACACTAACGAACAGCAAAGGGTAAGCACGTCAGTCTAAAAAAGGTCGTTACCATTTCAAAAGTCAGGCAAGCAAACGCACGCATCCAAAAGATGCAGCCACTCGGCTGGATCGCTCTGCGCTGCATAAATGCTGCGTACCAACGCCGCCTGTTCCCGAAAAATGCACTTCGTCGGGCCGAAAAATGCGTTTGGATTCATCGTGCCGATCAGTCTTGTGGCCTTTCCAAAAACTAAACAAATCCTAAGAGTACAAAAATGTCTTATGGCACCCGATTAAAGTCCTCAAATGGCAAGACGCGAATAGTGTGGGAGGGTGATGTCAATGTCCTTTTTAGTCCCTTGTAAAGCATCCCAGAAAAGCTCCGCGTTATGGCACAGCACAAAAAATAGTCAATTGTCTGGGGAAGCAACAAGCTTCCTTTTGGGTCATAGCTTATGCGTTCGCTATGGACTTAGGCGGGTTTTCGGGCTTCGGACTTTTAAGTGTGTATTTGAAAATTTAGCTTCGTGGATTGTGGTTTGTCAAAGCGCGACCTGCATTTTCTTGGCGCGCTCATCATAAAACGGCGTTGAGTTTGAGTACCTAGCTTGTTTCAAGAATGGTACTGTGGTTACAGATGTGCTTGTTGAAAACGTGGATAGGTCTTTATGAGCAAGCGATGGGGCCAGCTGAAATTGTTTAAACCCTCTAAACATTTTTAAATCAGTGTGCCATTTTTTGCTGCTCTGACCCACTGCGCATTGTTGTGTTGTTGTTGCAACTTAGTGCTGACACCCAGGAAAGCCCTGCCCCTGATACTAAGCTGGGAGAGCTACTCTTAGTTGTCGACGATCAAATCTTCGCAACAAACTCTGCAGACAAGTCTGCAGAGTTCAGAGACCACAATGGCGTCTATAGTGGCCACCGTTGCCGCACTTAAACAGCGCCACAAGAATATTGTTAAGAATTGCTGCATTTCTTTGTGAGGCCAAGGAGATGAATTTCAAAATTGATGATTTAAATAATCACAGTCATCGGGAAAACCTCGTTGTGTATTTGTGCAGTGGAGCACCAAGACACGTGTTCGATTCCTGGCCACGACGGCCGCTTTTCTGATGCAGGTGAGAAGCAACAACGCCCGTGTGTTCGAGATTTTGGTGCAGGTTAAAGATTCCCAGGTGGCCTAATTTATTCTGGAGCCCTCCACTGCGGCGCACCCTATCACCTGTGTAGCGTTGGCGCGTTAACCTATACAATGAATAATTCAATTAGGTTGTATATGGTGTAAACAAAAACGAGGAGGAAGCTCATGGCGCTCTTTTGGGAACTGTCGTGACCAACATCTTTGCGAGAGGGCTAAGGGTAAATGTGATGGTCGTCGAGCGCATACACTGCGTTTGCAAGAAAAGTTATCATGAAAGGGACCTGTTTTAGTTCGATTTGATGAATTCAAAAAAATTATTTCAGTGCTACGGAAATGTTTGAAGCTGAAAGGTTCAACTATATTTATTAAGGAGGACATTTCTCTTGCTCTCCGTGAAACGGGTACGCAGCTGTGGCAAGTGCCAAAAGTTAACCTCGATATCAGCGATAAAGCTACTCTGGGGTATGACCACCTAAAATAAATAAAAGCTGGTAGGTTTGGGACCACCAACATAATAAGCGAGTGGTATTAAAACAATCCCATGACGATTTACCTGCAGATTCAAGGAATTGTTAACAGATTGTTAACAGATTGTATTGTTAACGAGAAGTATTGTTAACAGATAAATAAGAAAAGTTGTTTCTGTACTCCCCTCATAAAATAGTTATAAGAGAAACGTGGCTAAATACGGGCATTCATAACATCGAAGCAGTTTGTTTGTCCTATATCCTGCAACTTACGGATAGTGATAGTCGAGGAAGGGACGTAGCTACTGCTATCAAAATAGTCCAAAATTTCGCCCATCAAGGCCTCCTGAACCACTAAAGTACTTGGTACACTATTAAGGTTAATATACTTCAATTCCTATAGGCGGATTGTATAGAAAACCAAATGATGATTGAAGATTAGCTCAATTGAATGCACAATTTTTGTGTACAAGAATATAAATTACCGCACCAAACATTTCATAACTGGTGATTTCAACCCTGTGACGTTGACTGGGATCAGCTTACAACTCGTATTGACGAAGTAAAAAGCTGTAGGCGGCTTTTAAATATAATGTGGTAATTCGTGCTATCTCGGTTGGTAAATGAACTCAAGTGCATAAAAGTTAGCACTCATTCAGTACCTACCCGCGTTTGTATCCCTATGTTTAATGCGGTATGGTAGGGTAAACGGGCAAAAAATCAAATTTGCAAATTTGGCGCAAAAAATTCGAGTGCGCAAGGAGGATGAACCCTGTGGAAGCGCGGCGACAAGCGCCCGCTCAAAACGGTGTACATGCCGCGCCGTAATGTGCCACGCGCCCTGGCGTTTAAAAATGTTGGACAAGTTTAAGACATCGGTTTAGAGGACGGTATGTTTAGCGTTGTTTTTCGCGGTTCACTGCATTATTTCCCTTTTTATCGCTTGTGTCTGTGTTTCGAATATATGTAGTGTATTAAATCATCGTATGTTTCTGAAATTAGTCACTTTAATACACTTGCCGCTAGGGGTGCTCTTTTAGTAGGTACCGTTTTTGTATTTGTTCCAACATTTACGGTCGTGGTGGCGTTGCCTCTGCTGCGAGTTTCAAACGCACTGCAATACCAGAAGGTGGCACAATCATCTAAGAAATGGAACAAAAAGAAAACTTTCAAAGGTAATCGGTTTGCGACCAAGCAAGACAGCAAGAAACCGGCTCGACGAAGCGCAAGCTTCGCGAAACTAGGTGAGGATACATAGTGGTGCATCTTTCGAAGTAGACGGTGAAAGTTAACTTGGTTACCGCCTGATTGACGTCGCACTTCTCCGTATCTTTTCGCAAAACGTAGCTGTGTGTAAAAAGTGCAACAAGAGAGAAATTATATTGGAAGAGGCTATTGACAGGCGTAGCGGTTTGGCGTCCTCCATAAATGCCACCTGGACGTCCAGGCGCACTTCTGGCCACATCTTTAGAGTGAATGAAAGGTTCGTGTACGCCCTTCGTACCGGCGGAAAATGGTTGGCATCGGGTGGCTCCAGGTGTGCTGTACTCAATCTACCGCCACCGCCAACAAAGTTTGCGTCGTACAAAGCAAGCCTTCTTGACGCATCCACGACCACAGTGAGAAATATATCGCAAAAGCTGCCGAAGAACTGAAGAAAGAGGCCTTCGACTCTGATGGAGAGCTGGAAACTGCGATCACGGTGGATGAAACATGAAATAAGCGTGGTTATTCCTCACTACATGGTGTCGTAGCAGCAATATGGGCTGACACAGGAAAGGTGCTGGACTTTCTCGAAGAATCTGTGCCACATTTGTGTTCACAACCTTCACACAGATGACAACATGAGTGAATGTAAAGTTAGCTACGATGGGCCTTCTTGTGGAGTGGAATGTGCTGAATATGTAAAAACTTTTAGGCGCTCTGTTGAAACGCACCAGCCAATGTACACAAGTTACATCGGTGATGGACACACTAAAGCGTACATTGCTGTCAGAGTCTTACAGCCCTAAAAGAAGGCCATAGAAAAGGATGAATGTGTGGGTCTTGTGCAGAAGCTCATGGGCTCGAGGCTGAGGAACACCAACAAAAATTGGAAGGGGAAAAAGCTCGCCGATGGTGTGCCACTTTAAGAGAAAGGACGCCTCTCAGAAAAGTGTGTCGACTCCCTTCAGGTTCCCCATGGCAAGGCTATCCGGGAAAATGCAGGCAGTTTTGATAACATGAGAGGAGCTGTGTGGGCAGTATATTTTCCCAAGTTATCATCAGATTCCAAGCCCAAGCATGAACTCTGCCTAAAAGGACCATCCTCGTGGTGTGGGTATAATGGGAGCCTGTGTTGAGGGAAGCGTGACCTACTCCCACAGACGCAACAATCCTAAGGCCGTGATGAATGTCCTCAAGTCAGTGTACAAGACGTTGCCAGATCCAGGTCTTCCGAGAAAATGTCTCCTTGCAAGAACCCAGAACATTAATGTGTCACTCAACTAACTATCTGGTGCCGCTGCCACAAGACATCATTGTCGGCACTGACATTGTTAAAACAGCAACTAAGGATGCTTTAGCATACTACCATAATGGCAATTTGCACGGAAAGCACTTCTGGAAGCCCTTAGAATTGTTCCAGGTGTGTTTTTTGACATTGCCTTCGATATGATGGATAAACAGTGTGTTGACCGGGCAGAATTTTATACCTCCTCGAAAAAAAAGAAAGACAATGGGTGAAAAGGAACACCAAGAAAAGTTTCAGAGACACCTCTAAAAAAGCCAGCAGCGAAATGCATTCTCCTGGTTCACTTTAAGCATACTTGAGCAGTACGGAAACCTAAAACTTCATGTTTCCCAAATACCAAACAAGTTTTTTGTAACCTATTTACTTCAATATACCTTTTCTCTGAAAGTATTGATTCGATTAGAGTGGAACCTTGCACACATGCTTTACAACTCATAATAAATTCTCCGTACTAAAACAATTACGTTAGCATAAGTATTACTACTGAAACGAAGTATACAACAAGACACCCCCTTACAGCTGTGTGCATGCAGTGACATTAATGTTTGCGCCCATACTCCAAGTAGGGTATAAAATGTCTTTAGTTCAGAGAAAACCAATGGTTATTTGGAATAAAATAGCACGATATCATCACGTTCATCCTGCATTTCGAGAGAAGAGGTACAATGAAATAACAAACACACCTGAAATATTGGGAGTGGGCCCCAAGAACGATACACAATCTAGACCAGACAGAGTGTTTCATTTTTTCTCACTGGCATCTTGTCTGCGCAAAACAAATTTGATGCGAATATCTGCAAGCATTTCGGAAATATTACGTTAAATTTAACATGTATAATTTACCCTCCATACGTCCTTTTACACCTGAAGTAGGTGTAGAAGGCATTTCTTATCGCCAAATACGTTTACTTACACTTGGTTACCAAAATCAGAATTCCAGCCTCAAGAACAAAAGCTTAAGGGTTTCAATCAAGCAGTATGACATGGGAAACGACGAAAGCATTATCGATCATCTAGAAATATTGTCTGGGGTGTTTTTATGTGATTCTGGTACAAGTATTAACTAGCTATGTTTAAAGTTTAAATAAGCAATGGACTCTTGCGAAGCCAACTTCATTCCTACTAAATAAAATCCTACATATCAGAACAAGTCTTGGATTACATGAGCTATAAAGGATTTTAAAATAAAGTTAAAAAGCGTACAAGAAAAGCCAAATAATTCAGCAGAGTAAAGTCAGCCCGCATGAACATTAAAAGTCCAAAAACAGGACGAGAGGTAATTTCTTTTCAACAACGCTGGCAAGTTTTATTATAAAGCAGCGGCAGAGGTTTTGGCGGTATTTGTCTAAGCCATTTGAACCCACCAGGACATTGGAAGTAGCAGATTGATAATATCATACGGAAATTTCTGTAATAAGTATTTCCAATTGTTTTAACAAAGAGGACTGCCGTAGTAGCACCGCCGACAAAATCGACAATATCTTCGTCAGCAATGCCGGGGATGGACGAAAAATAGTTGGACATTTGTAACTTCATTTTGCAAATTGACGTCAAAAAAGTGACTGTCCTGGTATTATATCACTTTTTTTACACAATACTCTGAACAGCTAGTACCGTTCCTATATGCACTCTTTACAACATCCCTCAGGACGGGCCACCCTTCCCAAAAATTCACTTTGTGCAAACATCACTCCCACCCATAAAGGCGGGAACAAACGGCACGCACACCAATCTCACTAAGACGTTGTTGCTGCAGATTGGTGGAACACATTCTTAACAAAGCAATAATATATTATTTAGAAGAAAACAATCTGCTATACCCAAAACAACACAGATTTCGCAAGGGTTTGTCTCCGGTGACTGTGCCTCTTGAAATATCATATGCCATTGTATCACCAACAGATTCCTTTTCTCTAAATCTATACAATATTTATTACCTTCACTGAAGCCTTATACCAGGTACGGCATATCATATTTTAGATAATTTAAGACAATTAGCATAAATTATCAAATAATACCGCGGTAATCAGCCTATTTATCTAACCGCAGTCACTATTAGTAGCCACCAACAAACCGGGATCTGACCGTCTTGACATTTTTTCAGGGGCCCCAAAGGATTCTGTCTTTGGACCCTGTCTTTTTTTGTATGTTTAATGCATTTGCTTTCTGAGTTGGAGACGGAATAACCTAGTGTCACTCAAGAAAATACAGAGTACCGTCAGTGAGGCATGCAAGTAGGCAAAGGTAGCAATTTTAGTGTTCATCAGTGCTGTTAAAATGACGCTTCGCAGGCTTCACATTAAGAATGGCTAGGTGATTTACCAACAACACTGCCAAATACACAGCAACACGTCATCTTTTGACACTCTTATGCAGCTGAAATGCTGTTAAGCGCGTTTTCATTGATTCGCGTTGGAACGAGGCCGGTCACGTGCAGCCGCAGAGCAGGAGGACATAAAGGGACCACCATTGTTGACCAATAGGAATCGCATCAGCAACAAAATGGCACTGCCAATACACCGTGGCAGTATAAACAAGTATTGCGGGATTGGAATTGACCAATGATCACGGCAGGGGCATGGAAGAATACTAGAAAAGAGGGCCGATGCTATCTGACCTCACCTAGTGACACTAGGGTTACCGTTTGCCTGTTTGCTGACGTTTGCGGTGTTTATTCAATCGTGGGTGATAACCAGGAATAATTAACACTAAAATTTTTCCTTTGTAGTACATCACGTTGGTGTAACACCTGGAACCTAAAAATTCTCACCTGTCAACGCCACCTGTATAATCGTTGCCTAACGCATGAGCGAAGAATGGCCAAACAGCCACTACCCTGCTGCTTTAAATACCCTGCCCAGCTCCATATCCTTCCTGCGTGCTTTCATGTCCACCGGCCCGCGCCATTTCTCGAAAGCTACGCAAAATAATTAAAAGTTTCTTTAGCATTCCCCAGGTGGCGTTCCTACGCCTTCTTGTTTTTCAGCATGTCTGTCTTGATTGGTCTTTCGTTGATAAAGCCGCCTTTGTCAAGAAGCAAAAGCACTTGTGCTGCCGCAGGCTGATGCCGGCTTTGCACGTTTATGTACTAGGATCACGGACCCCGAAATTTTTAGAGTGCGGCATCCCCCCTCAGTCTCCTCCGCATTTTGGTCTTACTTTGTTTCCGCTGTTCGCACGCCGCATCGGTTGGCACTTTTTTAAACTGTGCTATACGAGCGTTTGGAAGGGCATTTCAGTCGAATTACCTTCGAAATTTCAAATGTCATTTCAACTGGAAGGAGTTCTGTCGATCTACACGACCATTCTCAAAGGCAGTTAGACGCTTCCGCGTTCAATACCACCATGTTTTGGTGCCACCACTGCTGTCATGTTTTGTTCTTGGCGACAATATAATTTTAGAGTTAAAATGGACAAAAAGCAATTATTAGTGATCAAATTTATAATGATCTACAAGCGCGCACAAAACATACACAAGGCAGCCAGTTTCTTTTTGTTTTTTTGCACCACTGGTGTTGAAACTTCAGAGTACCAAGTTACTCGTAATCGTAGAGCGGGTGGCAAAGAACGAAAACAAGTGAAACATTATGGAGATCTTGCAATTCAAACACCAAGTTTTACCCGTAAACTGTTACCCGTAAATACCGTATTACCCGTAAATCCCGTAAATACCATAGATATGACAACAAACTTTCGTGGCGCACCTCACAATGGCACCTTGTCGATTAGGTAGAGATTAACTCGAACCCTTACTACCAATAATTCTCAGCCCTAATTAAAGAGCTAGGGCTGAGAAGACCGAACATAAAGGGGAATTTCGTATTAGGTCAGCCGATGCTGTTTGGAAAGATATGAAATATTTACAAATCAACCTAACTGCACAGGAGTGCGCATTGATTGAATTGTTCACACCTTTAAAAGGACACAACGAAAGGAGAACTAAGAAAAATACAAAACGATGCCCACTAGCTACACTTAGCGATAACTCCACCGACAAATACACACCAGAATAACCGGGTTATTAGAACCGAACACATGGCCAGAGCAAGGGAGTAAATTGATTGATTGATTGTAGCGTTTAACTCTCCCACGGAATGCAGGCAATAAGGCGCGTCGTAACTTCGGACTAATTTTGACCACCGGGCTATGTTTGACCACCGGGCTAATTTTTACCTTTAACGTATGCCGAAATCTTTCACCTTCGGGCGTGTTTGTTTTTTGCCTCCATCAGAAAAGCGGCCGACGATGCCGGTACACGAACCCGCGACCTTGTGCTCAGGACCATAAGGAGGAAGTAAATTGCCAATTCACAACTAAACATTCCGGTACCAAAAGGAGGGCCGAACGCGCAATCAAGGGTTTAACACACTTATATCGTTGTCATGAGCGACTTGTCGGTTGTATGCTTGGTATCAACATTTTTGTAGGTGGCTCTTCGCGTGAAGTTGGCAGTGCCGGATTTCTTGAACGTTATTTGCAGCACGTGAGCAGCAATTATCAGCAGCTGCGAATTAGAAGAAGAGATGCAGCTACATCGCCGAGCTAAAATAAGAAAACATGAAAAACAAGCAACCCCCTTGGTATGAGTATTCTTTGAGATTATGTCGGATAATCGCGACATCGGCAAATCGGAGTGACCTGATTAACGACACAAGGATCCAGCCACGTAAACTTCAAAGAAGAATTCACGCGGACCATTGACTAATTGCATCAAAAGGCAATCTGAATATTTCTGCGCCTACGTTACTCATCGCATCCTTGGTTAGCAGCAGCAGCCGTAGATCGAAACTACCGGTACCGATCACTCAAGAACCTTAGAAAACGGAACGTCCTTGCCGATACAGTACACAGCAGCGAACGCACATTTTCATGAACTAATCAACGACAGTGCACTGCTGCAGGTTAGTTTTTGAAGACTTATTTTGTCTGCCCTTTGCAAGTAACTAAGCCCCAGCCAGTGATGCTGCCGTTACTCTTGCGCCTGGTCTGTTTTTCATATGTCCGTTGATACGTTTTTCTTAAAGCTTCCTGCAACGACGTCGTCCGAAGAGGAAAATGATTGCCCGCGCTGCAGTGAAGTCTGCGTCAAAAAGGGACCTTGAAGTGCGGAGGCTGCTGAAAGTATCATTTCGGCAGGTGCTCCGAAATTTTCAAAAATATCTTTTGATTCAAATAAAATTCGTGGCGCCATTCATGGCGCCACCGTAACTGCATGTGCGTGATCTCTAAAGGTTGAAAAAAAAAAAAAAAAAAAAGAGAAGACGACATCCATTTCTCCCCGCACGGGGCACCTTGAGTAATCTTGGTGACGGTACTGGCGATACCGCGGACCCCGAGCCCCCAAACATACGCTGGATCCAACCGTGGCAATGTGTTTATAGGTGAAGGGTTAGAAACCACGAACGGTGGCCGTCGGAGCCCAGGTCAAGCTCCGGCGGATGGGCTCCCTGTCTGTTCACCAGGCAGGGAGCTCCGGGACCTCTCAGGCTATCAGGGTAAGGTTTGAGAAGAAAGTACCCCCGTCCCCTGCTTCTATTACATGCCATATGGTAAATCGTAAAACCCCCCCCAAACATGATCGGCCCCTGAAAAGGGGCCGCACCGAAGGTTCATTTCCGCCACTCCCAACCCTCAGTCTTCCAAAGCCCGATAACTACCCCCGTTTTTTGGTGTTGGAATCCAGTGACCAAGAAAAGCCTCTTGCATCACAGTCCGTGTTCCTAATATCAAAATTTCTGGAGGGCATCATTGGTGACAAATATAAGGCCAAAAAACAAAGAACTGGAGAAATCCTGGTTGAAGTACACAACCAACAGCATGCAAAGATCCTCCTTGAACAAACTCGCATAGCCAATCTTGAAATCAGGGTGACACCCCACCGGAGCCTGAACAGTACTCAAGGTGTCATCTCCGAAGTAGACCTGATGAATGAGACAGATGCTGACCTGCTGGAGGGCCTGAGAAATCAGGGCGTGACAGCTGTGAGGCGCATAACTATGAGGAGGGATGACAAAGTAGTTTCGACCAAGCACATTATCCTTACTTTTGACCGGTCCACACTCCCAGAGTACGTCAATGCAGGTTTTGTACATTGTAATGTCAGACCCTACATTCCAAACCCGCGCCGCTGCTTTAAGTGCCAGCGGTTCGGGCACGGAACCAACTCCTGCCGTGGTCGTCTGACCTGCGCAAAATGCGCTCAGCATGATCATCCATCCGATAATTGTCCATCGTCAACCCTCACCTGCGCCAACTGCCAGGGACCCCATGCCGCCTACTCTCGAACGTGCGAGAAGTTTAAGCAGGAGAAGGCGATTATTAATGTGAAGGTAACTGAGAACATCACCTTCCCAGAGGCGCGAAAGAGGTTCGCCTCTTTCCCCCTGGGGAGGTATGCCGACGCGGCTCGCCGGGGGGCGGAGCGGCGTCTGGTTTCGGCGGGGACCCAGTACCGCGAGTCGGACCTGGTCCCGCCCCCGCCCCCCCCTGGGTTGCCTCTGGCAGCCCAACCCGCCACCACGCCGCTTGCTGAGGCAGCAGCGGTTGTGGTGGCAACCTCTTCCGTCGGGACCGGTGCCGCTCCCGTCCGTGCCTCCCCATCGTCCAGTGCGTTGGAGTGTGCCATGGACACCACGAGCCCCGCACCGGCTCCCACCGCCACTGCACCGCCCGTGCCACTTCTGGTGCCTCCAACACCACCGGCGGCGGCGGGTCAAACGAAGGGCCCCCGAAGGGGGGCCAAGTCCGGGGGGCCCGGTTCGACGGGCACACCCAGGACATCGGACGACGAGATGGACGTCGTGCCGTTCTTGCCTGCAACGCAGCGCAAGGAGCGGCCTCCGACGTCCAAGCCTTCAGACAGGCCGCCCAAAAAGCCCACTCCAAGAGTCACAGCCCCGAAAGACGACACATAAACATACACACTCCAGTAGCTCTCACACTAAATAATGGGAAGAGAAAATATTGTTCAATGGAACTGCAGAGGCCTTCTGAATAATCTTGACGACGTGTATGAGATTCTGCATACCAATCAGCCAAGTGTAATGTGTGTTCAGGAAACACATTTGAATTCTAAACACACAAATTTCTTGAATAGTTACCTGGTATACAGGAAAGACAGGGATGGCTGCACACACTCTTCTGGCGGTGTGGCCATAATCGTCCGGAAATCCTTAGCATGCCACCCTGTCACCTTGAACACTATCCTTGAGGCTGTAGCAATACGCTTAATAATATTTAATAGGTTGATAACGGTATGCTCCATATACATTCCTCCTGATGTTTCACTTACGAGCTCCGACTTCGAGGCGCTGGTTGACCAGCTGCCCGAACCATACATCCTTACAGGCGACCTTAATGCTCACAACTCTCTTTGGGGCTCTTCCAGAACGGATGCCCGAGGTCGCCTGATAGAAAAATTCCTTACATCTTCTGGAGCATGCCTTTTCAACAATAAACAGCCTACATACCATATCATAGGTCACAACACATACTCATGTCTTGACTTGGCTATTGGCTCCGCAGTTCTCTTTCCTCTTGTCGAGTGGGGAGTGGGAACTGACCCATATGGCAGTGACCACTTCCCCACCTCACTCACATACATAGGCAAAGGCCCAAGCAGTCCATCTTCCCATAATAGGTTCAATGAAGCACGAGCTAACTGGAATACATTTACAGAGACATCCAAACTACACCACACATCCATAGGACACCTACACGTTGAAGAAGCTACCCAACTCCTCACGGCGCACATCCTCGACGCCGCCGAAAAGTCCATTCCCCACGCCTCTGGATCCCCGCGCAACCAGCGGAGGCCGTGGTGGAATGAGGACTGTAGGCGGGCGCGAGAGGCCCAGAACAAGGCGTGGGGTATCCTTCGTCGGTACCCCACGTCGGGTAACCTCATTTTGTTCAAACGGGCCAAGGCATTCGGCAAACGTGTGCGCCGTGAGGCAAAACGAGAGAGTTGGCGCACCTTCCTTACATCCATTAACTCATACACAGATGCACACAAGGTATGGACAAGAATACGCAAACTTAAAGGACAACATACACATAGCCTGCCCCTGGTCAGTACAACAGGGGACACACTCGAAGACCAGGCTAACACTCTTGCACAACACTTTCAACACGTTTCCAGCTCTGCACACTACACAAACACTTTCCTGAAACATAAAAATACTTGTGAAAAGAAGTCCCTACATGACAATAACAGGTCAAAATCTGGTTACAATTCTGAATTTACACTCTATGAGTTGAGGGCTGCACTGAGCACGTGTAAACCTTCAGCTCCCGGCGCAGATAAGATTACATACACCATGATACAACACCTACACCCGGACACTCTTGAAACACTCCTACACCTATACAACAACATATGGCTTTCGGGGCACATCCCAAAATCTTGGAGGGAGGCTATTGTAGTGGCGTTCCTGAAGGAGGGTAAGGACCCTTCTTCTCCCGCCAGTTATCGACCCATCGCCCTCACAAGCTGCCTGGGCAAGCTTCTCGAGAAGATGATCAACAGGAGACTTGTGTACTTCTTAGAGTTCAATGGTCTTCTCGAGAGCTGCCAGGCCGGCTTCAGGGTGGGGCGATCCACAAACGACCAACTCGTTGCCCTTGAGTCGTATATCAAGGATGCGTTTGTCCATAAGCAGTTTTGTGCTACGGTGTTTTTTGATCTCGAGAAAGCCTACGATACCGCTTGGCGATACGGGATACTTTGCGACCTAAAAGCCTTCGGTGTCTCGGGAAATATGTTTAATACACTTCGTAGCTACCTGGCGGAGCGAACCTTTCGTGTGAGAGTTGGCACTGCCCTTTCAAATGTTTTCCTGCAGGAAAACGGCGTGCCTCAAGGCGGCGTTTTGAGCTGCACATTGTTCATTGTCAAGATGAACTCACTTCGAAAGGCGTTGCCACGAACCATTTCCTGTACAATATATGTAGATGATGTGCAAATATCTTTTAAACCATGCAATATGTCAATCTGCGAACGCCAAGTCCAGCTTGGTGTCAACAAACTAGCAGGCTGGGCAGATCAGAACGGTTTTAAGCTGAACCCAGTCAAGAGCACTTGTGTTGTGTTTTCCAAAAGGCGTGGGATCAGGCCAGATCCAGACATCAAACTGAATGGTGTCTCGATTCCCGTCAAAAAAGAACACAAGTTCCTTGGTATAATTCTTGATGAAAAACTTTCCTTTATTTCTCATATGAAACAACTAAAACAAAAATGTCTTAAAACAATGAATATCCTGAAGGTTCTCTCCCATCATTCGTATGGTTCTGACAAAGAACTCCTACTACGGCTCTATACTGCTTTGGTTGGGTCTCGTTTGGACTATGGCAGTGTGGTATATGGGTCGGCGAGTAAAACAGCATTGCGAATGCTTGACCCAGTACTACACTTGGGGCTACGGCTTGCGTCGGGTGCTTTTCGCACTAGCCCTGTCGAGAGTCTATATGTTGAATGTAATAAGTGGAGCCTTGAGAACCAGCGAACGTACATGGACTTGCTTTATGCTTTTAAAATTTCATCTCAGAATAACCACCCTTTTTATCCTGTCCTTAACGATACATCCACATCTGTGCTGTTTGTAAATCGCCCGTCCATTACTCCGCCTTTTTCACTTCGAGCGAGATAGCGAGCCTCGGATCTGAGTGCTTCGTTTTTAGACGTGTACAGGTCATCCTCTTTAAACATTTTACCGCCTTGGCAAGTTCGCCCTGTGTCCTGTGACCTTTCTTTTATAAAGCTTGACAAAAATCGGGTACCGCGAGCTGCAATACTTCAGCACTTTCTTTCTTTGCAGTTCAAATATCCACGTGCTGAATTCTACAGTGACGCTTCTAAAACCTCCACTATGGTGTCGTGCGCTGCTCATGGTCCAAATTTCAATGCAGCCAGAACCATGAGCGTGCACACAACAATTTTTTCAGCAGAGGCGTACGGAATTTTACTGATTGTACGACATATCCTTGAAAACCAAATTCCCAATTCTATCATCTACACAGATTCTTTGAGTGTTGTTCGCGCATTATCATCGCATAAACCCCCCAAAAACCACATAATTAATCTTGTATTCAACACTATCATGTCGGTGTATGCGGAGAAGCATCGGCTGCTCCTCTGCTGGGTCCCAGGACACGCTGGGATCGCTGGGAACGAGTTGGCGGACGAGAGGGCCGGTGCTGCTGCACTCAGGAACACTGTCGACATAACAAGCGTACCATATACAGACCTCAAGCCTCACATAAAACAGCACCTGCGCAGAACATGGCAAACACACTGGGACGAACAGACAGACAACAAACTACATGTAATAAAGCCACACTTGGGACGGTACACAACTGACTCACACAACAGACACACAGAAGTCGCCTTGGCAAGGCTACGGATAGGGCACACCCATGCGACGCACTCGTATCTGCTGACGGGATCTCCTAGACCCCAGTGCGGCAGGTGCGGAGAGGCCCTATCCGTAGTGCACATACTAATAACATGCAAGGCACTTCACACAACACGACACAAACACTTCAGAGAACTCTACAGACAACATATTCCCCTACATCCCTCTCAGTTTCTGGGTGACGATGCCATGTTTTCCGTTAAACGTGTGTGTGAGTATTTGTCAGATGTGAATTTTTTTAAACCTCATTTCCTATCACGCATAATCAAATCTGGCCCTATACACCAGCCATCACCATTGCCGTTAATTGATTTTATTGTTGTTTTGGCTTTAGTAGCCACTATTTTATTTTAGATACTTTTGTTTGGCGCTCTTTGCCCTAGCTGGCCTTGCGCCAAAAAACTCTAAACATCATCATCACATCCATTTCTCTGCCCCATTTGCGCCCTCGCACGCGCAGCTGGACGGCGTTATGATGCTCAACCCAACAGTAGAAAAAATCGAGCAATCTCTTACAATTATTCAGAAAAACATGACAAACGTTTTTGAAACACCGAGCTGTCAGAATACCGAAAAAGCTGCACTTAGACAGAGGTTGACAGGAATTGAAAAAAAAAAACAGTGGCTTAGCTCGGCTGTTTCGCTATATACATACGGTGAGCTAAGTCTCAACTGGTTTTTCTTAGGTTTACAGGTTGTCCAGGAATAATTGATTATCATGCTTAGGGCTGTTAAAACGATTTGTAATCTAATAGAATCCACTTCAGTTAAGTCTAGTTCACTCCAGTTCAATCTATTCTTGTGCAATCCGGTTCAGTCCGGTCCAGTCTCTGCTCCTAGCGCATGCGCTGCCGGCTATCCAGGAGCCACGCGAAGCGGCTATCAAGCTGCTCCTGCGCAGCATCAGACTTTCAGACTTGGCTACTGCGCAACATAGGTGTAGAGTTGGGCACGCACCTGCGCCAGTGCGTGTGTCGTGGCTATGACGCAACTTCTCTGGAATGCGCAGACCGGCCAATGTGCAGACCCAATTCTCTGCACACCCGTAATCCAATTAAATGTGTTTCCAATACACCACAATCTAGTCAATGCTACTCGCCCTTGCGGAGCACGTCCCTTCAAGGTCCACGCGAAACGGCTGAAGCTCGGCTAGTGTAGCTTACGCGGCAAAAGAAAACATGCAGGTGAGGCCGAACAGATGGTTTTATAGATTGATAAAATAAACGGACAAAGTAGGAAGATGTCACGATGCCAAAGACGACGCAGTGGTCTTGAAGGAAAACAAGTTTATTGGAGAAAAATTGTTCTCCCCTCACAACTCAAAGAATACCCAGGCGGCGAAGCAGCAGTCAGCAAAGTGACGTATACGCAAGCGAGCGTCGGTAATCGAACGCCCCGGCGTCTGCTCTGCAGGCTTTTTATTTTTCGGCGCACGTGTTTCTCGAACCGTCGGTTCACATGTGGAACATTGTAGATGCGAGAAGGATATGCTGGGCTGTTCACGTTAGATCGGAATGCTCTCCCTATAAGAATAGATAACACATGCGGCACAGAAAGAAAGAATGGAACACGCGCTTCCCTTGGCACAGAGATAACACAGACGACCGGCGCACCCTGGGGGTAAAACCAAAACACAAATAACACATTGCATGGTTCGCGACATTCCCCCCCCCCTCTAAGAGTGCATCGACCCGATGCTAACATAAGCGACTTTCCGAACAGATAAAAAAAGTTCGTCATCGTCCATAGAAAGGTTTCAAGCGAACAACGTGGACGACTTCGGGCTGCGTGTGTCATCGTGATGTGCCGGAGTCACCATCAGGGATCACTTCGTAGGTAAGTTGGCCAACGCGTCGTAGAATCTTCTAGGGTCCGAAATACTATCGCAGAAGTTTCTCACTCAGTAAGCGTCATCGGATGGGAGTCCAAACTCAGACACGATCCCCTGGGTGGTACTCGGCGGCTCGGCGTCAGAGGTTGTAGCGGCCGGCATCCACCAGCTGCAGGTTCGTTATACAGACTCGAGCGAGCTGGCGGGCATCCTCCGCACGCTGAAGGCATCCTTGGACGTCGGCGTTAAGTCGTCGTCTTCTACCTGCGGCAGCATGACGTGAAGCATTGAAGTCGGCCGTGTTTCGTAGACGAGCTCGAACGGTGTCATCTGCGTTGTTTCTTGGATAGCCGTGTTGTACGCAAACGTGATATACGGGAGCACTTCGTCCCAGGAATTATGTTCAACGTTGATGTACATGGACAGCATATCCGCAATCGTCTTGTTCAAACGTTCCGTTAGTCCGTTAGTTTGCGTGTGGTATGCCGTCGTTCTTCGGTGATCCGTGTCACTGTAGCGTAAGATTCCTTGCATAAGCTCCGCAGTAAAGGCCGTTCCGCGGTCCGTGATGAGGACTTCAGGGGCTCCATGTCGCAGCACAACTTGTCTGATGAAACAATTGCCGACTTCTTGTGCAGTCCCAATCGGAAGAGCGGCGGTCTCCGCGTAGCGCGTCCTGTAGTCTGTTGCTATGACAATCCACTTGTTCTCGGATCGTGACGTAGGGAACAGAACCAGAAGAACCATTCCAATCTGCTTGAAAGGCCTCGATGGGACGGCGAGCAGCTGCAGAAGTCCAGCGGGTCTCGTCGGTGGCATCTTTCGTCGCTGGCCGTCACGGCAGCTCCAGACGTAGTGGGTTAAGTCAGAGGAAGGCGGTGCCAGAGTACCTCGCCTTGATTTTTCCAATAGTGCGTGCTGTGCCGAGATGTCCGGAAGACGGGTATTCGTAGCACTCTTCCAAAATTTCGTCACGAAGGTCCGCGGGGATGACAAGGAGGTAATTCGTTCTCGTTCTGGGGCCAAAATTTTTCCTCACGAGGACGGAGTTTTTGAGGCTGAATGCTGTTAATGTTCGTTTGAAGGCC
This sequence comes from Haemaphysalis longicornis, assembly GCF_048455015.1. Taxonomy (NCBI): domain Eukaryota; kingdom Metazoa; phylum Arthropoda; class Arachnida; order Ixodida; family Ixodidae; genus Haemaphysalis; species Haemaphysalis longicornis. Next base: position 132,419,505 of record NW_027526407.1, read on the forward strand.
CTAGGCACGACGAAATTCCTTCCGTCCAGGTAGTCAATCATGACGCGTAATTCGGGGTCGACCCGCAATTTGGCGGCTATATCGCTCTCCGTCACGACTCCGAAGAACGCACTGTCCGCATCGGAGTCTTGAGGTGGTGGATCGACGGGGGCAAGGGACAGATAGTCGGCGTCGGAGTGTTTCCTGCCGGATTTCTTGACAATTGTAACACCGAATTCCTGACGCGGAAGCTCCATTGCCCAAGGCGGCCAGAGGAGTCCTTCAAATTGGCGAGCCAACACAGCGCATGGTGGTCTGTCACAACCTTGAAAGGTCTACCATACACGTACGGCGAAATTTTGAAATGGCCCATATATTAGCTAGGCACTGTTTCTCCGAGGCAGAGTAGTTTTTCTCCTCCTTTGACATACCGCGACTGGTATAGGCGATTACCTTTTCGCAACTGCTTTGCTTTAGGACGAGGACGGCACCCAAACCTATATCACTGGCGTCTGTGTGCATTTCTGTTTCGGCGCTTTCGTCGAATTGAGCGAGCACGGGTGGGCTTTGCAGGCGATTTTGCAGCTCACAGAATGTCTTTTTTTGGTCGTTTTCCCATTTAAAAGGCGCGCTATCTTTCGTCGACCGTGTGAGTGGTTCTGCAATGCGTGAGACGTTTGCGACAAAGTGCCGGTAGTACGCGCGCAGCCCAAAAAATCTTCGCACGCCCTTGTTGTCTTTAGGCTTTGCGAAGTTCGCAATGGGTGAAGTTTTTGCCGGGTTAGGTAGGACTCCCACGGCGTTGACGACGAGGCCCAAGAACTTCAGCTCCTCATACGCGAAACAACACTTTTCAGACTTCAACGTTAACCCCGATGTACGTATGGCCTCGAGTACAGACTCCGACCTTGCAAGGTGTTCGTCGAAAGTCCGCGCGAATACCACAACGTCGTCGAGGTATACGAGGCAAGTGTGCCACTTCAGGCCAGCTAGCACAGTGTCCATGACTCTTTGAAATGTTGCTGGCACCATCCACAGCCCAAAAGGCATCACCTTGAACTCGGATAGTCCGTCCGGGGTTATAAATGGAGTCTTCTCTCAGTCTCTCTCGTCCACCTCAATTTGCCAGTTACCGGTCTTCAGATCCATCGATGAGAAGTACTTGGCATGGCAGAGGGTTTTGATTGATTCTGGGGTTTAACGCGCCGACGCAACGCACGCGATGAGGCTCGCATGCATGGCAGAGGGGGTCGAAGGCGTCGTCGTTTCGTGGCAGGGGGTACACGTCCTTTTTGGTGATTTTGTTCAGTCGCTGGTAGTCAACGCAGAACCTTAATGCCCCGTGTTTTTTTACAAGTACAACTAGCGCAGCCCAGGGGCTTTTCGATGGCTCTATAATGTTGTCGCTGAGCATGTCGTCGACTTGAGTCCCGATGGCTTCCCGCTCGTGTGAAGAGATGCGATACGGTGACTCTCGGGTAGGTCGGGCTCCATCTTCGGTTTTAATTCGGCGTTTCGCTAGGGGTGCCTGACGTTAGTTTGAACTCGATGAATTACACTCGCTGTAGCGACGCAGCAAATCAAACAATATGTCCCGATGTTCTTGCGGCAGCGCCGGGTTCATGTCAAAAGGATGCAGCAGCTTGGAAGCATCTGCGCGTGGACATTCATAGTTGGCGACCGCGATCACTTGACTTGCTGCTTCGGTTTCTTCGAGGAACGCAATTGCAGCGCCCTTGTTTAGATGCTGGTACTCCTCGGTGAAATTGGTGACTAAAACGTTGGATTTGCATTACTTAAACGCGTTTTGTCTCTTGCGATGGAGACACCGCGGTTGAGAAGCAACCTTGGGGCGCCCTCTATGATAGCGTCGATGTCAGGAGCAGGATACTCACAGTATACGGCGATCATCAACCTTGCGCGGGGTGGCAGGGTGACGTGATCGTCGGCTATTCTTACAGCAGCACGGTGATCGGGGTTCGGCTGCGGCGTCGTAGAGTGATCGGAGAAAAAAGCTATCGACTTGGTCTGCAGATCAAATATTGTGCCGTTGTCCCTCAAAAAGTCCATTCCGAGAATTACGTCCCGGGAGCAGTTAGGCAAAATAACGATCTCAGCAGGGTACGTGGTGCCGCCTATGGTGACGCGTGATGTGCACGTTTCACTTGGCGTTACGAGATGGCCTCCTGCTGTGCGTATATGTGGACCATTCTATGTCGTCGTAACTTTCTTGAGCTTCGACGCGAATGAGCCGCTTATTACCGAGTAGTCGGCTCCGTGTCGATGAGGTCGACTACGTGTCATAGCCGACGATGGACAACTGGACGTCGGACGCCGCTTTCCTCGAGTTTCGGGTGCGTCGGGGCGTTGTATCTCGGCTTGCGCGTGTTGATGGTCGGGCACTATGCGTCGTCATTTTCGTCATCTTCTCAGCGGGTGCCTCTGTCATTTCGGGTACGCGTCGCGTCGTGTCGTCGTTGGGTTCGGGAATCACTTCCGGGTTAGATCGAGCCGTTCAGCTGCGGGTACGGTTTTAGGTGCGGCCATGCGTCGTTGAGGGGTTTTCGTTTTTTCACCTTTGGGAAACTTCACCTCCAAAAGTTGCTGCTTTTAGTTTCCCCCGCGTGGGCTGCGGGACCTTCCGTGTGAGAAGTCAGCGGTGCTACGGCGGTTTAGCGACTGGTACGGGTAGGGCGACGGCGAACGGTTGAAGTGGGCTGGTTCTCGGTTGGTATTGGTCAGGTATTCGTCAATTTTAGCAGGTCGCTGGCCGGGTCGGGGGCGTGGTGCGTCGACAGTAAATCCTCGCAGACCAAGCGCCTTGAAAGGGCAGCGACGGTAGATGTGGTCAGACTCTCCACAGTGGTAGAACAGCGGGCGATTACGAGCGTTCGCCACACGTCGGTCTTCCTCGGAGTCTAGTAATGGACTACCCGGTTTCGGGCGGGCGAGAGGGGACGGCGGTATGTCGGGGCCTCTTGACGACGAATTGGAGCAGGGTGGGGTCGACGAGGAGCTGCGGAGTAGGCCTTCAGTTGTCGCTCACAGGGTGCTTCTGATGGCGTAGAAGCCACCAGTGGGTGTTTAACCTCTTCTCGGAGGACGTCAGTCAGGGAAGCCACTTCAGGTTGCTGCGCCGTTGGAAACAGCTTCCGAAGCTCCTCCTTGACGACTGCTCGCATGGTCTCGCGCAATGTATCGGAGTTTGCAGTTGCCCCATTGAGTGTCTCCGAGAACAGCGCGTTGACAGGCCTCTCGTACTGCCTCGTTCGAATTTCGAGAGTATTTTCCCATGCGGCAGCCTCAAACGTGAATTCAGCCACCGTTTTATGGGGGTTGCGGAAAGGGCAGGCTAACAGTTCTTGCTTCACTCCTCGCATTAGAAACCTGAGCTTATTTTCTTCAGTCATTTCGGTGTCCGCGTGGCGAAATAGTTGTTTCATCTAAGCAACGAAGATCACGACCCCTTCGTTGGCGTGCTGAGTGCGTGTTTCCAACAAAAGTGCGGCTTGTTCTTTCCGCACGACGGTGGCGAATGTTTTAAGGAACTCGCTTTTAAACAAAGTCCAATTGGTTTGCGAGCTCTTATTGTTCTCGAACCACGTTCGAGCTGTATCTTCCAAGTAGATGAAAACATGGCGGAAAGTTTTTTCGTCATCCCACTTGTTAAAGATGCGGACGCGCTCCACATTCTCCAACCGCTCCTCTAGGTCCTCTCCAGGAGATCCGTGGAATGACGGTGATTCCCGAGGCTTTCGCAGGACGAGGGCAGGATTGGAAGCGCTGGTCATGGTGCCTGCGTTGAGCACGGTGGTTTTCACGTCATCTTCTTTATTCACGTTGTCCATTAGCCGTCCAAAGTCTGGTTGAAGAACTTGCTGTCGGCGGCTTACACGAGTTGGGCTTGCTTGTCAGCTTGACGATGGCTTAGGGTTCATGTACCTTGCACCTTCACCAGATGTCACGATGCCAAAGACGACGCAGTGGTCTTGAAGGAAAACAAGTTTATTGGAGCGAAATTGTGCTCCCCTAACAACTCAAAGAATAGAGAGGTGGCGAAGCAGCAGTCAGCAAAGTGACGTATACGCAAGCGAGCGTCCGTGATCGAATTCCCCGGCGTCTGCTGTGCAGGTATTTTATCTTTCGGCACGCGTGGTTCTCGAACCATCGATTCACATCTAGAACATTGTAGATCGAAGAAATATATTCTGGACTGTTCCCGTTAGATTGGAATGCTCTTCCTATCAGAATAGATAACTTGCGGCACATAAAGAAAGAATGAAACACGCGCTTCCCTTGGCACAGAGATAATACAGACGACCGGCGTAGACGGGTGGTAAAAGCAAGACACAAATAAACACAATGCATGTTCGCGGCAATATGGTCTGTTTTTCTTGTGTGCGTTGATACGTTTTCCTATAGTTTCCTGCAACGACGTCGTCTCAAGAGGAAGATGAGTGCTCGTGCTGCAATAAAGTGTGCGTCAAAGAAAGAAATTGAAGTGCGGGGGTTGTTAAAAGTATCATTTTGGGCAGCTGCTCCGTCATTCTCAAAAAAATGTTTTCATTCGATGGAGAGTGGTGGCGCTAATCTTGGCGCCGCCGTTATTGCATACGCGTGAAGTCTAAAGGTTGGAAACAGAAGACCACATCAATTTCTCTGCCGGGTTTGTGGTCTCGCACCGGAATCTGGACGGCGTTAGGACGCTCAACACAACAGCAGAAAAAAATTGAGCAAGTCGTTTACTTTTGTCAGAGAAACATGACAAAAAATTTTGATCCACTGGGCTGTCAGCATACATAAATAGCTGCACTCAGAAAGAGGTTGGAAGGCATTGAATAAAAATAGGAGTGGCTTAGCTCGGCAATGTCGGGATATACGTAGCGTGAGCTAAGGTTCAGCTGCTTATTCTTAGGTTTACTGGTTGTCTAGGATTGACTGATTATCATGCTAATGGCCGTTGAAACGAATTCTAATCCAATACAATCCACTTCATTTTAGTCTTGTCCACTCCAGTCCAATTTAATCTTGTGCAATCTGGTTCAGCCCTGTCCAGTCTCTGCTCCTCGCGCTTGCGCTGCCGGGTATCCAGGAGCCACGCGAAGCGGCTATGAAGCGGCTTCTGCGCGGCATCAGACTTGTCTACTGAGCAAAAGAGGCGTACATTTGGGCACGCGCCTGCGCCAGTGTGGCTGTCCTGGCTATGACGCAACTTCTCTAGAAAGGGCAGACCTGCGAATGTGCAGACCGAATTCTCTACACACCGGTAATCCCATTAGAATATATTTCCAATCCACTACAATCTAATCAATGCTCCTCGCCCTCGCGTAGCACATCCCTTCAAGGTCCACGCGAGACTGCTGAAGGTCGGTCAGTGTAGCTTACGCTACAAAAGAAAACATGCAGACGAGGCCGAACAGATGGCCGTATAGATTGATGATCTGGAAACACAAAGTAGGAAGATGACTTTCGACTTTCACGGAAAAGCTTTTGGAGAGAACGAAGACATGCTAGAGAACATAAACGAAGTCACAACAAAAATAAACGTTCCTCATCCTACTTCAAGTGATATTATCACTGTGCACAGGGTACCGACAAGTAGTGATACGTTCCCAGCAGTTATGATTTGCTTTTCACATCAGAATGTGGAGGACTCGTGTCTGGACAAAAAGAATCAACTGTACCCATCAAAATTTAAATTACGTTTCATCGTACGCAACGATGGGGACATAGATGCGGAAGCAATTTCTTTAAAATAGATCAAGTGGGAGCAGATCAGATATATACTAGATGCTGCAGAACCATATGTCATGCGAAATTATGTCGTAATACATATCCAAAAACCAAAACTACGCAGTCTTAACCACCGTTGAACGGAAAGTTTAGCTAGGTAAATCTGATTCATGTATAAAGCGCGACAGACAATACAGAAGAAGAGGACAACACCAGCGTTTCCTACCAACTGTTTTATTCAATACAAAAACACACACACACATTGAAACAAGTTCATTCATTCACAACACCTGCGCAAAAAGCATGCAGAAAACTTTTGTTATCATGAAATAACATCCCGCAAGACCCCCGATTGTTGCATCAAACAATTTAACCTCAGCTTTCTGAAGTGTTATGGATGGCTGGAAAACAAAATACCGAAATCAGGAGACGCGTGGGTCGCCCTACCTAAAGCGTTCTTCAAATGTCAATTGTGTAATAGAGAATAATTAAGATGGAAAAGAGCTGACAGGTATTTCCTTAGCCAGTGCTTCTAATGAAGATTTTTGTTAATTATAGAAATCAGGTATTAGTACCATTGCTTTGAATATTTTAAACCTCAGTAGTTACGAGATATTTTTTTACACCCGGTAGCGGATTACGAAGGAAAACGATTTTTCTAGAGTAGAACCGCAGCGCAAGCTGCAATGCCTATGTAATATAAGTAAACACAGTAAAGCTGTGTTACAATTAATACTACCGATCATAACCCATATAGTTACCCTTTGTCTATCCCGATGTCTTTCCCAGTAACATTTGCAACTCGCCAGTGTGACCGTTTTGTTCTATAAAGGAGAAAAGATCGATTTCGAAAACTACAGACCAGTGTATCAACTTCTTGCATTTTCAAAATGTCTGTAAAAGGTGACTTTACCGATTGTGTCAATTTTGCGATAAGCTGAAGTTGCTAACAACGCCGCATTTGGTTTCTGGAAGCACCGCTCAACAGTGCTTTCTCTTCTCAAGCAAAAATATTTCATTTTGACTGCTTTTGAAGGAAAAAGTTAGTTCTTGGTATACACGTGAATTTTTTAAAGCCTTCGTCTATATAGAGCACTCAGTGTTACTAAAACAGAATACCATGTTTTCCCCGGAGCGCCGCTTTTAAAGTACTATTCAAGGAGCGGAACGCAGTTTTTTCAAATAAATGAGCACTCTCCTGCCTACAAATCCATCTTATCAGGTGTGCCGCAAGGCAGCATATTAGCACCATTTCTATTTTGATACTGCCGTGAATGACATCACACACATTCATACCTAGGCAAAATTTGTCGTTTTTTCGGATGACACCACTTTGCTATTTTGGCTTCACCGGCAATTGAACTAAAATAGAAAGTAAGTAAAAAAGGTTTTAGACAACTATGAAAATGAGAAAATTTTGAATTTACTGAAAATATATATAAGAAAACTAAAGCGACATTGGGTTTCACACCAAGAATACGGAACTCGAACAGGTTAATAATTTTGAGATGTGTTGCGAGTAACTATATTTAGACATATATTTTAAAACAGTGTGTGTAATTTTTTCAGAGATTATGAAATTGAATGGGCATGTAGAATATGTCACGTTGAAGCTATCTCTTATTAGTGGCCACAAATTGGTGAAAATACATATCCTTCTTACTCGACTGAAGTTTCTTTGTTGCTTCGCTTCTAAACTATTGCTGCTGAATCTGGGGACACACAAGGCCTATAAATCTACACAAATTACATGTCTTCCAGAACAAAAAGTTAACGCAGCAAACATCTGAAATTATTATCCTTCCCACTGGTTATTTCCAAAATACGGTGTAATGTCCGTGTATAACATTTATGTCTACCTCATTTGCATCAGCTATAAAATGGCAATAAAAAGCCCCAGTAATTTTTTACTGTTCAGCGATTTTATTGCAATGACCAGGAATACACGCAAGACACAGCCATAATTTCTGCAACATCCCCTCGTTTAAATCAAAAATATTAGAAAAAATTGTTTTTGCTAAAAAACTTTTAATATCACAAATTTTGAATGTCTTTTCCTGATCCCTACCCTCTCTCAGTATGAACACTGTGGTGCCATGTTACAAGTATCCGCTTGTATATCGGGTTATTTATTGTTTTTTTTACAGTTTGAAACGGTTCTGGTGTCAACTCCAGTTTCCGGTGTAGTGAATGTACTCTTTTTTTTGCTTTTTTGCTTTCCTGATAGGCGCCGCGTGTCCCAGTAATAAACAAGTTTTTAAAAGTCGCTGTCGGTTATTATTTCATTTGTTTACTTTTTTTTTGTTTTTACGAAGGCCTGTAAATGTGGCGTAATTGCTTTTCGTTTCTTTCTTTTTGCAGTTTGGGCTGGGCTTCGTGGCTTTTGAAGTGTTTCTGTATTAAAGGATGAGGGGTGACCTTGAAGCTAACCAAACCCGCGTTTTTTTCTCTTTTTCAAAATTGTTCTTAATAAAAAAATGCAGGCAATATTAAGTTATTCCAAATGCGTTTTTCAAGCATATAACGGTCACGCTCGAAATAAAGGGATCAGCGCTGCAGGAACGGCTTTCTAGATAACATGCTCAAGCTTTACCACTGCTAATAAGGACTTGATTCCACCCGTGGGGGCTCCAGTAAAAAAACAGTGAGCTGTTTAGGAACTGCGCTGTCTCCAATGTTAGGGTAGGTCGTGTAAGCGGGCCCGCAAGCTACCAATACCGCGCGTTGGGGAAAGATACGTCAGACTGAGTGCTTGAGAATTATTTGTAGAGCTTGACCCCAACGATGCTAATAGCAGCCTATATAGAATGATGCTAGCGAAAACCACGGTATATAAACACACCGACAAACGTAAACCAATCCACTGTCTGGCCCTTCGCTGTTACGTGAGCTCTAGCAAATATTGTCACGAAGCCAAGGACGACGCAGTTGTCTTGCAGGAGAAACAAGTTTATTGGAGCGAATTGTGCTCCCCTAACAACTCAAAAGAATACAGAGGCGGCGAAGCAGCGGTCAACAAAGTGACTTGCGTCAGCGAGCGTCGCAGAATCGAATGCCCCGGCGTCCGCACTGCAGGCTTTTTATCTTTCGGTGCGCGTGGTTCTCGAAACGTCGATTCACATCAAGAACATAGTAGATCCAAGAAGATTATTCTGGGCTGTTCACGTTAGATCGGAATGCTCTCCCTATCACGACAGATAACAGATGCGGCACATAAAGAAAGAATGGAACACGCGCTTCCCTTGGCGCAGCGATAACACAGACCGGCGCAGCCGGGCGGTAAAAGCAAAACACAAATAAACAAACCCAATGTATGGTTCGCGGCATTACCCCCCCTCTAAGAGTGCATCGACCCGATGCTAACATAAGCGACAGTCCGAAAATAAAAATAAAATTCGTTATCGTCCGTAGAAAGGTTTTAAGCGAACCACGTGGACGACTTCGGGCCGCGTGCGTCGTCGTGATGTTCCGGAATCACCATCGGGGATCACCTCGTAGGTAAGTTGGCCGACACGTCGTAGAATCTGGTAGGGTCCGAAATACCGTCGCAGGAGCTTCTCACTGAGTCCGCGTCGTCGGATGGGAGTCCAAACCCACACACGATCCCCTGGTTGGTACTCGGCGTCTCGGCGTCGGAGGTTGTAGCGGCCCGCATCCACCAGCTGCTGGTCCGTTATACGAACTCGAGCGAGCTGGCGGGCCTCCTCCGCACGTTGAAGATATCCGTGGACGTCGGCGTTGAGGTCGTCGTCTTCTACGTGCGGAAGCATGGCGTCGAGCATCGTAGTCGGCCTTCTACCGTAGACAAGCTCGAACGGCGTCAGCTGCGTCGTCTCCTGGATAGCCGTGTGGTACGCAAACGTGACATACGGGAGCACTTCGTCCCAAGTCTTATGTTCAACGTCAACGTACATTGACAGCATATCTGCGATTGTCTTGTTCAGCCGTTCTGTTAGTCCGTTCGTTTGGGGGTGGTACGCCGTCGTTCTTCGGTGATCCGTGTTGCTGTAGCGTAATACTCCTTGCATCAGCTCCGCAGTAAATGCCGTTCCGCGGTCTGTGATTAGGACTTCCGGGGCTCCATGTCGCAGCACAACTTGGCTTATAAAGAACTTTGCCACTTCTTGTGCAGTCCCTCTCGGAAGAGCGGCGGTCTCTGCGTAGCGCGTCATGTAGTCTGTCGCTACGACAATCCACTTGTTCTGTGATCGTGACGTAGGGAACGGGCCTAAAAGGTCCATTCCAATCTGTTGAAATGGTCTTGATGGGACGGCGATCGGTTGTAGAAGTCCGGCGGGTCTTGACGGCGGCGTTTTTCGTCGCTGGCAGTCACGGCAGCTCCGGACGTAGTGGGTGACGTCAGCGGTAAGGCCGGGCCAGTAGTACCTCGCCTTGATTTTTCCAATAGTGCGGGCTGTGCCGAGATGTCCGGAAGACGGGTCGTCGTGGCACGCTTCCAAAATTTCGTCACGAAGGTCCGCGGGGATGACGAGAAGGTAATTCGCTCTTGTTCCGGGGCTGAAATTCTTCTTCACGAGGACGGAGTTTCTCAGGCTGAATGCTGGTAAGGTGCGTTTGAAGGTCCTAGGAACGGCAACGTTGCATCCCTCGAGGTACTCGATTATGGCGCGTAAGTCGGGGTCGGCACGCTGCTGGGCGGCTAGGTCGCTCTCCGTCACGATCCCGAAGAACGCGCTGTCTTCATCAGAGTCTTGTGGTGGTGGGTCGACGGGGGCGCGGGACAGGCAGTCGGCGTCGGAGTGTTTCCTGCCGGATTTATAAACGACTGTAACGTCGAACTCCTGCAGGCGCAAGCTCCACCGCCCAAGACGGCCAGAGGGGTCCTTCAAATTGGCGAGCCAACACAGCGCATGGTGGTCTGTTACAACCTTGAATGGCCTTCCATACACGTATGGGCGAAATTTTGAAATCGCCCATATAATAGCCAGGCACTCTTTCTCGGAGGCAGAATAGTTTTTCTCCTCCTTCGACAGACCACGGCTGGCATAGGCGATTACCCTTTCGCAGCCGCTTTGCTTTTGGACAAGGACGGCACCCAAGCCTATATCACTGGCGTCCGTGTGCATTTCCGTTTCGGCATTTTCGTCGAAATGAGCGAGCACGGGCGGGCTTTGCAGGCGTTTTTGCAGCTCGCAGAATGCTTTTTCTTGGTCGTTTTCCCAGCTGAAATGGGTGCTGTCTTTTGTCAAGCGCGTGAGTGGCTCTGCAATGCGTGCGAAGTTTGCGACGAAGCGCCGGTAGTATGCGCACAGCCCGAGAAATCTTCGCACGCCCTTCTTGTCTTTCGGCCTAGGGAAGTTCGCGATAGCTGAAGTTTTTGCCGGGTCAGGTAGGACTCCCGCGGCGTTGACGACGTGGCCCAAGAACTTGAGTTCCTCGTATGCGAAACGGCACTTTTCAGGCTTCAGCGTCAACCCCGACGTACGAATGGCCTCGAGTACAGACTCCAACCTTCAAGGTGTTCGTCGAAAGTCCGGGCGAATACCACTACGTCGTCGAGGTATACGAGGCAGGTGTGCCACTTAAGGCCAGCTAGCACAGTGTCCATGACTCTTTGAAACGTCGCTGGTGCTGTGCACAGCCCAAACGGCATCACCTTGAACTCGTATAGGCCGTCTGGGGTTATAAATGCAGTCTTCTCTCGGTCTCTCTCGTCCACTTCAATTTGCCAGTAGCCGGTCTTCAGGTCCATCGATGAGAAGTACTTCGCGTGGCAGAGGTGGTCGAGGGCGTCGTCGATTCGGGGAGGGGGTACACGTCCTTTTTCGTCATTTTGTTCAGTCGCCGGTAGTCGACACAAAACCTTAATGTGCCGTCTTTTTTCTTTACGAGTACAACGGGCGCAGCCCAGGGGCTTTTCGATGGCTGTATAATGTCGTCGCTGAGCATGTCGTCGACTTGAGTCCGGATGGCTTCCCGTTCGTGTGAAGAGACGCGGTACGGTGACTGTCGGGTAGGTCGGCCTCCATCTTCGGTTATTATTCGGTGCTTCGCTAGAGGGGTCTGACGTAGTTTTGCGCTCGACGAAAAACATTCGCTATAGCGACGCAGCAAAGCCAATAATTTGTTCCGTTGTTCTTGCGGTAGCGCCGGATTCACGTCGAAGGGCTGCGGGAGCTTGAAGGTTTCTACGGGGGTGCGTTCAAAGTCGGCGACCGCGATCACGTCACTTGCTTCTTGCGTTTCTTCGAGGAATGCAATTGCCGCGCCCTTGTTTAAATGCTGGTACTCCTCGGTGAAATTAGTAACCAAAATGTGGGATTGGTGTTCCTTGAAGCGCGCAATGCCTCTTGCGACAGACACACCGCGGTCAAGAAGCAACCTTTGGTCACTCTCCCCGATAGCGTCAACGTCAGGAGCAGCACCTTCACAGTAGACGGTGATCATCAAACTTGCGCGGGGTGGCAGGGTGACATGATCATCGGCTATCCTTACAGCTGCACGGATTTCGGGGTTCGATTCCGGCGTCATGGAGTGGTCGGAGGAAAACGTTATCGACTTCGTCTGCAGATCGATTATTGCGCCGTTGTCCGTCAAAAAGTCCATTCCGAGAATTACGTCGCGGGAGCAGTTGGGCAAAACGACGAACACCGCAGGGTACGTCGTGCCGTCTATGGTGACGCGCGATGTGCACGTTCCACTTGGCGTCACGAGGTGGCCTCCTGCTGTGCGTATGTGCGGACCGTCCCATCTGGTCATAACCTTCTTCAGCTTAGACGCAAATGGTCCGCTCAACACGGAGTAGTCGGCTCCCGTGTCTACGAGGGCGACTACATCAAAGCCGTCGATGGACACCTTGACGTCGGATGCCACCTTCCTCGAGTTCCGGGTGCGTCGGGGCGTCGCATCTGGGCTTGTGCGTGTTGACGGTCGGGCACTGTGCGTCGTCGTTGTCATCGTCTTCTCAGCGGACGTCTCGGTCCGGTCGGGTGCGCGTCGCGGCGTATAGCTGTCGTCGTGTACGGAAGTCTCGTCAGGTCTGGGTCGGATCGTCGGGATGAGGGCATGTTGTGAGTCACTGTTTTCCGCGAGTCGTTGCGTCGTTGGAGGGTTTTCATTTTTCCGCGATCGTGCAACTTTACCTCCAGAAGTTGCTGCTTTTAGTTTCCCCCGCGTGGGCTGGGGGACCTTCCACGTGAGAACTCAGCATTGCTACGGCGGTTCGGCGACTGGTATGGGTAGGGTGACGGCGAACGGTTGAAACGGGCTGGTCGACGGCTGGTGTCGGACAGGTACTCTTCGATCTCCGATGGGCGCTGGCCAGTTCGGGGGCGGGGTGCGTCGACGGAGAACCCTCGCAAACCGAGCCTCCTGTAGGGGCAGCGACGGTAGACGTGGTCGGCCTCTCCGCAGTGGTAGCACAGCGGACGATTGTCGGACGTTCGCCACACGTCGGTCTTCCTTGGGGCAGGGGGTTGCGCCGCAGGTGGTCGGGCCGGCGAGAGGGGACGACGGTACGGAGCCTCGGGACGATAGGGTGCAGGTGGGCGAGGGCGATGTACAGCAGCCGCGTAGGTCATGGCTTGCGGCTCGCGAGGTGCTACTGGCGTCGTTGAAGTTCCCAGCGCTTGCTGCACTTCTTCTCTAATGACGTCGGTAAGAGAAGAGACTTGTGGTTGCGGCGGCGTCGGGAGCAGCTTCCGCAGCTCCTCCCTCACTATTTCGCGGATAGTGTCGCGTAGTGAGTCGGAGTTGATAGCGCTGGCACCAAGCGTCTCCGAAACCAGCGCATTGATTGGGCGGTCGTACTGCCTCGTTCTGATTTCGAGCGTCTTCTCCATCGCGGCGGCCTCAGACGCGAATTCGGACACGGTCTTGGGGGGGTTGCGAACAAGGCACGCGAAGAGCTCTTGCTTCACACCTCGCATCAGAAACCGTAGTTTCTTTTCTTCCGTCATTCCTGGGTCCGCACGGCGGAAAAGTCGCTTCATTTCCTCGACGAAGATTACGACTCCTTCGTTCGGGTGTTGCGTTCGAGTTTCCAGTAAAATCGCAGCTCGTTCTTTTCTCACCACGGTCGTGAAGGTCTTAAGGAACTCGCGTTTGAATTGCGTCCAGTCGGTCAAGGCGCTCTCGTGGTTTTCAAACCAAGTTCGGGCTGCATCCTCCAAGTAAAAGAAAACATGCCGGAAGGTTTCTTCATCGTCCCACCTGTTGAAGATCCGCACGCGCTCCAGCTTCTCCAACCATTCCTCTGGATCTTCAGCGGGGGCTCCCCGGAACGATGGCGGTTCCCGGGGCTGCTGCAGCATGATTGGCGACGTTGTTTCTTGTACCATGGTGTTGGTTGCAGCGTTCCTTCTCTTGGGCCCTTCTGGCATCAAACCGAACTCGGGTGGTAAACCTTGCAGGCGGAGGCTGGCTCTTGTTGGACTGGCTTGGCGGCTTCCCGAGGTTGCAGTGGGCATGAAGGGTGCGTACCCAGCACCTCCACCAGATGTCACGAAGCCAAGGACGACGCAGTTGTCTTGCAGGAGAAACAAGTTTATTGGAGCGAACTTGTGCTCCCCTAACAACTCAAAAGAATACAGAGGCGGCGAAGCAGCGGTCAACAAAGTGACTTGCGTCAGCGAGCGTCGCAGAATCGAATGCCCCGGCGTCCGCACTGCAGGCTTTTTATCTTTCGGTGCGCGTGGTTCTCGAAACGTCGATTCACATCGAGAACATAGTAGATCCAAGAAGATTATTCTGGGCTGTTCACGTTAGATCGGAATGCTCTCCCTATCACGACAGATAACAGATGCGGCACATAAAGAAAGAATGGAACACGCGCTTCCCTTGGCGCAGAGATAACACAGACCGGCGCAGCCGGGCGGTAAAAGCAAAACACAAATAAACAAACCCAATGTATGGTTCGCGGCAATATTCACATAAAGATGGAGAATTAGCTCCAGCAAATGTGTCACGTGGTAGAGTATCTTGAAGCTGTCCTGCGAATGTGTGTAATTATAATCATCATCGTAACAACTTGGTCCCTGAAATGCATCGCTTGAAAGTTACCGGATAATTTTAGGCTTGGGAAGGGCAGTTTCATGAAGCCAAATGAGGAATGCGAAACCTATTGTCACTTTGGTGTTTTTTTTTCGTCATCGCTCTCAGAGAACGAAATCAGTGGTTTAGGCTGAGGTCTTTGTAATGTGAAAAAGTTACACTGTTTTTGGATATAAAACTTTAACGTCACTCCTCAACGTTTCTACCTCCTTGTCCTCCTCTGTCAAGGGTCACCGCAGCCTTCGCTCCGTCACCTTGATCAGCACCTGCAGGGCCAGGTTGCGAACCTTGCTGTCCGGGGACGAGAGCAGCTTGAATTCGCCGTCAATGAGACATGCATCGCTGATCTCCGTAGCCTCCGGGATCCCCGTAGTTCCTGCACCTGCGATGGCATACTTGTTTGACCAATTGTCAGGCAAGTACAGCGTCTGCGTGATGAGGGGTCACAGAGTGTCATTGAGGCGGCACCACTCCTGCTTTTCCACGGTCCCGACTCGCATGACAAAGTTTATTGCCGGGTACCGAAAGGTATTGATAGCGTCCAGCCTCTGCCATGGGCCAGCATTGATGACAGGAGGCGTTTGCCCAGACCGATGGTGTGTCCACACAGGCAGTGTCGGGCAGAACTCTGTAGCACACCGGCCAGGCGAGGAATGCGTGGCTATCGAAGTCGCCAATGTGGGTGATATCTGCCGGTCTTACTTTGAACGTGGTGGGCCTGGTTTCCATGGGAGTCTGCTCAGACATGTGCAGCGTTCGAAATTTTCTGGGGTTCAGGTCGAGCCCCAATTTTGAGGACAGTACCGCTACCACGTTTATTAGTGTTTGTATCTCTGCTGGGATGGTGCCTATTGGGGTAAGGTCATCTGCATACGCCAGGAATTGGTGCTGGCGCTCGCTTCCTTGTACCGCCCGGATCACTGGGTCAAGCGCCGTGTTCAACAGGAGGCCGCTTACTGGGCAGTGTGTACGTATCCCTGCCTCGACGCTGATCGGCTCCGTCATGCCTCCGTCGCTTATGATAGCAGTGGAGTTGTCCTCATACATGTCCTGGACAATTCATGTAAAGGCATCTCTAGCACTTGCACCTCGAACCGCTTTAACGAGGGCATTGTGGGCCACGGATGCAAAGACGTTTGTATATTCAAGGAACGCCACGCAGAGATCACCCCCACCTCCCACCCCCTGTGCGCATTGCATCCAGGCGCTCCTGCAGATCGAAGTGGTGTTCAAACACTCCGTGGTATGGCATGAAGCACTTTTGCATTGCGACAGGAACCCAAGGTCATACAACCACCCCTGAACCCGGGACGCAAAGCATCCGGTGTACAGTTATGCGATCGTGTTCCAAGGAGATGGTGCGCCAATTTGTGAGATCGCTCTTTTCGCCTTTCTTGTATATGAGTACCGTGCGAGACGCCTTCCAAAAGTCATGAACCTGGCGGCGCTGGCACCAGAGACTGCTGCCACGCAGGAACCTTCGGGGTCGACGAACTTCCAATGGTGGTAGGAAAATTGGTCGTTGCCGGGGGGCAGTTTTCTCAAAGGGGCGAAGTTTGGCCACTCTGACAGTCTCTGTGTCAGTAGCGTTGTGCCTGCTTCTTTTAGTGCCCCACACTGTGGAAAAGTGCATCTGCAACTCCTCTGGTCGGATGGGACACAACTGTGAAAGGCCATCAGCAATAAGATGGACTGCACGACGGTGGTTGCGACGATACAGCGTCTGCATCTGCTGGGCATGGCGGCGTTGATCTCGCGCCGGGGTCTTCCCTTCCCTGTGGCATTTTGATGCTTGACTGTGCTTTCCACTGTGGTCATTGTGTCTTCGAGGATCTCCAGGAACTGGTCCCAGGTCTCGGGGAAGTTTTTGCAAGCGCGGCAGCTTTTTCGTGTGATCTGCCAGCACAGAGCTGTCATTAGCGCTGCTGCTGGCTGGGTCGACTTCATCGCCCTCTTCTCCTGCACCGTCATCAGCCTGCGGACTTCCTCTCCTGCTGGGCCCATCCTGCGAGAGCAGGCCTGAGAATGTGGCAAACTGGTCTGACTGGATAGGAGTTGAGTGCCAGTTTTGGCCATGATATACCTCCAAACAACAAAAAGTCCGAACAAGAAAAAGCTCCACCTATGAAGTTCGTTTAGGAACAAGAACATCAAAATATGCTCAGTTTCCAAGTTCTCGCGAAATCTTCTTGCCGCTGTGTTTGCAGTTAGATACCGTCGCCACACCCACCACCACCTTTAGTTCGGAAAGGAGATTGTGGAAAAGCTTTTCAATAAAGTAGGCAAACACCTTATTTTGTCCTTAGCTGTGTCATATTTAGGTCTCATCATCTGCCATTCTTCTCCAAATATTTAGTGATTCCATTTCGTTCTTTTATTCTTTGTGATGTTTTACTGTTTCACCAGGTTCTTGACCAAGCAGCATCATCTATTTCTTGTATATAAGTGCATACTTTAGTCCACGGAGCCAGTACACCTGACTCTTTTGTGGTTTTTACAACATCCTCATCCTTATTTACAATAAATTCTCAGTGGCTCCACAAAATGTACCTCCGTGTGGTGTGATAAATTAAAGATGATTTAAAAAACTCGTAGTGGCGGTATTCTGGCAAATGTGCCACACAACAACAAATCAGCGGCTCAAGCATATCTATTCCTGAGTCCAAGTCTTTTGTGCCTTTCTTTCGTAATGTCTTGTAATGAGAACTCACGTGTGCTGAGATTTCAGGGGACGCATGATACTTGTGGGTGTTAAAAATTATTCCGGACCCCCTGACCCCTGCCCTTGTTCACTTTAAGAAGTACAGATGTAGCGATGCCTCGGCAAACGTCCAAATAGAAAAACGAAGCACTTTGACCACAATATCCTTTCCCACTAGGCTGCTTATACCGTATTGCATAGATATGACAACAGATTTTCCTACCGCACCTAACAATGGCATCTTGTTATTCGGTACAGAACTACTCCAACCCTTACTACCATTCAAGAAATTGCCTAGGCTGAGAAGACCGACTATAAAGCGGAATATCGTATTAGATCGGCAGATGCTGCTTCAGAGGTAATGGATTATTTAAAAAAGATCGTAACTGCACAGGAGTACGCATTGATTGGATCTTTGCCACATATAAAGGGACACAACGAAAGGTGAACTAAGAAATAAAAAAAATTATGTGCACTTGCTACACTCAGCGATAACTCCAACGACAAATGAACACCAGAATAACCCGGTTATTTACACCGAACAGATGGCGAGAGCAAGGAAGCAAATTGATTGATTGATTGATTGTAGGGTTTAAAGCTGGCACGGAATGCAGGCAATGAGGCGCGCTCTAGCTTCGGGCTAATTTTGACGATCTCGCTAATTTTGACCAGTGGGCTAATTTTAACCTATAACGTGGGGCGAAGTCTCTCATACTCGGGCGTTTTTGTTTTTAGCCTCCATCAGAAAAACCGGCCGGTGATGCCAAGAAACGAACCCGCGACCTCGGGCTCAGGACCATAAGGAGGAAGTAAATTGCCGGTATCGAATGAAACATAGGCGACCCGAAAGGAGTTCCGAAAGCCGCATTCAATGCTTCAACAGCCTTACATCGTTGTCATGAGCGACTTGTCGGTTCTCTGCTTGGTATCGACATTTTTGTAGGTCGCACTTCGATACAGGTTGCCAGTGGCTCATTTCTAAATTGTTTTGTGCGGCACGTGAGCGGCAATGCTCAGCAGCTGCGGAATAGGGGAAGAGATGCCGCTAAATCGCCGAGGTAAATAAATAAATGGAAAACAAGCAACAGCCTTGCTCTGTGTCTCCTTTGACATTATGTCGGCTAATTGCCACATCGGCAAATCGGCGTGCACTAATTAACGACACTGCCCTGTTGCAAGCATAGATCGAGCCACTTAAACTTCAAAGATGCAGGCATTCGGACCATTGAAGAATTGCATCGAAAGGCCATCAGAACATTTCTGCGCAAACGTTACTCTGCGCGTACTTGGGTAGCAGCAGCAGCCATTCATCGACAGTACCGGTAGCTATCACTCAGCAACCTTAACAATCACCGAACATTGTCCTCGCCCATAGCAGAGGACGCACATTTTCATGACCTTGTCCTCGCAGCAGAACATTGTCCTCGCAGCAGAGGACGCGCATTTTCATGACCTAATCACCAACAGTGCACTGCTGCAGGTTAGTTTTTGAAGACGTGTTTAAACTGCCTTTGCAAATCACTAAGCCGCTGCTGCTGATGCTGCTTGTTACTCTTGCATATGGTCGGTTTTTCATATTTGCGTTTATATGTTTTCCTATAGTTTCCTGCAACGACGTCGTCTGAAGAGGAAGATGTTTTCTCGTGCTGCATTAAAGTGTGCGTCAAAGAAGCAGCTTGAAGTGCGGGGGTTGTTAAAATTATCATTTCAGCAGCTGCTCCGTCATTCTGAAAAGTCTTTTCATTTGATAGAGAGTCGTGGAGCTAATCTTGGCGCCGCCGTTATTGCATACGCGTGAAGTTTAAAGGTTGGAAAAAAGAAGACCACACAGATTTCTCTGCCTCGTTTGTGGCCTCGCACCCGAATCTGGACAGCGTTATGACGCTCAACCCAACAGTGGAAAAAATCGAGCACTCAGATAGGTTTATTCAGAGAAACATGACAAAAGTTTCTGAACCACTGAGCTGTCAGCATACATAAACAGCTGCTCTCAGATAGAGGTTGGTAAGAATTGAATAGAAATAGCAGAGGCTTCCCAGCTAGGCAATGCCGGGATATTCGTAGCGTGAGATAAGGTTCAGCTGCTTATTATTAGGTTTACTGGTTGTCTAGGATTAATGCTCCTCGCCCTGCGGAGCACGTCCCTTCAAGGTCCACGCGAAACTGCTGAAGCTCGGCCAGTGTAGCTTACGCTAAAAAAGAAAACATGCAGGCGAGGCAGAACAGATGGGTTTATTGATTGATGAAATAAAAGGACAAAGTAGGAAGATGTCACGATGCCAAAGACGACGCAGTGGTCTTGAAGAAAAACAAGTTTATTGGATCGAACTTGTGCTCCCCTAACAACTCAAAGAATACACAGGCGGTGAAGCAGCAGTAAGCAAAGCGACGTATACGAAGCGAGCGTCGGCGATCGAATGCCCCTGTGTCTGCTTTGCAGGCATTTTATCTTTCGGCGCGCGTGGTTCTCGAACCTACAGTTCACATCTAGAACATTGTAGATCCAAGAAGGTCATGCTGTGCTGTTTACGTTAAATCGAAATGCTCTACATATAAGAATAGATAACACATGCGGCACAGAACGAAAGAATGGAACACGCGCTTTCTTGGCACAGAGATAACACAGACGACCGGCGCAGCCAGGGAGTAAAAGCGAAACACAAATAAACACCATGCATGGTTCGCGGCATTACCCCCGCCCCCTCTAAGAGTGCATCGACCCGATGCTAACAGAAGCGACAGTCCTAACAGATAAAAATAAAAGTTCGCCATCGTCCGTAGAAAGGTTTTAAGCGAACCACGTGGACGACTTCGGGCCGCGTGTGTCATCGTGATGTTCCGGAGTCACCATCAGGGATCACTTCTTAGGTAAGTTGGCCAACGCGTCGTAGAATCTTGTAGGGTCCGAAATACTATCGCAGAAGTTTCTCACTCAGTAAGCGTCATCGGATGGGAGTCCAAACTCAGACACGATCCCCTGGGTGGTACTCGGCGGCTTGGCGTCGGAGGTTGTAGCGGCCGGCATCCACCAGCTGCAGGTTCGTTATACAGACTCGAGCGAGCTGGCGGGCATCCTCCGCAAGCTGAAGGCATCCTTGGACGCCGGCGTTAAGTCGTCGTCTTCTACCTGCGGCAGCATGACGTGAAGCATTGAAGTCGGCCGTGTTTCGTAGACGAGCTCGAACGGTGTCATCTGCGTGGTTTCTTGGATAGCCGTGTTGTACGCAACCGTGACATACGGGAGCACTTTGTCCCAGGAAATATGTTCAACTTCGATGTACATAGACAGCATATCCGCAATCGTCTTGTTCAAACGTTCCGTTAGTCCGTTCGTTTGCGGGTTGTATGCCGTCGTTCTTCGGTGATCTGTGCTGGTGTAGCGGAAGATTCCTTGAAAGCTCCGCAGTAAAGGCCATTCCGCGGTCCATGATGAGGACCTCAGGGGCTCCATGTCGCAGGACAACTTGTCTTATGAAAAAATTGGCCACTTTTTGTGCAGTCCCCCTAGGAAGAGCGGCGGGCTCCGCGGAGCGCGCCCTGTATTCTGTTGCTACGACAATCCACTTGTTCTCGGATCGTGACGAAGGGAACGGGCCCAGAAGGTCAATTCCAATCTGTTGGAAGGGTTTTGATGGGACGGCGATCAGCTGCAGATGTCCGGCGGGTCTCGTCGGTGGCATCTTTCTTCGCTAAGCAGTCACGGCAGCTCCGGACGTAGTGGGTGAAGTCAGAGGTAAGGCGGGAGAGAGTACCTCGCCTTGATATTTGCAATAGTGCGTGCTGTGCCTAGATGTCCGGAAGACGGGTCTTCGTGGCCCTCTTCCAAAATTTCGTCACGAAGGTCCGCGGGGATGACGAGGAGGTAATTCCTTCTCGTTCCGGCGCTCAAATTTTTTCTCACAAGGACAGAGTTTTTGAGGTTGAATGCTGTTAAGGTTCGTTTGAAGACCCTAGGCACGGCGACATTCCGTCCGTCCAGGTAGTCGATTATGACGCGTAACTCGGGGTCGGCCCGCTGTTGGGCGGCTATATCGCTCTCCGTCACGACTCCGAAGAACGCGCTGTCGGCATCGGAGTCTTGAGGTGGTGGATCGACAGGGGCACGAGACTGACAGTCGGCGTCGGAGTGTTTCCTGCGGGATTTATGGACAATTGTAACGTCGAATTCCTGACGCGCAAGCTCCATCGCCCAAGGCGGCAAGAGGGGTCCTTCAAAATTGCGAGCCAACACAATTGCGAGCCAATTTTAAAATGGCTCATTTAATAGCCAGGCACTCTTTCTCCGAGGCAGAGTAGTTTTTCTCCTCCTTTGACAGACCACGGCTGGTATAGGCGATAACTTTTTCGCAACCGCTTTGCTTTTGGACGAGGACGGCACCCAAACCTATATCACTGCTGTCCGTGTGCATTTCTGTTTCGGCGCTTTCGTCGAAATGGGCGAGCACCTGCCGGCTTTGCAGGCGTTTTTGCAGCTCACAGAATGTAATTTTTTGGTCATTTTCCCACCTAAAAGGCGTGCTATCTTTCGTCAACCGTGTGAGTGGTTCTGCAATGCGTGAGAAGTTTGCGACGAAGCGTCGGTAGTACGCGCAAAGTCCGAGAAATCTTAGCACGCCCTTCTTGTCTTTAGGCCTTGCAAGGTTCGCAATGGCTGACGTTTTTGCCGGGTTAGGTAGGACTCCCGCGGCGTTGACGACGTGGCCCAAGAACTTCAGCTTTTCATACGAGAAACAACACTTTTCAGACTTCAACGTTAACCCCGATGTACGAATGGCCTCGAGTACAGACTCCAACCTTGCAAGGTGTTCGTCGAAAGTCCGGGCGAATACCACAACGTCGTCGAGGTATACGAGGCAAGTGTGCCACTTCAGGCGAGCTAGCACAGTGTCCATGACTCTTTGAAATGTTGCTGGCACCATCCACAGCCCAAAAGGCATCACCTTGAACTCGGATAGTCCGTCCGGGGTTATAAATGGAGTCTTCTCTCAGTCTCTCTCGTCCACCTCAATTTGCCAGTTACCGGTCTTCAGATCCATCGATGAGAAGTTTTTTGCATGGCAGAGGGGGTCGAAGGCGTCGTCGTTTCGTGGCAGGGGGTACACGTCCTTTTTGGTGATTTTGTTCAGTCGCTGGTAGTCAACGCAGAACCTTAATGCCCCGTGTTTTTTTTACGAGTACAACTAGCGCAGCCCAGGGGCTTTTCGATGGCTCTATAATGTTGTCGCGGAGCATGTCGTCGACTTGAGTCCGGATGGCTTCCTTCTTGTGTGAAGAGATGCGGCACGGTCACTGTCGGGTAGGTGGGCCTGCATCTTCGCTTATAATTCGGCGTTTCGCTACGGGTGTCTGACGTAATTTTGAACTCGACGAAAAACACTCGCTGTAGCGACGCAGCAAATCAAAAAATATGTCCCAATATTCTTGCGGCATCGCCGGGTTCATGTCGGAAGGATGCGGCAGCCTGGAAGCATCTGCGCGTGAGCATATAAAGTTGGCGATGGCGATCACTTGACTTGCTTCTTCCGTTTCTTCGAGGAAGGCAATTGCAGCGCCCTTGTTCAGATGCTGGTACTCCTCGGTGAAATTGGTGACTAAAACGTTGGATTTGCATTGCCTAAAGCGTGTAATGCCTCTTGCGATGGAGACACCGCGGTTAAAAAGCAACCTTTGGTCGCTCTCTGTGATAACGTCGATGTCAGGAGCAGCATCCTCACAGTATACGGCGATCATCAACCTTTCGCGGGTGGCAGGGTGACGTGATCGTCGGCGATCCTTACAGCAGCAGGGGGATCGGGGTTCGGCTGCGGAGTCGTGGAGTGATCGGAGAAAAAAGCTATCGACTTGGTCTAGAGATCAAATATTGCGCCGTTGTCCGTCATAAAAAGTCCATTCCGAGAAATACGTCCCGGGAGCAGTTGGGGAAAATAACGAACTCAGCGGGGTAATTTATGCCGCCTATGGCGACGCGTGATGTGCACGTTTCACTTGGCGTTACTAGATGGCCTCCTGCTGTGCGTATGTGTGGACCGTCCCATGTCGTCGTAACTTTCTTCAGCTTCGACGCCAATGAGCCGCTCATTACCGAGTAGTCGGCTCCCGCGTCGATGAGGGCGACTACGCCAAAGCCGTCGATGGACAAATGGACGTCGGACGCCGCTTTCCTCGAGGTTCGGGTGCGTCTGGGAGTTGTATGTCGGCTTGTGGGTGATGACGGTCGGGTACCATGCGTCGTCATTTTCGTCATCTTCTCAGCGGCAGTCTCTGTCAGTTCGGGTACAAGTCGCATAGTGTCGTCGTTGTCTTCGGGAGTCACTTCTTGGTTACATCGAGTCGTTCGGTTACGGGTACGGTTTTCGGTGCGGCCATGTGTCGTTGGAGGGCTCTCGTTTTTTCGCCGTTGTACAACTTCACCTCCAGAAGTTGCTGCATGTAGTTTCCCCCGCGTGGGCAGGGGGACCTTCCACGTGAGAAGTCAGCGGTGCTACGGTGGTTTCGCGACTGGTACGGGTAGGGCGATGGCGAACGGTTGAAGCAGGGTGGTGCTCGGTTGGTATTGGACAGGTATTCATCGATTTTAGTAGAACGCTCTCCGGGTCGGGGGCGTGGTGCGTCGACGGAGAATCCCCGCAGACCGAGCTTCTTGTAAGGGCAGCGACGGTAGATGTGGTCGGCCTCTACGCAGCAGTAGAACAGCCGGCGGTTACGGGCATTCGCCACACGTCGGTCTTCCTCGGCGTCTAGAATTGGACTACCGGGGGTCGGGCGGGTGAGAGGGGACGGCGGTAAGGCGTGGCCTCTTGACGACGAATTGGAGCAGGGCGGGATTGACGAAGAGCTGCGGAGTACGTCATCGCTTGTCGCTCACGGGGTGCTTCGGATGGCGTAGAAGCCCCCAGTGCCTGTTGAACCTCTTCTCGGATGACGTCAGCCAGGTAAGCCACTTCAGGTTGCTGCGTTTTTTGAAAAAGCTTCCGAAGCTCCTCCTTGACCACTGCTCGGATGGTCTGGCGCAATGTATCGCAGCTTGCAGTTGCGGCATTCACTGTCTCCGAGAACAGCGCGTTGACAGGGCGGTCGTACCGCCTCGTTCGAATTTCGAGAGTCCTTCCCAATGCGGCAGCCTCAGACGTGAATTCAGCCACCGTTTTAAGGGGGTTGCGGAAAAGGCAGGCAACGGGTTCTTGCTTCACTCCTCGCATTTGAAACCTGAGCTTATTTTCTTCAGTCATTTCGGTGTCTTCGCGGCGAAATAGTTGTTTCATCTCCTCAACGAAGATCACGGCCCCTTCATTGGTGTGGTGCGTGCGCGTTTCCAACAAAAGTGCGGCTCGTTCTTTCCGCACGACGGTGGCGAGTGTTTTAAGGAACTCGCTTTTAAACAGAGTCCAGTTGGTTAGCAAGCTCTCGTTGTTTTCGAACCACGTTCGAGCTGTATCTTCCAAATACAAGAAAACATACCGGAAAGTTTGTTCGTCATCCCACCTGCTAAACATGCGGACGCGCTCCACATTCTCCAACCACTCCTCCGGGTCCTCTCTGGGGGATACGCAGAACGACCGTGGTTCCCGAGGCTATCGCAGGACGAGGGCAGGATTAGAAGCGCTAGTCATGGTGCCTGCATTGATCACGGTGTATTTTGCACGTCGTGTTCTTTCTTCACGTTATCCGTAAACAGTCCAAACTCTGGTTGAAGACCTTGCCGTCAGCGGCTGACACGAGTTGGGCTTGCTTGTCGGCTTGACGATGGCTTAGGGTTCATGTACCCCGCACCTCCACCTGATGTCACGATGCCAATGACGAAAACGCAGTGGTCTTGAAGGAAAACAAGTTTATTGGAGCGAACTTCTGCTTCCCTAACCACTCAAAGAATCACAGCGGTGAAGCAGCAATCAGCAAAGTGACGTATACGCAAGCGAGCGTCAGCGATGGAATTCCCCGGCGTCTGCTCTGCAGGCATATTATCTTTCGGCGCGCGTGGTTCTCGAGCCATCGATGCGCCTCTAGAACATTGTAGATCCAAGAAGAGTATTCTGGACTGTTCCTGTTAGATCGGAATGCTCTCCCTATCAGAATAGATAAGACATGCGGCACAGAAAGAAAGAATAAAACACGCACTTCCCTTGGCACAGAGATAACACAGATGACCGGCGTAGCCGGGCGGTAAAAGCAAAACACAAATAAACCCAATGCATGGTTCGCGGCAATATTGTCACGGTATAAACAAAACTACTAGCGGAATGGTTTATTTACGCAGGCGAACTTGTGCCCACAACAAAGCTGCGAACCTCTAGCTATTGCCGAACTCACGAGCTCCTCTTCCTTCTCTTCTTCTCCGGGTCCCTTTCTTCGTCGTCGTCGTCTCCGCAAGTTATCAGCGGCTATCCCCCAAGTTGGGTATTTGGAGAAACAAGAGCGGTTGGTGAATGCCTGCCCAGGGCATGGCGTCAAAGTTCAAACTCATTACCAGCCATGGCATTGCCCCCCCCTCCTGGATGGCATCGACCCGATGCCACTCGTTCAAAACAAGAGGATAATCATAACCACTTGGTTACAACGTCAGCATGCGGCGGGGACGCCAACGGGGACGAAGAGTCATCGCCTTGTCATCGGGCGTGATACGGTTTCAGGCGTACGACATGTACAACGTCTGGGCAATGTTGTCGCCTTGGAGAGGAAAACGCTTTTCCTTCTGGAACCACGACGTAGGTAACGTCCGATAGACGCGGCAGAACTTTATAAGGCCCGAAGTAACGCCGTAGTAGCTGCTCTGAAAGGCCGCGATGGCGAACGGGTGTCCATACCCATACGAGATCGCCGGGTCGGTACTCCACATCGCGACGTCCGGTATTGTACCGTCGGGTATCACTTTCTTGCTGTGTGCGGATTATAAAGCGGGCCAGCTGGCGAGCCTCTTCAGCTCTCTGCGTCAGGTTTTCGATATTGTCGTTGGTTATTGCACCGTTGTCAACAGGCAGCATTGCGCCTAGCGTCGTAGTGACTTCACGACCGTACACAAGTTCAAACGGAATAAAGCGAGTAGTTTCCTGCACAGCCGTATTGTAAGCGAAGGTGGCGTAGGGAAGAATTTCGTCCCAGGTTTTGTGGTGAAGGTCAATGTACATAGACAGCATATCTGCCAATGTTCGGTTTAGTCGCTCCCTCAAGCCGTTTGTTTGTGCGCTGTGCGTCTGTGCGTCAACCGGAGGACGTCCTGCACTAAGTCTGCGGTGAATGCTGTGCCGCGGTCTGTTATAATAACAGCAGGCGCGCCATGTCGGATAACGATGTTGTAGAGAGAAAAATTTGGCCACCTCTGCAGCAGTTGCACGTGGAAGTTTTCCCGTCTCAGCGTACCGCGTCAAATAATCCGTAGCAACGATAATCCACTTGTTCCCCGATGACGACCTCGGGAATGGGCCAAGTAGATCCATCCCAATTTGGCGAAATTGTGCGTCCGGCGGATCCAGCGGATGTAGTAGTCCTGTGGGTTTGACGGTTGGTGCCTTGCGTCGCTGGCAGTCACGGCAGGTCTTCACATACTGCTGCACTGATGTTAGTAGTTTGAGCCAGTAGTATTTCTGATGAATTCTTGCAAACGTGCGGCTGACTCCTAGGTGCCCAGCGGTTGGTTCATCATGGCAGGCTAGTAAAATTTCAGTTCGTAATGCTGACGGAATGACGAGGAGAAACTTCTCCTTGCTATGGTCGTGATTTCTTTTGTACAGTACGTCGTCTAGTTGGCAGTAAGGATTTAGTCCCCGAAGAAAGGCGCGTGGAGCCGTGGTAACGTTTCCGCGAAGGTATTCAATGAGTGGTCGCCATTCTGCGTCGGCCAATTGATGTGCTGCCATATCCGCAGTATGAACGACTCCGATGAACGGATATTCCTCGTCGGCTTCGGACGATCCGGCCGGAAGCGGTGCTCGGGACAAGCAGTCAGCGTCACAGTGTTTCCTACCCGATTTGTATACGACCGTGATGTCGTATTCTTGCAGCCGTAAGCTCCATCGAGCAAGCCGTCCGGACGGGTCTTTGAGGTTTGCGAGCCAGCAGAGTGAATGGTGGTCGCTAACAGCACGGAACGGCCTACCGTACAAGTACGGGCGGAACTTGCTGATAGCCCACACTACTGCTAGGTATTCTTTCTCTGTCGCGGAATCGTTACTTTCCCCTTTGGAAAGAGCGCGGCTAGCGTATGCTATCACTTTTTCTACACCGTTATGCCACTTTACGAGCATGGCACCGATGCCAACGTTGGTGGCGTTAGCAGCACGTTGGCAGCACGGGAAGTGAGCCAGCACGAGTGCAGTTTGCAAGCGCTCACGGAGTGTGTCAAACGCATTCTGCTGTTCCTCACTCCATTCGAAGGCTACGCTATCTTTCATAAGTCGCGTGAGGGGCTCCGCTATGTGAGAAAAGCCTTCCACAAAGCGTCTGTAGTATGCGCAAAGTCCCAAGAAGCGGCTGACAGCCTTATTATCACTGGGTCGAGGAAACGAGGCTACAGCAGTCGATTTTTCGGGGTCTGGTCGAACGCCATTAGCACTCACAACATGGCCCTGAAATTTAAGCTCTTGAAAACCTAGGTGACATTTCTCCGGCTTGATAGTTAACTGCGCTGCACGAATGGCTTCCAGGACACTTTTCAGGTGGGACAAATGCTCTGCGAACGTGCGAGAAAACACAACCACGTCATCCAAATACACGAGGCACGTCTGCCATTTGAGTCCAGCCATAACAGTGTCCATCATGCGCTGGAACATAGCCGGCGCAGAGCATAGGCCGTAGGGAAGGACCTTGAATTTGTACAGGCCATCCGGTGTCACGAACGCCGTCTTCTCGCGATCTCGCTCGTCGACTTCGATCTGCCAATAGCCAGATTTCAGGTCCAATGAAGAAAAGAATTTAGCATCACGCAGGCGGTCTAATGTGCCATCAATTTTGGGCAGGGGATAGACGTCTCGCTTTGTAACACTGTTCAATCTGCGGTAATCAACGCAGAAACGGAGGGTGTTGTCCTTTTTCCTTAGTAGCACGACAGGTGAGGCCCATGCGCTTCTCGACGGTTGGATAACATCATCTGCCAGCATCTCTTCCACTTGCGTCTTGATTGCCTCCCGCTCCTTAGGCGACACTCTGTACGGGTGCTGCCGCACAGGCCTGGCGGACTCGTCCGTAATTATTCGGTGCTTCGCGACCGGCGTATGGCGCACTTTAGATGTCGTGGCAAAGCAATCGCAGAATTCGCGCACAAGGCGTATTAAAGCATCCTTCTCTGTGGTCGAGAGTTTCTGGTCGATTTCCACGGGTATGTGTATGTCAGCTGTTGGCGACTCATCCGAAGTTGTCCCCAATGTGGTTATATTGCTCACTTCGGCGACTTCCTCGATGAATGCAACGGTGGTACCTTTCGCGAGGTGGCGACGCTCATTTGTGAAGTTGGTAAGCAAGACGGGTGTGCAACCATTCTGAAGGTGTACAAACCCTCTTGCGATACAGATACCCTTGTTCAGTAGCAACCGGATATTCCGTTCGGCTATACCTTCGTAGTCGACGAATGCGTCACTTCTAACGTCGACAAGTACGCTTGTGCGGGCGGAAAGCGTAGGGCCGTGTCATGTCGGTCGGTGATGCTTCCGGCTATAGCTTTCTTTGTGGAGAAGGTGATTGTGGACTTTGGTAAGTCAATAACGGCCCCATACGAGTTGAGAAAGTCCATGCCCAGTATCAAATCCCTCGAACAATCGGGAAGTACTACGAAGGTGCCGATGCACGTGAAGCCGCGGATCTCGACCCCAGCAGTGCATATACCCGCTGGTGTAAGTAGATGACCCCCAGCTGTGCGCATTTGTAGGCCTGTCCAAGGGGTGATAACTTTCTTAAGTGAAATCGCTAGAGCCTTGCTAATAACGGAGTAATCTGCACCCGTGTCGGCCAACGCGGTCGTCGGAAAGTTGTCGATTAGTACAAGTAGGTCGCATGAAGCCGGTTGGGTGGTGCAGATTTTTTTGTCACTGGGCGTCTCGTCGTTGATATCCGGTCGCTCCCGTCGTCGTCGTCGCGATGGAGGATCTGAGAGCGATTCGTCATCAGCGGCCTCACCTCCAGGGGTCGCTGACTTCAGTTTCCCCGGCTTTCAGGGCGGCGCGATAGTGCGGTTGGTGGAGTTGTGCGCGAAGCGAGGACTGAAGGAGCGGCGTCGGTTCGGGGACGGTGAACGGGACTCAGAGTGTCGGTGGGGGAACATGTCGTGACGTGCGGCGAGGTATCTTGCTATCTCAGGTGGACGTTCTCTGTTTCGTGGACGCGGTGCATTGAGTGCGAACCCACGCAAACCGGCCTGGCGGTATGGGCACGCGCGATACACATGACCAGCCTCCCCGCAGTGGAAGCAAAGGGGTGTGCGGTCAGGGGTGCGCCAGATATCACTTTTCCGGGAGTTTCTCTTTTCTGAGTACAGCACGGCGGACGTGGCGCGGCGGGACGCGGCATGAAGTTTACGGCGGTTGGTTGCGGTTCAACAGTGGCGATAGTAGGCGGAGGACAGTAGTGGGACTGACGCAGGGTCTCTGCATACGTAGATCTGGGCAGCGCTGGCCGTGCACACTCGTCAGCTGGTTCGGGAACCCACACAGCCCTCCTGATTTCGTCCCTAACGAGCTCAGTAACCGACACAGTGGGACGGCGCACCTCACCATGAAGCACAACTGCAGCTCCTCCCGGACTATCCTCCTGACGAGTTCACAAAGGCCGTCGACGTTGCCTTCCAAAGCTGTCAGAACGTTTGTACCAGAGACGGCAGTTTCCCGGCGGGTATACTGCCGTGCCCTTTGTTGAAGCGCCCTCTCTATCGCAGTGGCCTGTTCAACAAATTCGGGGACTGTTTTTGGAGGACCTCTCATCAGTCTGGCGAAGATCTCTTGCTTCACGCCGCGCATCAAATGCCGCAACTTCTTGTCCTCGGCCATGGATGGATCTGCGCGCAGAAATAGGCTAACCATGTCTTCGACGTACATGGCAACGCTCTCATTCGGACTTTGGTTCCGCGCAATCTCAGCCTTTTCTTTGCGGTCCATACTCACATAGGTAGCGAATAGCCGCTGGCGAAAAGCCTCCCAGGAGGTCATTGCAGCGTCATTGTTCACAAACCAGGTACGCGCGGATTCTTCCAGAGCATAGTAGGCATTGTGAAGCTTACGCTGCTCATTCCAACCGTTGAATCTGGCGACACGCTCAAACTGGTCGAGCCAGTCCTCCGCATATTCGAAAGGTTCGACATAAAAGGACTTCGGCACCCGTTGCTGCTGGACCACGTACCCAAGTGTCATGGGAGTCTCAGGCAGGACCGGTGCGCTGTTGTCCCGTCCCGTCATCCTAGCTCTGTGATCTGGAAGCAGCCCGTACTCCACCGGCCGACCAAGTAGGCGGCGGCTGGTCCTCTCGTGAACAGGCGTGATCGGGGTTTCCTGGAGCTTACTGGAAGTCCTTGATGAACCGGGTATCATGTACCCCGCACCTCCACCACTTCTGTTTTTTTGTTTCTGTTCTGGCAATATGGTCTGTTTTTATATGTGCGTTTACACGTTTTCTTATAGTTTCCTGCAACGACGTCGTCTGAAGAGGAAGATGAGTGCTCGTGCTGCATTAAAGTGTGCGTCAAAGAAGGACCTTGAAATGCGGGGGTTGTTAAAAGTATCATTTCGGCAGCTGCTCTGTCATTCTCAAAAAAGACTTTTCATTCGATGAAGAGTCGTGGCCACGGAGCGCTAATCTTGGTCGTGGCGCTATTCTTGGCGCCGCCGTTATTGCTTACGCGTGAAGTTTAAAAGTTGGAAAAAGAAGACCACTTCAATTTCTCTGCCTCGTTTGTGGCCTCGCACGCGAATCTGGACGGCGTTATGACGCTCAAAAACACAGCAGAAAAAATTGAGCAATCTCTTAAGTGATGTCAGAGAAACATGACAAAAATTTTTGATCCACTGAGCTGTCAGCATACCTAAATATCTGCACTCAGATAGAGGTTGGCAGGAATTGAATAAAAATAGCAGTGGCTTAGGTTGGCGATGCCGGGATATACGTAGCATGAGGTAAGGTTCAGCTGCTTATTCGTAGGTTTACTGGTTGTCTCGGATTAACTGACTATCATACTTATGGCTGTTAAAACGATTTCTAATGCAGTACAATCCACTTCAGTAAGGTCTAGTCCACTCCAGTCCAATCAAATCTCGTGCAATCTGGTTCAGCCCTGTCCAGTCTCTCTGCAGTCCATGTCCAGTCTCGCGCATGTGCTGCCGGGTATCCAGGAGCCACGCGAAGCGCCTATCAAGCGGTTCCTGCATAGCATCAGACTTGGCTACTGCGCAACAGAGGCGTACAGTAAGGCACGTGCCTGCACCATTGCGGCTGTCGTGGCTATGACGCAACTTCTCTAGAATGTGGAGACCGGCGAATGTGCAGACCCAATTCTCTACACACCAGTAATCCTATTAGCATATATTTCCAATCCACTACAATCTACTCAATGCTCCTCGCCCTTCCTAGCACGTCCCTTCAAGGTACACGCGAAACTCCTGAAGATCGGCCAGTGTAGCTTACGCTACAAAAGAAAACATGCAGGCGAGGCCGAACAGATGGTTTTATAGATTGATGAATTAAAAGGACAAAGTAGGCAGATAAATTTCGAATTTCACGGAAAGACTGTAGCAGAGAACGAATACTTGCTGGAGAAAGTAAATGAAGTCACAACAAAAATCAACCTTACTCATCCTACTACAAGTGGCATTGTCCCTACGCTCAGGGTACCGACAAGTAGCGATACGTTCCCAGGCATTGTTGTTGGCTTTTTACATCAGAATGTGGAGGACTCGGGTCCCGACAAAAAGGCTCAACTGAACCCATAAAAACCCCAGTTCATTTTTATTGTACGTAATGATGGATTTATAGATTCGCAAGGCAGTTCTATTCAGAATAGATGAAGTGGGCGCAGAGGAGATGCATACCTGATGCTGCAGAATTATATGTCGTGCAAAATACTGTCGTATAACATACGCGAGAGCCAAAACTGTGACGTCTTAACCGCAGTAGAACGGAAAGACGAGGTAGTTGGATCGTATTAGTGTTTAAAGCACGACAGACGATACACAAGAGGACAACACCAGCACTTCCTATCAACTGTTTATTCAATACAAAAAGACACACAAACACACACATTTATACAAAATCGTTCATTCACAAAACCTGCACAAACAGCATGCAGAAACTTTTTGTGATCGTGCATTAACATCTCGCCAGACCCCCCATTGTTGCAACCAATAATTTAACTTCATTTGGCTCAAGTGTTATTGTTTGGTGGAAAACAAAATACCGAAATCAGGAGACGCGTAGGTCGCCCTACTTAAACCGTTCTCGAAATGTCAATTGTGTAATGAAGAATAACTAAGATGGAAAAGAGTTGACAGGCAGTTCTCCGGCGAATGCTCCTAATGGAAATTTTTAATTTAGATAAATCAGGTATTAGTACAAATGCCTTTATAATTTCAAACTCAGGAGTTATGACACATTTTTTCTGCACCTGGTAGGCGATAACGCAGGAAAACCAGTTTTTCTAGAGAGGAACAACAGCGCAAGCCGCGATGCGTATAGAATATAAGTAAAACCAGTAAAGTCTGTCTTACATTCAATACTACCGATCAGAACGCATGTAGTTAAATTTTGTCTATCCCATGGTCTTTCCCAGTAACATATGCAACTCGTGAGGGTTAGCGTTTTGTTAAAGATAGGAAAGAGAAACAATGTCGCAAAATACAGACCAGTGTCTAAACTTCCTGTATTTTGAAAAGATCCGTAAAAGGTGATTTTATCGATTGTCTCCATTTCGCGATAAGCTGAAGCAGCTAAGAATGCCGAGTTTGATTTTAGGAAGCACGACTCAACAGAGCTTTTACTTCTCGAGCAAAATATTTGACGTTCAGCGCTTTTCAGGGAAAAAGTTAGCTCTTGGTATATACGTAAATTTTACTAAAGCCATCGTCTATAGGCTATGGAACGATCGCCGGAAGGCGCTGCAATCTCCCCTCCGCGAGAGTGCGCGGGGGCTGCCGCTGTTACGGCGCGTGCTTTTTTTCCTGCGCGCGTGCTGCATTTCTAGGGTGCAAAGAAGTCCGGGTAAAATTTTGTTTCGACTTATGAAAGCATGCAATTTAGCACGTGTCCAGCGAGTTAGGTTTCCACGTACAGCAGCTACTGGTTCCATTTTTACGGACACTTGTCTTGTCGTCCGCAAGAGACGCGACGTCTGCTACTTGCCAGTCGAACTGCTGAGTGCCCCGGCCTAAACTAAAGTGTAAACTGAAAGTGTGAATGAACTGAAAAATGTAAACTGAAAGTGAGGAAGTACCACAAAAATGTGCCACCTACTTCGCCCTTCGAACCACAGTGACCCATGCTTGCCTATGTCCTTTTGGTAACCTTTTCTTGGGAATCTGTAGCCTTTTACGGGTGGATTCTTATCCTTCGTCTTCTTGCTACTGCTGTGACAGCCGACCACGCTACAAAATTTTAGTTTCACCACCCCAGACATCGCGAAACGACTGCGTTTGGTTGACGGCTTTTCGGCGGTATCGAAGGAAAGCAGACGCCATCCGGCCCACTCCGTCGCGTCTGACAAGTACACGTGCACCTAGGGGTGTACGCTGTCGCACTTCCAGACCCATTTCTGTCCTGCACCGCCTCACCCATCCGGCACCACTACTCTCGAATGCGAAAAAGTCGGCCGCCGGCCGCACGAGAGACTTAACCTAGCACGTACATAGGGTGGAGGGGACTCCCCTGACTCCCTCGAAATTAAAAGGACGCCGCTTCGCGATAGAATCAGCGCTGCCCTCGCCCGGCAAACTTTAGCTTCGCCTCCCTTTAAAAACCACTTAGTCTTTCTGAAACGTTCATATACTACAACTTCCCGGGAACGCCTTTTACGCTCTTAATATCCTATTCGAGGCGCGGAATGGCGTCAGTTCAAATAAATGAGCCCTCCCCTGCCGTGAAACCTGTCTGATCAGGTGTGCCGCAATGCAGCATATTAGCACCATTTCTGGGTAATATTGCCGTGAATGACATCCCACAGATTTATACCCAGGCAATATTTGTAATTTCTTCGGATGACACCACTTTGCTAAATTCGGCGTCAACGCAAATCGAACTAAAATTGAAAGCAAATAAAAATTTTTGACAAATATGAAAATGCGAAAGTTTTGAGTTGACAGAAAATATATACTAATAAAACTAAAGCGATTTTTCGCACCAAGAATACGGAACTCAAACTGGTTAACAATTTCGAGCTCTGTTGCGAGATACTACAAATAGACATATATTTTAAAACACTGTGCGCAATTTTTTTAAAAATTATGAAATTGAATGGGCATTTATGTCACGTTGAAGCTATATCGTACTAGTGGCCACATCCTGGTTAACAAATATATCCTTCTTACTCCAACGAAGCTTTTTGTTTGCTTAGCTCTCAAACTACTGCTGCATATATTGGGGACAAACACGGCCTATAAATCTCCAAAAATTGCATCTCTTTAAGAAAAAATGTTAACGTAGCAAACGTCTCGTATGATAATACTTCCCACTGGGTATTTCTAATATACAATGTAATGTCCGTAATTTATTTATATCCGTGATGTAATTTAGGTCTACCGCATTCGCAGGAGCTAGAAAGTGGCAATAAAAAGCCCCAGTAATTTCTTGACTCTTCAGCCACTTTACTGCCACGACCAGCAATACACGCAAGAGGCAGTCGAAATGTCTGGAACATTCCCTCATTTAAAACAAATTATTGGAAAAAAATGTTGCTAAATTGTGTTAATGTCACAAATGTTCCTTGTGTTTTTTCTGATCCATGCGCTTTCTTAGTATGGATACGGTGGTGCCACGGAACATGTGTCTTCTTGGATATCCGGTTACTTATTGTTTTCGTTTAGTTCTAGTTTTGAACGGTTCTAGTGCCAACTCCAGTTTCCGGTGTAAAAGGCGAAAGTGTTTTGAAAATGTGTTCTTTGTTGTTTACTTTCCCGATAGGCGCCGCGTATTCCAGTTTTAAGCAAGCTTTAAAGGCGTGGTCGGTTTATATTTCATTTGTTTTCTTTTTTTCCTTTTTACGGGCCTAGAATTGTGGCGAAATGTCTTTTTGTTGCTTCCGTTTCGCTGTTGGGCTAAGCTTTGTGCCTTTTGATTATTTTCTCTATTCTTCAAGGATGAGAGATGACGTTCAAGCTAACCGATTTAGCTTTTTTCCCTCTCTTTCAAGATTATTCTGAATGGAAAATTGCAGGCACTATTAGGTGTATATAAATGCATTCATATTATCACAATGAGGCCAATATAGAAAGTGCGAATAAGAATTGCTGAATGTTCCCGCCTATAACCACAGCAGTACCAGAAATAAAGTGCGTGACAAAACAAAATAGCCGCAGAAAAACATAGCGTGACACCAGCAAGCAAAGAATACCGCTAAGACAACAAATTCCACAACAACGAAATATAGATAGAGTTAACGGAAAACACAGTAGAACTGCTTGGGTTTGTGAGAGTTGGTTCATATATACTTGAAACCTGAGCTTGAACAAAAAAACCAGGAACGTACGAAGAACACACGGACACAATGCTTTGTCCATCTTGTATATAAACTCCCAAAAATAGTTTCAATAGAGAATGCAATAATAAGTGTAATATAAACGTTCATTCTAGATGTACGGAAACGCAAAAAAATCTGCAGTTCAAAAAATATTTGTTGATTTTGTTCGCCACAGTGTAAGTATGGTACATAAAGGACGTGTCTGTTTTTAGTGCTGGTACAGATATACGCCTAAAGCGTAAGTTAACCTGTTGTTAAGGTCTAAGTGACTTTGAATTAAAATGGGTAACATATATTATGTTTTATTATGTGGACAAAATGTTTCTAGTTTTCAGTAATCCCAGGCGGGTACGGAAAAATTTTCAATTTTCACCTTTCTGCTTTGCTGTCAGTCGGAGGCATACCATTAGAAAGTACCAACCAAAAATACTTTTTTGTGGTAGCATCTATCTCAAAACGTTTTGGAGCCTATATTTGTAAAGACTTCAATTTTGATTGAAAAGAGCGTACGTCGCCTGTCTAGTGTTCAATTCTAGTTTCCAGTTTTTAAACATTTTCCAAACTGCCTTATTTCGTTATTATCCCTTCAGCAAAAACTAGTGTTCTCGCAGAAATATCGAGACAATTTCTTCAGCCCAAACTACAACGTCAACACACGTGAATTTCAATGAAAATGTTTTGTTGTGTATATATTAAGCTATTAGCCAGTTCGGCGCTCTCCGGTATTCAACTTTGTACCGCAAAGAATAAGGTCTCCAAGTTAGAATATAACCAAACTAGCTTCTGAAAGCAAAAACTAAACTCAAAACAAATCAACCATCTTTTCCTACAAACATTTCAGACAAACACGAATGCTTTCGCACACCAAAACTGCGTCATTTCGGCCAGAACGTCCGCCTAAAGTGCGTCCATCTTTCGCAGAAAGTGCGGCAAATCAATTGCGCACTCTTCAATGACACAAATCGCAAAGAACAATCCAACAGATGCGGAAATTTCTCGCGCACTAACTAATCGTATCTACGCATGATTTAAATGTATAGCGATGTGTAGTTTATGAAATAAGATACAGCATGGTACTCATTCTTCATTTTCTCAGCCTGCATTGTCTTATCAAGGACCGTTCTTTGCAATTTCGACACACCGTTTTGAAACAATGGAAGACAAGTTCCCCCACGCGCCTTGTGTAGAGAGATGATACCAGAGTTTGTCGGTCTGCCCCTTGGTCTATAGGGAACAAAAATAGTTTTTTGCAGCCCCCCATCTGTCCAATTAAGAAAGGTTTCACATCATTATTCCATATGCCGGCATGGATTTGCACCTTTTTAATATATCGATCAAATTCAGAACTTTAAATGGCTTTTTAGTACTAAAAATTACTCACTTTATGCCAGGATTGCATAGAACCGTTTTCTGGATATTTTTATTGTGGTAGCAGACGTAAATTTGCGATTGTAGACGCCATCAACTGGTATGTGGGAGAAGTGTTATGTGGCCACCACCCGCACTAGTAAATCTTCATGTTAATTTGAAGCTAGCCAACGCAATTATCAAGCGGTTTTGTAGATTGTTTGCCATTGTTGCCCATCTCTGAAGGGGTGTTGTGGGCTGCCAAGTGTTTCATTAGAGATCGTGCAATTCAAAATCACTAAGTAGAGTCCTGTGGTTTCATGGTCTGTGCACTGAGTAGTGCAGTGCTTCTGACGAAAAATTCCAGATTTTGAAGGCTTGGCTGGAGAGTAGCCCCTAAAAATAACAGTAAGTCGACGTTTTTCAAGAATGTAACGGTCCCGCTTGCAATAAAGAGATCAGCGCTGCGGGAACGCCTTTGTAGATAACACGCTCAAGCTTTCCCATTGGTCATACCGACTAGATTGCACCCATGGTCGTGCCGTAAGAACAGTTAACTGTATAGGAACTGCGGTGGCTCCAAAGTTAAGGTAGGTCGTGTTGCGGGCCCGGCAAGTTACCAATACCGGGCGTAGAGGAAAGTTCCGCCAGACTGATTGCTTGGGAAATATTTATGGTGTTTGACCGCAACGATGCCTAATAACAGCTTATATAGAATGAAGCTAGCGAAAACCACGGTATTTAAACACACCGACAATCGTGAACCAATCCAGTGGCTGGCCTTTCGGTGTTACGTGAGTACGTGAGGTCTAGCAAATTTTCAAAGAAGATGGTGAATTAGCTGCAGCAAATGAGTCGCGTGATAGAGTAACTTGAATCTGTCCTGTGAATGTGTGTAATTATAAGCAACACCGTAACAACTTTGTCACTGAAATGCATCTCTTGAAAAATAATGGGCTAATTTTAGGCTTGGGAGATGCAGTTTTATGACGCCAGATGTGGAATGCGAAACACATTGTCACTTCGGTGGGTTTTTTTAATCTCGCTCTAAGAGAAATAAATCAGTGCTTAAGGCTGGGGTCTTTGTAATGTGAAAACACTTTATTTATTTATTTATTTATTTATTTATTTATTTATTTATTTATTTATTTATTTATTTATTTATTTATTTATTTATGTATTTATTTATTTATATACCTTAAGGGCCTCTAGGGCATTACATAAGGGGGGATTATACAGTAATCAGTGACAACAGCAATTTTTTAGCTACCTTTACGTCACTACCTGAAAATCTCGCAACTGATGGCTGTGCACCCAATTAATGGCAAACATACGGAACCTTGCTGTGGTGAAGCCATTAAAACGAGCGATGATTTCAGCTGTCTTGGACGGTCTTGGTAAATCGTAAACGAAATATTATAGGTGCTGATTAGTCATGCATTGCAGTACTGCGTTGTCACTGTAAAAGCAAGATGGCACAATATGCTACATGTTATACACGCACAGAATTACACACAGGCTGAAGATTGTTTCTTGCTCTTATTGTAAACACGTCATATTCTAAAGTATAAAGAAAAAAAGAGGACTGTTTTATTTGAAGAATAAAAAATACCCCAATAAAGGGATCACCACAAACAAATGTTAGGTCAAGCCCACACCTGCTATTGCACTGTGTGGAGCCTGGGTATATTACCGAATACCCGATCCTATGAGAACATGTACGTGGAGGGATGGACTCTCCCGGAATAGGTTGCTACGAGAGAACTTCTGGGCCACTAAACATGACACACCGGCAAACCCGCGTACACATTGCGAAAGGTGAATGCCACGTGTATGTCAACTGGTTTTCGATAGCACCAGCATGCTATTCAAACAAAAAATTAACAACAGAGCTTCGAGAAGGATTCTACCTTTCTGCGATATGGTAAAATGATTTATTTTAAATTTTATTACGCTCCACGAAAAGGAAGCTCGTATATTCAGCTTATCTTCAAAGTATTGGACTGAGCGTATAGTAATACGGGCTCTTTCAGTTCCACTGCAGAGAACATTAGCTCAATACCACACTTGCTGTTCAGTTCGTATGCGCATTTGAACATTTTTTGTATATTTGTTTCTTGCTAATAAACTGTTAGTTCTGAGTCAGGGGTCATGCAGTGCCCCTTTCTTTGGTCCTGTCTGATTACGCGCATTTTTTTTTTCGTTCAGCATACCTGCTGGTTATGTCGTATAGGCTCGATGGCAGTATCTTGGTCATCAAGGAAAAGGGTAGAAGTGTCCGCGATAGAATCAACGGTGTGTCCTCGGTTGCCTGCTTGAAATTAGCATTTCAAAGAGTTGGACAAAAGAATCTGTTGAGGATATTTGGCCGGGACAAGCGTCAGAAACGACACTTACTGACCGACCCCTTCGCGACCGAGCTGTCCAACATAACCGCTTCAAAAAAAGGTGTCCCCTGCCGGCGTCAACCACAAACAGCTGCTCCTCCTAAACAAAGAGTGCCGCGTAACCGCCCTTTGCTTACGGAGAACGTCGTGGCTTGGGCACTGGCGATGAAACCACCTGTGGTCCGCTGATATTCGTTAACAGCCCCTGAAAGGCATCGTTACGTGTGACTTTTGTGCGTGGTAATTTCCTCTTCCTCCGCTATAGATAGATAAACACTTGAACAAGTCGACAACAGTCAGTATTTACTCGTTATTGTCTTTCCATTATACTGCGCGCGAGTGCAGTGTCGCGGCTATGCCCGACGCTTCCGCACGGCGCAGCGTCATAAGACCTCCAGCAAGGCACTTTTGAAAGAAGACCAGGTAGTAATGTCGGCTTCGGCGTTTGCTGACTGACATGTTGTACTCACTTGAGTCACTTTGGTTGAGGGGGGTTAAAAAGGTCCTCTTCACGCCAAGTGGCTGCAGAGGCTGAGGGCACCACAGAGTTGAAAACACCGTAAACGTGCAGCCATCTCTACACCACTAGAGCCGTAATCACGCCGTAGGCAGTGTGAAACGGTAAATTCAAGAGACCGCCAGTGTAAAACCGTAAATTCAAAAGACAAACGTTCGGGCTTTGCGACATCTCGTTTACCTCATCCAATAATTCGAAAACATTTCAAAAATATTTACCATTGCAACCAGAGTATTCACTTCAGCTCGGCAACATTTTCATCACATTTTTCCCAACTCCTTTTTTTTCTTGGCGCAACGTGACCGGAGCACCAAGCGGTCACCGCGCATCTAATCGGGGAGTCAGACACGCATCCCCATTAAGGAAAAAAAAAATTCCATGCCGGGCGTGCCTTTACGAGAGCTCGCCGACGTCATGGCTACAAGCTGGGTTAACAACGTCGCACAGGTTCGGGATTCGTTTGACAGCGGCTAACGCTCGAACAAAACGGGTTGATTCCATTGTAAGAAGCCTCCCGCGAACGTGGATGATTGCTAAATGTCTCGCTGGGGGACATCGTAATTATCGCAAATGTTGTAAAGATGCCGAACCATTGACTGAAGTAGGTCGGGCTCTAACTCTCACGCAGGCAGCTTGATTAGGAGCTATGCTGAACCGGAGACGTGAGAGGAGGGTGTAGTCGCACCCCGTCTCTTGCGACAATGAGCAGGTAGTAAAGTGATGTATACGCCGCGTATGGTCACCCAGGTGGCGCCGAACAAAGCGCAGCTTAGGTTTCACTCAGGAGGGCAGCCTCTACGAGGCGAAATAAATTTGTGAATTGCGTGCTGGGCAGTTCTGTCGCACTATTATATATAACGCGCTCTGTATTGCAGGAACATTTCATGTACTTAAGGCAGGTGTTCCCGGTGCTGCATCCAGACTCAGCCTTCTCTGCTAGGCGTCTAGGTTATTTCGGAAAGCTCTAACTGTGGCTTGTGCAACCAATAAAAAAATGAGGACATCGGATGTTATGGGGCTTCTGTTTTAAAGCAAAGTTTTACAACTTTCGTCGAGTGGTTTCGCCATGTATGCGAAAGTTCACCTTTTGACTGCAGACCTAGCTCTTGGAACACTGTCCCCGAAGCGCATCTCGTGATTCGCAGGGCCCGCGGTCGCCGCTGCGGACAGGGCCCGTTTTCTATCGTTCTGCTCAACTAGATGGTGCGGCCGCCGCGGTTCCAGGTGCTCAGGTGATCGGCAGTTGTCCAACCCCGCAGCTACATGACTCGTGTTGCTGCCGTCAAGGGGAACTCCGTGTTTGCCTAGAATGAAACCGAGGCTCGGCCCCGTCCTGTGGGTGTTGCACGACCACGAACGGTTCTGAGCCTTAGTCGGCAACACCCCTACATCAAAGGTTAACCAAGAAACGCCGAGTCTCAACCAGACTATGGTAGGGCTTTTCTTTGTATTTCAGAGGTTAGCTGATCTAAGGCACAGCTATATTTAAAAATTATAGGCAGTTTTTGGTTACCTGAACGTGAAAATATTGTTCTCTTTATATGTCTGTCTATAACTGGATTTAGACACGTGGCCAAAGGAAAAAAGAAGCTGTACAATCGCTTTATATACCCACAGCCAATTGTAAACGTGTACGTCCGGTGGATATGTTGATACTTTTCATTATGTCGTTAAACAAGAACAAAACACTACGCAAGTATGATGTAGATAATCAATACATAAATGATATTTGCAGTGTTTCCTATTACAAATATATAGGTGGTTGTATTTTGCGATTGCATGAAATACTGCATCCCTACAAAAACAATTAATCTGTCCCATCATGTAGCGCGCGCCACTATAGCTGCTGATGACATTTTCATGAATCAAACCGAAACAGTTGTAGAAAGTTCTACTAGATAGGTTCTACGTTCTACTGGGAACGCACTTGGACAAAGGCAACGCGGTGTCAACATCATGACAAGGGCAACATCACGCACGTGATGTCTTACGACTGCACTGGCTTCGAGGCTCCCGACATGGAGCAGTAAAATGCGGTAAATTGAAATTGACTTGATAAAAATCCTATCAAGTTAACCTTGGGAGGAGTGCGAGGAAACAGCACCAGTATGAGAGCTGAGCGGGAAAGTGAAGAGAGGCGGTTACTTGGCAAATGTTGACGAACGGCTTTCGTCTTTTCATTACATTTGCGACAAAAGAAGCAAATACGTGACCAATGTTTCCGCCTGTGATTGAAAGTTAGTGCTTTCTACTTACGGTTTATGAAGACGCAGGAATTACGAAATAGCTGTAATTTAAAAAAAAGCGTGCACAAAAATTGGTTAAGTGTCAGTTCTTCTGGTAAGTATAGATGAGATGGATAACATTATATCAGGGTTTCTTTATATTATTATTAACAGTGCTTGTTTTTTATTGATAGTAGTATCATTTTTGTGACTTTGGCAAAACTTTCTATTGTACCTTTATTTCCACTCTTGCAAAAAGTATGGCTCGGAAGCCAAAAGATTGTGCAATATCGCTTGATTAACCTTTCATAAAATATATGGCCCGTCCGAGAACCCTACACAGGTGGTGTACATTTTTCTCTTGCTCTTGAATACAATCAACACATACCTTAGCTGCAACATCAAGGTGTGTAACCTCAATATTGACAAATAATAACATAAAAAACAAGGATAGAATACTTTCTGTAAACCTTAATCAATATTTAGATTTTCTAAATGGGTAAGCTAAATTTCCAGCTCAGAAAATGTTTTTAAGAACGATGAACACAGCATGATAGTAGATGGGGGCAAGTTAAAAGCAAAAGGCACCAGCTCATGTCTAAATTGAATTTATTGAAAAGAATATATATGTATGTGGTTTGTTGAAATCGCCAAACAGAAACGGAAGTAGCACTGCAGGACAAAAACATTGAAACCCAGGCGTGCCTCAAAGAAGTTTTATCTGCATCGCAGTTCCAAGCCGCATAATTTCTGATGACAACATAAGATTTTGGTCAATCGTAAACCGTTGTGGTATAAAAAAATGCAAAACGCACTATTTCATTTTTTTCTATATCTCATTTGATTTCTCGAACAAGCTTGTGTTTCGAAGTTACATGTATTTTCCTGTGTTCATGCTCTTTAAACTCGATCTCTGAAAGATACTTATGTGGGCGATCATTGTTATATATGATATTTCGAATTGGCCGGTGTTCATGGTTGAAATACGCTCCGCAGAAGGATTACCATGGTGTCAAATAGCCCTCTTTCATTCTGCCTTTGTGGTTTTGGCTGTGCATTTCTATTACTGACAACTTCGACCTCGTGTCTAGACTAGAGTTCTTGTTGTCTTCTATGTTGTCGCATTGCACTGTATGCAATCATGTTTACATCCAGGCCGTACCCTCACACAGTCATGTATCTGGAAGCCAGGTTTATGAAATTTGTTCTCACTTGATTGAGTATAATTGGGGATCCCTTATGTATTCGCTCTTGCTGTTCCTTTACGCAGCAATAAAGTGTGAACGCAGTCGGCCTATTCGCTAGATTACAGCAATGAGGATACAAATCTGCATGTTAAAGAAGCCTCTATTGCTTGTAATGACAAAATGTCAAAAGTGTTCGAAGAGCTATGGTTGCACCACGCATACAGTTTGCCGTGCTACCATTTATAACATCAAAATTGCGCGTTCATAGTAACATGACATGGGTAAAACTCTAATAAAGTTTTTGCATAGGAGAAGCCTGGGCACGGACGTGGAAATATACAGTAATTGTATCTAGAAGCAGCACGGATTGTAGGCGGTTCTGTTGGCGCTTAGCAGAGCAATGAACATCGCAGAAAAACAAGATGACAGAGAGGGCACACAGGCACACAGAAAAACATTCTTCCCCTGCTACGTCCGTGTGTCTTTTTCCCTTGATTTTTCGCTCTGTTTATCGCTGTGGACAGCTGGATGGTCCTTCGCTGGTTATGCGCTTTATAACAATCAATAACATTGACACCATAATACATACATCAAAATTACACGACGGAGACCGCGCAGCAGGAAAACGTCCGCGGAAGCACGCTATATGTTCGTTGTGCTGAGCTTTATGCATACCAGGACACGGCGTTTGCAGTAGTGTCGCCAAGACATCAGGAAACAGACCCAGTGAAGGAGCTTTTTAGTTGTATTGTTTGTCCTACTGCTATTCTGCGTGTAGTCACAGGTGCGTTTTCTGCTGGAATTTGTTTTCTGTCAACAATCGCACAAACGGCCGTAGCCAAAGATGGAATACACCTTGCGTCTTTTAGCTTTTATTGTATTTGTGAGGCCCTCTTAGTCAAACTGCATTTCCCACACTCGCCGATGTTGCAGACGGGCCCCATTTTGCTATTAATAGTAATGTAGCTGGA
This sequence comes from Haemaphysalis longicornis, assembly GCF_048455015.1. Classification (NCBI taxonomy): domain Eukaryota; kingdom Metazoa; phylum Arthropoda; class Arachnida; order Ixodida; family Ixodidae; genus Haemaphysalis; species Haemaphysalis longicornis. The sequence continues at coordinate 132,464,198 of NW_027526407.1, forward strand.
TTGCCTTTATTTATCCTAATAGAAGGTATCGCACATGTCAAATCTGGGCGCTACAATCACGAAAGTTTCGTAGAGACCGCGTTTCGCTTGCGACTTGAGCTATCACAATCGTGCGGACTTCCCTTGTTCCAAACTCGTTTTTATCAGGCGAGCTCTGATCTACAACTCGTTTTTTTAACCTCGAGTAGGCGCGAGTCAAGTATATGTCTATCAAACTGAAAGCCTTCAAAAGCGACCGTCTGCGAGCGGTCTGTACAGGCTAGGGGGGGGGGGGTAATGGGAAGACCTTATTGCCTCCTTTGGTTTGGCGCTCCCTGCCGCTTCGCCACAGACAAACTTTTCTGCCCTATTTTAATGGCGGCCAATGACGTTCTTCCACCGCCACATGTCCACCGGGCACCCCGGGTCGTTCTTCGTCGATGTTTCATCGCATATTTACTTCATGTATTCTGGCCTTGATTTTCCAGACATAAAATATGATGCTTAGTCGTGGCAATCTGTCAGTTTTGATTTTGTTGGAACGTTTTCGCGCACTATGACTATGAAAACTTACATACATGAGTGTGAATGCGATAACCTTGTATACCTACTGACGACTAGTGCAGATACTTTAAAAAGGCACCAAAAAAGGATAATATTAGCGAAGAGTGCCTAAACAGACGCGATCATGAGAATCTTTGATGAACTGCGTGCATATTTTCGACACCTGTTTCCAAGGGCATTCGTGGTCATTCCTTGAGTTCCTCACTGTAGGTCCCGCAGGGAGCGATATACGTGAGCTATGTAGTTCTCGATAACTCTAGGCTTCATATAACTGCATATAACCCTATAAAGAATCCGCTTATTTCTGGAATTGCACAAAGGGGCTTGGGGTGCGGCCTGACCCCGGCGACCATTGCCGGCAATGCACTCCCTCACCAGAGCAGGATTGGCCACCCTGGTGTAGTAACGGCCACAACCTCCCATGAATACGTCAATAACCCTCGGCCCTCAGTCCCCAGCGGCTGCGAAGCAACTGACCACAGCGGCGGTCAGACCTGTGACGCAGCAGAGGGTGCTAAGAATCCCTGGATCCAGACAGGCCGCCAATGAAATCTGAACCTGGCAACGCTTAACGCGCGAACCTTATCTAGCGAAGCAAGTCTCGAGGTGTTGTTCGAGGAATTAGACGGCATTAAATGGGATGTAATGGGGCTTAGCGAGGTTAGGAGGGCAGGCGAAGCCTTTATGGTGCTGAAAAATGGACACGTCCTATGTTACCGTGGTCTAAGGACAGAAGAGAACTGGGAGTGGGATTTCTAGTCAATAAATGCATACCTGGCAACATAGACGAATACTACAGCATTAACAAAAGGGTAGCAGGTCTTGTAATTAGGCTCAATAAGAGGTAGAAGCTCAAGGTGGTTCAGGGCTATGCGCCCACATCCAGCCACGACGACCAAGTAGTGGAACGCTTCTATGAAGATGTGGAATGGGCAATGGCCAAAGTAAAAACACAGTATACCGTAGTTATGGGGGACTTCAATGCTAAAGTAGGCAAGAATGAGGCTGGAGACAAGACAGTTGGGAACTATGGTCTGGGCTGTAACAATTGTAGGGGGGACCTACTAGTTGAGTATGCAGAACGGAATAACCTACGCCTAATGAATACCTTCTTCTGTAAACGGGAGAGTCGGAGGTGGACCTGGAGGAGCCCGAATGCGGAGCACAAAAATGAAATAGACTTCATATTATGCGATAACCCGGGCGTAGTGCAGGATGCGGAAGTGCTCGGAAGGGTAAGGTGTAGTGACCACCGTATGGTAAGATCTCGAATTAGGCTAGATTTGAGGAGGGACCGCAACAAGCTAGTACGAAAGAAGCCGATAAATGAGCTAACAGTAAGACGTAAAGTAGAAGAATTCAGGATGGCGCGGCAGAACTGATATTCCGCCCTTAACGAGGAAGCCGAAACTACGACACAGGAAGCCAGCGACAACCTTACACGCATTATCACGGAGTGTGCAGTAGAAGTCGGGGGCACTATGGCTAGACAGGATACTGGTAAACTTTCACAGGAGACGAAAGATCTAATCAGGAAACGGCAAACCATGAGAATCTCTAACGCAGCTGACAGAATAGAACTAGCCGAGCTCTCCAAGTTAATCAATAAGCGCAAGACAGCTGACATACGGAAGTATAATATGGAGGGGATCGAATACGCTGTAAAGAACGGAGGTAGCCTGAAAGCAGTGAAGAGACGTCTTGGCGTGTGGAAAAATCAGATGTATGCACTTAAGGAGAAGCAAGGCAATGCCATCACAAATAGGGATAAAATAGTCACAGTGGCCGAGGAGTTCTATAGGGATCTGTACAGTAGCCGGGACATACAGGATAATGCCGAACGAGACAGTAGTTCAGAGGAGATAGACATCCCACCAGTAACGACCGAAGAAGTAAGGAAGGCTTTGAAAGAAATGAAAGGGGGAGAAGCACCTGGTGAGGATCAGATAACAGCAGACCTCTTGAAGGATGGCGGAGAAATGGTACTTGAAAAACTGGCAAACCTGTATACGCAATGCCTAATGACCGCAATGGTACCGGAATCTTGGAAGAACGCGAATATCATCCTAATCCATAAGAAAGGCGACATGAAGGACTTGAAAAATTACAGGCCGATCAGCTTACGGTCAGTCGTCTACAAGGTATTTACCAAAGTAATCGCTAACCGAATCTCTGCAACCTTAGATTTAAGTCAACCTAAAGAACAAGCAGGGTTCCGTAAAGGTTATTCAACAATGAACCATATTCACACGATCAATCAGGTGATAGAGAAGTGCGCAGAGTATTCTGAACCCCTATATATAGCCTTCATAGATTATGAGAAAGCATTTGACTCGGTCGAAACCCTAGCAGTCATTCAGGCATTACGCAACCAGGGGGTAGATGAGCATTATGTAAGAATACTAGAGGATATCTACAATGGGTCTACAGCTACCATCATCCACCATAGGGAGAGCAGTAAAATACCTATAAGGAAGGGTGTCAAAAAAGGGGACACAATCTCTCCAATGTCATTCACAGCATGCTTACAAGAAGTACTCAGAACGTTGGATTGGGAACAGGTGGGAGTAAGCGTTAATGGAGAATACCTCAGTAATCTCAGACTTGCTGATGACGTTGCCTTGCTAAGTAACTCGGGGGACGAATTGCAAAGCATGCTTTCCGCACTGGGCGAACAGAGTAGAACCGTGGGCCTGAAAATTAATATGCAGAAAACTAAAGTAATGATCAATAACCTCGGGACAGCACAGCAGTTTGGGATAGGTGGCGAGGCAGTGGAAGTGGTAAGCGAATATATCTACTTAGGCCAAGTTGTGACCCCAGATCCCAACCATGAGGCAGAGATAATTAGAAGGGTCAGAATGGGGTTGGGTGCACATGGCAGACATTCTCATATAATGAATAGCAGCCTACCATTGTCGCTTAAAAAGAAAGTGTATGACAGCTGCATCGTACCGGTACTCACCTACGGGGCAGAAACTTGGAGGCTCACTAAGAGGGTTCAACTTAAATTGAGAACGACTCAGCGGGCAATGAAGCGGAAAATGATAGGTGTAACATTAAGGGACAAGAAGCGAGCGGAGTGGGTCAGGGAGCAAACTGGTGTTAAAGACATATTAGTAGAAATTAAGAAGAAGAAATGAACGTGGGCAGGGCATGTAATGCGAAGGCAAGATAACCGCTGGTCGTTAAGGGTAACAGAGTGGATCCCTGGAGAAGGCAAGCGTTGCAGGGGGAGGAAAAACGTTAGATGGGCAGATGAGATCCAGAAGTTTGCGGGGATAAATTGGTCACAGTTGGCACAGGACCAAGGTAATTGGAGAATAAAGGGAAAGGCCTTTGCCCTGCAGTGGGCGTAGATAGGCTGGTGATGATGATCATGATGAACCCTATAACTCCCTATATCTCAACAACTAAAGGCATTCGTGGGAAAGTTTCTGCAGAGTTACCAAGCCCTACTAATAAAACCACAAGTCTTAGAGGCCGGCTCCGCCTGTGCGCTGCAACAACATTGTTTTAAAACAGTAATCTGATTGGCTGCAGAAAACTGAACGATAGTGAGACTACTCATTCACAAATATGGAGACAATTCCGTAAAGTATAGCTTCTCTTATGTCGGGTCCTTTTCTCCCATCCTCTGCAACGTCACAAAAAACACAGGTTAAATGACAGAAAACAATGGCTGCCCTAATTTTTTTTCTCAACAAAGAAGGCATCTCTTTCCATGAGACAGAAGGAGAAATCTCAGAAATGTGTAATCATTCGGTTAAAACAAACCTTTTTGATGCCCTTTTGGGTTCTTTTTGTCCACGAGTACAAATTACTGCAGCAATGCTGACGTAGTACTGTCCTTTCAGTTCGTTATACATTGCTTGATGTAAGTATCAGTCCCAACAAATTCTTTAAATATATCTGCGTAGCCTACCTTCGGGAATCGGCCCATAATCCTGAGGTCGGAAATTCGGGACTTTCTAGAAAGTAGCAAGTTGCTCTCTACTTTCTCTGAATAAAAATAAATGTACTTCTACACACAAAAAAATCACGAACATCTTTCCTTTTGCCGTGCGAAACGTTCTACACTACGATGTCTCTTTTGTTCATTCCGTAACTAGATCTTCAATACATACGTGTTCCTTTATTTCACTGCCTATTTAAATTGGCCAGCATCTATAAAGACTATTAACGGGTTAGGGATGCGCCATGAAGCCGAAGGAATTGGTTCTTTTCCGACGCAGCCAACATGCATTTTCTTGACGTTTTGCAGCGTTTTCGGTGCAGAAATTCCCCACGTTCATGTTGAAATGTGTTTCCAACTACCAGCCTATATTATTTCGTAACAAACCCTTTTCTGTGTTCCGTTTCTTGACCGGAACGGTACTTTTTGCTGTCTGCTGTCTTATATTTACTTTGTACCACAATATATGTCGGCTTGTTAGTCTCTCGATGTCGTCTGCTGTCGTTCTAAATTCGCTTAACCCTTTGGTAACCCACTTAATGGCGGAGAGCTCCTCTAGTAGTACAGCTAGACGTATCTTGCTAGACAGGGTTGCCCTGTCTGCTCTGGGCCAAATCTAGCACACTCTACAGTATCGCAGGCCTGACCGCTGCCGTAGTCAGATCATCTAGATGTGATGGCGACTGAGGTGAGAGCATGTCATTGGCCAGTCATGGGATGTCTGGGCCCAATTCTGCGCAACAAGCAGGCCAGATTCTCCTCTAGTGATGGATTGTTATTTTTGTTTGTGAGGGCCTTCCCAGCGTGATAGCACCTACCCGCTATAGACTCTCAGGTATTGTTTCTTTCGGAGCTGGCACCACTTCCTACCCGCAAAAGTTGTTCTTGAAATTCCTCGCACATTTTTATCTTCTTAAATTCTTCTATAGCGAATGGTCGGCTGGTTCCTTTACCTTTGATTGACAAGATTTAAGAGAAATATCCAAGGTGGAGTGAGTTTCTGAGAAGAAAAGTTTGACATGCACCAATATGAAACCATACGGCTACAAAGGAAAGCTATAAAGCTTCCTGAGAAACTTCGCAGTTGAAGGAAAATGTCCTGGTCCAGGAATCGAACCCGGAACCAACGCTTAGCCGAATCAGTCACTCTACCAAATGGGCTAACCATGAGGCTAGTCGTTTGTGGCGCGAGAGCGAATAGATTATATATTTGATTGATTGCAGGGTTCAAGGCGCCGACGCAATGCAGGCGATGAGGCGCGCCGTAGTGAAGGGCTCTGGATTAACTTTGACCACCTTTGGATCTTTAACGTGCGGCGAAATCTCGTGCACTCAGGCATTTTTTTTGCTCTTCATCAAAAAAGCGGTTGGCGCTGCCAGGAATCCAACCCGCGACCTCATGCTCAGAGCAGTGCAACGCTTTAGCCACTCAGCCACCGCGGCGGGTCGCGAGAGCAAATTGGACAACTCGAAGTGAAGGACATGAGTTATCCCCAAGCTGGACTGAGTTTCTGAGAAGTAAAGTGTGACATCTGCCTAAATGCAGCCATATTGCTACAAAAGAAACACACAGCTTCCTCAGAAACTTCGCACTTGAAGTAAAAAATCTGTCCTGGTCCAGGATTCAAACCCAGGACCACCGCTTAACCGGAGCAGTCGCTCTGCCATGGGAACTTACCAGGAGGCGAGTCGTTTGTACAGCGAGGGCGTATTGATCAATAACTCCAAGTAAAGGACAAGTGTTTTTCGACCAGACGGGATTTATCCTAAATGAGACAATGAAACACTTTTTGTCATCCCCATTAGGGAGTGAGTAAAACACACCATGTGTTTATCAGCCAGTCTTTAATATTGAATAAATAAAATGAAGGCAATGCATGCGCATCTGGTTTCAAAAGAGCATTGGGCATTCCATCGATGCCAGAAACTCTCGATAAATCCTTCCAACTTAGTGCAGTTGAATGTTTTGGTTATGCACTACAATATCGTAAATCCAAGACTCGTTCGAACAAGGTTTGTCCGAACAAAAAAGACAGCTAAAATTACAAATTGGTCTTTCATATTTTTCGGCAGCCCTTTTAATCATTAGAGCATTCAGATCTAGAGCGGGTATTTTGAGGGTCGTTTTTTTTCTTTAACAATTGTCAACTGTTCATTTATATATACAAAAGACCAGATTGTTAGGACCGAAAGTGAGCAATCTTCGCAACTTTCGGGACAACTTCCAACTGAAACGCAGCTTTCGATTGTCAAATGAGACCTTGCGATCTTAAACCTCTTATCAAAGGCTCCTCGATATATTCGATTGTGGCCCATTGTGCATCGTTGAGCTTGTGTCTTCTTCCGGGCATATCCCAAGGCATAAAGGGCTTGGATAACTAGCCTCGCTGTTTACGTACGTTCGGTGCGATTACTTCGCGGCCCTTCCTTTAACGCGGCGATGGTTCGTAGCACTTCTGTTGGAACCGTCTTACCTTACGATGATTTTGCGAATGAATTTCCCAAAGTTTTCTAAGACGTTCATAAAATCGTGACCATCGAGGTGCACCCTGCGCTTTCGGCCTCCAGATGCTCTTAAGTGAGCAGCAGTACTAATTGCGTTTTATGGCTTGAATCGTTTTTAACACATTTTGATGTCTTTTCTTGCACTTTTCATGGTTTTGGGATTGTCTGATTACACTATATAAGTGTTTTTTGTCTCTATGTGCAGCGGCGTAAGGCCTATATAAATTTGATCGTTGACATGCTGTTAACAAAATCCAGATGAATCGTACCAGCGACTACACAGCTGAAAGTCGCCATATACTATGTTTATGTACTTGCCTTTTTGTGCTACGTAGGGTGGCCAAGTAAACGCGATTCCACTGGAATAAAATGCAGCGCTTGGGTGGCCCTGTGGTCTGGTAGCGGAGGAGGCGCTGTTCTTACGGGTGTAGTTTTACATCTGTTGCACATGACACATACATTTGTTACATTCCTGACAGTTGGACGGTCAGGAACAAACCCTTTTCTGTGTTCCGTTTCTTGACCGGAATGGTACTTTGTGCTGCCTGTTGTCTTAATTTACTTTGTACCGCAATATATGTCGGCTTGTTAGTCTCTCGATGTCGTCTCCTGTTGTTCTAAATTCGCTTAACCCTTTGGAACCCACTTAATGGCGGAGAGCTCCTCTAGTACTACAGCTAGACGTATCTTGCTAGACAGGGTTGCCCTGTCTGCTCTGGGCCAAATCTAGCACACTCTACAGTATCGCGGCCCTGACCGCTGCCGTAGTCAGATCATCTAGATCTCATGGCGACTGAGGCGAGAGCATGTCATTGGCCAGTCATGGGATGTCTGGGCCCAATTCTGCGCAACAAGCAGGCCAGATTCTCCTCTGGTGATGGATTGTTATTTTTGTTTGTGAGGGCCTTCATAGCGTGATAGCACCTACCCGCTATAGACTCTCAGGTATACGAGATTGTTTCTTTCGGAGCTTGCACCACTTCCTACCCGCAAAAGTTGTTCTTGAAAATCCTCGCACATTTTTATCTTCTTAAATTCTCCTATAGCGAATGGTCGGCTGGTTCCTTTACCTTTGATTGACAAGATTTAAGAGAAATAGCCAAGGTGGAGTGAGTTTCTGAGAAGAAAAGTTTGACATGCACCCTAATGAAACCATACGGCTACAAAGGAAAGCTATAAAGCTTCCTGAGAAACTTCGCAGTTGAAGGAAAATGTCCTGGTCCAGGAATCGAACCCGGAACCAACGCTTAGCCGAATCAGTCACTCTACCAATTGGGATAACCATGAGGCTAGTCGTTTGTGGCGCGAGAGCGAATAGATTATATATTCGATTGATTGCAGGGTTCAAGGCGCCGACGCAATTCAGGCGATGAGGCGCGCCGTAGTGAAGGGCTCCGGATTAACTTTGACCACCCTTGGATCTTTAACGTGCGGCGAAATCTCGTGCACTCAGGTATTTTTTTTGCTCTTCATCAAAAAAGCGGTTGGCGCTGCCAGTAATCCAACCCGCGACCTCATGCTCAGAGCAGTGCAACGCCTTAGCCACTCAGCCACTGCGGCGGGTCGCGAGAGCAAATTGGACAACTCGAAGTGAAGGACATGAGTTATCCCCAAGCTGGACTGAGTTTCTGAGAAGTAAAGTGTGACATCTGCCTAAATGCAGCGATATTGCTAAAAAAGAAAGACACAGCTTCCTCAGAAACTTCGCACTTGAAGTAAAAAATCTGTCCTGGTCCAGGATTCAAACCCAGGACCACCGCTTAACCGGAGCAGTCGCTCTGCCATGGGAACTTACCAGGAGGCGAGTCGTTTGTACAGCGAGGGCGTATTGATCAATAACTCCAAGTAAAGGACAAGTGTTTTTCGACCAGACGGGATTTATCCTAAATGAGACAATGAAACACTTTGTCATCCCCATTAGGGAGTAAGTAAAACACACCATGTGTTTAAGAGCCAGTCTTTAATATTGAATAAATAAAATGAAGGCAATGCATGCGTATCTGGTTTCAAAAGAGCATTGGGCATTCCATCGATGCCAGAATCTCTCGATAAATCCTTCCAATTTAGTGCAGTTGAATGTTTTGGTTATGCACTACAATATCGTAAATCCAAGACTCGTCCGAACAAGGATCGTCCGAACAAAAAAGACAGCTAAAATTACAAATTGGTCTTTCATATTTTTCGGCAGCCCTTTCAATCATTAGAGCATTCAGATCTAGAGCGGGTATTTTGAGGGTCGTTTTTTTTCTTTAACAATTGTCAACTGTTCATTTATATATACAAAAGACCAGATTGTTAGGACCGAAAGTGAGCAATCTTCGCAACTTTCGGGACAACTTCCAACTGAAACGCAGCTTTCGATTGTCAAATGAGCCCTTGTGATCTTAAACCTCTTATCAAAGGCTCCTCGATATATTCGATTGTGGCCCATTGTGCATCGTTGAGCTTCTGTCTTCTTCCGGGCATATCACAAGGCATAAAGGGCTTGGATAACTAGCCTCGCTGTTTACGTACGTTCGGTGCGATTACTTCGCGGCCCTTCCTTTAACGCGGCGATGGTTCGTAGCACTTCTGTTGGAACCGTCTTACCTTACGATAATTTTGCGGATGAATTTCCCAAAGTTTTCTAAGACGTTCATAAAATCGTGACCATCAAGATGCACCCTGCGCTTTCGGCCTCCAGATGCTCTTAAGTGAGCAGCAGTACTAATTGCGTTTTATGGCTTGAATCGTTTTAAACACATTTTGATGTTTTTCCTTGCACTTTTCATGGTTTTGGGATTGTATGATTGCACTATATAAGTGTTTTTTGTCTCTATGTGCAGCGGCGTAAGGCTTATATGAAGTTGATCGTTGACATGCTGTTAACAAAATCCAGATGAATCGTACCAGCGACTACACAGCTGAAAGTCGCCATATGCTATGTTTATGTACTTGCCTTTTTGTGATACGTAGGGTGGCCAAGTAAACGTGATTCCACTGGCATAAAATGCAGCGCTTGGGTGGCCCTGTGGTCTGGTAGCGGAGGAGGCGCTGTTCTTACCGGTGTAGTTTTACATCTGTTGCACATGGCCCATACATTTGTTACATTCCTAACAGTCGGACGGCTTTGCAACATCCAAAACGTTTTTCATATATAGCCTAGAATTGCTTGTAGGCCTCCCTGCATCATCAGGCTGAGAACTTGATTTAAAAGCACTTCCGCGAAATGACCTTGCTTTGGCAGTGCAATCACTTGCTGTATACCCTACTTCATTTCTGTCTCATGATTTCCCTAAAGCCAATAAATACATCCTGTTCTGTCTCGTCCTGAAATCTGTCGTCGACTCTAGAGGTGAAATTATCCGAAGGTCGCCTGGAAATGTCTCTTCAGAGCTTTGTTATCCTTCAGCATGGTTGTCACCTTTACTAGCCTTTTTATTAAAATTTATCTGTTTGTGCCCAGGTTGCGTTGTTTGTATATGAAACACCTATTGAGAAGCTACAATTTTCCATAGGTATTGGCTCCGTGAACCCCTCCATGACTTTCTGATCAAAACTTCAATGATCATGTACTCATGCTATCCGATAGACCTGAAAGTCCAAACTTTATTAAATTCACGGTGTACTTTTTGCTCCTCCGCCTCAAGAGAAAGACAGAGAGAGATCAACTTTATTGTGACAAACAAAACTCTGGCGACTAGGTGCCGGATGGGGTGGTTACCAAATCACGGGTCCGGCATGTTTCGTTGCCGCCTTGACCCAGGAGGTCAGGATGTGCTGGTCGCTAAAGACAGGCCTGGTTAGCACCATCCCATGATGTGCTGAAGTGGGCCCAACTGCTAACAGAACCTACACTTTTTTCGCACTTATCGAGGTATATGCTGCTTCGGAGATAGGGTGCAAGAACAATCACGCTTGTATATGTCTATAGATCGTTTCCTGCGCTCCGGTGACCAGTTTGTTCGGTTCAGTGTACCGCCGTCTGCCTTCCCTCTAGTGGCTGATGATGTCCTTGTAACTCGTTATGCTGTTTGGGTCGTGCCTGTCCTCTCGGTGTTCAAGTGCTCGGGCGAGATGGTTAGTGAGTTCTTTACCCTCAAGCCTTCGGTGAGCATGTATCCATAATAGTTCAAATTAATGCTCGGGTATACGTAGTTTTCCTCCTTCTAGAATTTTTAATGAGGTCAGAGACACCTGCCTTTTCTACATGAGCCAATCGCATTCTACAGTACGAGATTATTTTGCTCACTTAAGGAAGTGTTAGCGCCACAGCAATTTCCACCCCTCCGCTTCCTACGGGAACGCCGTTTTCACAGAGGTCCACGTACCAACACAACTTGCGTCGTGACCGATGTCCTGACTTGCGCCGAAAACTCGGGTAGAGAGACGTCCTTGTAGAGTGTGACTCCCTTTGCGTCTTCTTCATTCTCTTGTTGCAGCGTTTCGATCAGTGCCTTGACCCCTGAAGCTCTGCACACAAGGTTCCAACGCGGTATCATTTTTCGGGGTATGCGTTTCCGGAGCAAACAGTTTGTCACCTTAACTTGTTGGTTGTCTGGAGAAAAACAAAAATAAAAATCACCTCCAATAACCCACCCTATCTATCTCTGCTTTCTTTTCACGTTTTCCTTGCCGGAGATTTCGAAATAAAGCTTCATCGTCTTTTCGCTGATTTTTTTTTGGTTCGTCCTGCAGACAATATTGGGATATCACATTCATCCTAAAGGCTTGAGAAAGGGGGTTATTCTTTTTCTTTTCATCCTTTACTGAGTTGTACCGGGGCCATAATCCTGCCCCTTTTTAACCACGGGACGATCCAATGGCACTTTTTTCGTTTGATCAACTTTGCTCTTATTGATTTATCCGGCTTCAGTGAATCAATCTAGGCTGCTGCTATCAAGTAACCAACGGGCGTAGTTTCCCAACGACTATCTTACTATCCAAGCTACCATAGTCTTAAATGGCACGCATTGATTTTCCTGCCGTTCAATGGCATTCGGCATACACGGTGTCGATTCTTGTGGTTTAACCGAAGCAACTTGACCTTCTACCCTACATCTACTTCGTACGACACATTGACTTCACGTGTTTTCGTTTGTATGGCTCGCATTGCACATTTGCTGTACAGATCCGTGTAGGAAGGTTTGGTGACGTGATCCTGAAGCATTCCCTGCTTGTTCTGCGCGCTGCCCTTTTCTTTCCCATTACTTTGTGGCGCCGATAATAATATGTCGCGTGGTGGTTTTGTAGGCAACTGATTTGCTCATTCTTCTGATGAGATATAAAACTCTCTTGTTAGAAACCGTGTCGTGCTTTTTCTTGCCCGTTTCCAAGTTCTCAGATTTTGCTCCGGTTCAGTCTCTACCTTCAAAATTTACTTCATGCCGGAGATATTCAAGTCGTCGTGTTTGTGTTTTTGTCCCTGTTTTTCCTGCTGAATCAGTTTGCTTTATTTCATCGCTTTCCCTGCCCTGCATATTTTTAGCAAACTCCTTCAACGTTAACTATACTGACAACACTATTAGAATATCTATCATTAACACTAGCATGAGTATTGGTGCAAACAACTCCGGCTGTATATTCAAGTATTCGAGGTCGAGTATGTTCACTTGCACGGCTTGAAACGTCTTTCGGAGCTTTTTAGCATCTTTCATTGATTTTATCTTTTGCATGGTGAGCATATCGCGCAAGTGCAAATGTGCTGATCTTTATGTCTTCCGAAATTTTCTTACAGTAACTTGGGTGTATGTTTGCAGCTTTTCTCAGTCGAAAATTGAAATATTTTTCTTGTAGCCATTTTCTTCTCAATAAATTGCGTTGTCAAATAGGAAAGCTCATGTTTGGTTCTGGCCCGTGTCAGGTTTGGGGACAAACATAAATGGAAGAAGGAACTCTTTCAACAAGACTTGGGTATTACACCCCCAAAACACTAAAAATTGCATGCATTGAGAAGATATGATTTAAAGAACAAAAAGAGGCATCTTGAACGTGGTTTAAAAATGGCAACGAGTTCAAACAGGTGAACAAGCCACAATCTCGGAACGAAGGATAGGGACACAGTACGTTTTGGTTACCGGCACAAAATGAATTAGCATTGAAGCAGTCGAGGTCGGTTAAGAAAAAGGCCAAAGTAGGTGTATAGTGTGGGTACTGGGTTGTCCTACCTCACATCCCAGGGGCGGAGTCGTGATGTTATGGTGTCGACACGTCCGGCTGATATGTCGAGGCCGCGGTGGTCGAGCGGAGTCCCAGCTGCCGTTGCAGACTAGGGAACGCATCTGTCTTGCACGACGCGGTCTTTCACCGATGCAAGGAGGGACGACTTTATTGCGGAGGAGAAGTTCTGGAATCTGCAGTTGTAGAGGGCCTCTTGGGTCACGGCACGGATCCGGACGCCGGACGCTCCGCATAATTGTCATGTTTCAAAATCCCACACTCTCATCTCACTCGCTGTTCTCCACGGTATCGCCTCTCTTTCGGTTTTCGTTGCAGGAGCCTCGCGATTGGCCGGCTCCAGAGTTTGGGATGACTGACCCTCCAAGACGATGATGTCGATGATGCTCTCGGGGTGTCTGGAACCTACCCAGGCGCGAGTCTCGGTATTGTCATCGTAATCGTTTTTCACTTTCTTTTATGGCACGGTCCCGACCTCAAGCACTCGTCCAATAAATGTGCCTTTTCACAGTCCTACGCACCACGCGCCAACATTGAAACGAATAGCCACACAAGCCATAGCCAAGCAGTTTCACCTCATCCCTACCAAGAAATCCTTGTGTGTGAACTGACCAATGCAATTAGTATAATTACAAACGACACACATGCTTCAAATACGGAGAAGTCATAATCGGTAGGAAAGTCGGGTAATGGTTCGTCCCTTTTCCTACAATGGCCACGGTGCCAACCCAGGTCTTTTGTATTTGTGCCTGCGGCATGGCGGTGAATATTGTTACTGGTACGATTTATCAAAGCCGAGGAGCTCATGGTAACTTTCAGAAAAAAGATTACGGCCACTTTTCTGCCTGCCGATTCCTTTCTTTTGTATATAGTTGGGGTTTGTCTTTATCCTTCTTGCCGCCCTGCCTATCATTTTTAATGTTGTTAATTCGCGCCCCTTGGGCCCATTGAAGAACCTCCCAGGTTGCGGGGCTGGTCCTTTCTTCTCAACACTTTCTGGGGAGTCTGGGTGAAACTATGGTGTTGTAGGACCACGCTGTTTTGGCTTTGGACACGTTTTTGTATTGAGCTGCTATCCTCAAGCAGGATGTTATGCAGAGCAGTTAAAGGTAATCACACCCCGCTTGGCAAACGAACTCGGAACAATAAAACAAAATGTATCGATATTTGTTCTTTTTCGGGCGTCTCCATCGCCCTCTGATTGAAGTAGGCACGGCTTTTGCGAGCAGTAGCCGCGGCTGCAAAGTTTGTTTTTCATTTTTAAGCGCGCCCGAATGGGCTCATCACGCTCCTTTTCTATCGAAGCCGCGCTTTTTCTATTTACGGAGTCTCTTTGAGTGCTTCTAGCTCTAATACCCCATCCAAACAGCAAATTTATGTCATTCCAATCGAATGTCATTCCATGAAAATCACATTTGTTTGCTACCACACTAGGAAATATATTGACATTCGATCAAAATATCATTAGGGACCGAATCTGCTTGTTAAACTCATTCGACTGCGTTCTGCCAGTGAATTTGTTATCTCGACAGCTAAGACTCGGTGACAATGCCCACCCCGAACAGAATACTAAAGCGCCAATAGCAATCTCGCTACTAGGCCACCCTCAGCCGGCATTGCGGGTGCCAGTGGCCATGTTTTTTTATATGCTCCATGCTGGTGTGACGAGAGTGGATGACGCAGAAGTACTCCAGTACAACCTGTACATTTTACTGTCGTGCATGCTTTTCATTTTTGTAAATTGCGAATGCGCGATGGTCGAAAGAGATGGTACAAACTGGTCACCGTGGACAGAATCATAGACCTTCGTTGTGATTAAAGTGTGGCCAGACCACCTATGTGACCTGCAACTTATCCAGCGTAATGGCAAAGTCTACGCGGCTTTTGCAGACGCCCCAAATGCGGAAGGTATTATAAATCCGCTTCAAGCCATCAAAAGCAAAACGGAACACCTTGGCAACAAGGACCAGCAAGCACTTCCTCTTTTTTTACACCCACATATTCCCTTCGCAAGCCTTATCTTTTGCTTTGACGACGGGTCAGTGTGGTTGTGCAGTGAATGAGCAACCTGGCGGTCTCGGTAAGGACGCGATTTAAAAACAGCAAAAGGGAAGTGCATTGACGATAGGGCTTCGTTCCGAGCAGTAACGTGCTTGTAAATGACGTAGTTTATTTTACTGCGCTGTTCTCGTTCGAGCGGTATAGACATGTGGGCGACTGCAACATCGCGCGACCGCTCTGCTTGTTTGCCCTGGACACTCGACGATTTTATGCCATTTTTTATTCCAGTGTGGCTTATGTTTGACGTTGCAGTGCTTGTTTAGTTGGTTTTATTGATTGTGGGGCCTGACGCGGTGACGCAACGGAGTCGATGAGGTGCGCCGTAGAGGAGGGCGCCGGATTGATTTCCACCAACTGGGATTGGTAACATGCTCAGAAATCTTGTACACATGGCCGTTTTTGCTTTTTGCCTCTTTCAGAAAAGCGGCGGCCGCTGCGGGAAATTGAACCCGCTTCCTCGTGCTCGGCAGCGCAACACCTTAGCCGCTGGTTACCGGCTCAGGCGGTTCTTGTTTACTTCTTGGAGTATAGTTATAACAATGCGCTGCTTTCTCGTACAAGGTTCGTACACATAATGTAGTAACCTTGTAAAATAGGCTGAAAACGGTTTTTGTACTATACAAGTGAGCAGCATAGTGAGTGTTTGCGTCAGTAAAAAACCCGCACACTGATTTCTTTTACCGACCACACGCAAGAAAAACACAGGCCCGGATGCAGGGTCAAGGAAATTTTACTGGGACATCAACTTGTTCTTGGGCAATCTGACCGTCAATGATACGAGCCTGGCAGAAGAAACGAGATGTAATCTGTAGGCCACAGCTGAAGAAGTAAGAAAACCCCTGCCCTTAAAAGGAGGCCTAATTGTGATTTTACATTGATGTTATTGCAATTGTACTGTTTTGGCATGTCAGAATATTTTTCTTTCCAATGAAAGCAAGTGCTGACAACAGGTATCTGTACATTGCAGGTCCATCGCATACATTTTTGCAAGGCTTTCATTCGGAAATGCTGCATAGCTTAATAAAATCACAAAACGCAAAAAAGGAAAGCAATGCATTTCGTGCTCACGTGATATCAATGCAAACTGCTTTTATGATATGTGTTGTATCCTCACACAGGCTGGGCATGTTTAGCACATTTTAAACCGCTCTACATGTTGTGTCTGGTCTTGAATACAAGTTCGAACTTAAGCTTTTTATGGCTACACCGTGGTTTGCAAGGCATGTACAAAAAATGGGGACAAGTATGACAGTTAAGGAGGTGCGGCTAGGGTCATGCACATAGTATAGTAATTTTCATTTTTTTGCTTATATTTTAAGGTTTATACACACATTATTCTTCCAGCTTTTCCACAGCATTGTTCGTGGAAGAGAAAGGGACGCAGATGACACGGGCTGGCAGCCCATCAACCCGCCATTTCTGGAGGATTCACCCATTGAAAGCCTAGAAGATGTTGCTTCTTCAAGTGCCTCTTTAGAAGTGCCTACGCAAGGTGCTGCAAAGGAGGGGTTGCCAGCACGCCAGCATCCTGCTAGTACTCGCCGCAGAGGGTTGCAAAAAGACACTTTTTATTGAACTCATTAAACTACAGCGCAGGGTACGCATACCTAAAAAAAATCGATACAAAGAACTGTTGGTCAGAGAGCGCGAGATCAAGGTGCAGGTGGCGGCTGCTGAAAAGAATAAGAGAGCTGCTGAAAGAGAAGGGCTACCCATCTCTGTTCTAGCCTAGCTTTTCAAGAAATAAAGTGCACAACAATGTCCCCAACAGCAATTCTTGTATGTTGCACGATTGTTTCATGTTAAGAAAGTGCAAGGCAAGAATTCCGGCACAACATATTCTCATTACGTTTCAGATGTACGAGATCAAACACACGTTCCACTTTGCAGCGTATGGGTGCTTCACAGTGGAAGCTGGCTGTTCTTCCTGAAAGAGGCGTCAAGGGCCGTTGTCATTTGACGGCTTTGCCTTTGGCTGTGTTTGATAGACAGGCTATGGTTACAGTGCGTCAAACGCATGAGCTTCATACATCCATGGCTGCTCGACAGAGTCATTGCGTGCTTCGCAAATGCCGTGGAGCACACATGCAGCTCTGAATGCTCGTTTTGCTGTAGGCAGCTTGCACTCCACACGTTTCAAGGTGTATCTGAAAGGGGTTTTGAGCTGCCCGAAGGCGTTCTCTGCAATTTTCTGAGTTGCGGATAACTGGTAATTGAATGCTGCTTCATGTGGTCCTGCAGCGTTGGCAAATGGTTTGATCAGGTTTCCTGACAATGGAAATGTTTGGTCACGAAACACTATGGGGGCACTGTTACACCCTCAATCACGGAGACAGGTCACTAAAAATAGTCACTCTCGATATGCTTGCTGCGCTTTAGGCGTCGATACACAAGGGCATCATGCATCTTCCAGGACTGCAACCGTTAGCAGTGGTCCACGATGGCCAGGAGTATTACACTGTGCCTGCAAGACACACGAACAAAAACATGAGCCACATAGTATTTGTAGGGCCCTTTATATCTGGGTGTTTTCCGGGAAATATTTTGTCTCTAAAGCATACTACACTGACTATGCCAAACCTTCAGCGCTGTCGCAAATACTAAACATTTAACTGGGATGAAGACGACTGTTTGACTGAATACAGCTCTCTGACTAAGGATTTAACATCCACTAGTTTTATCACGGTGTCTCCAGTACTCCACGAAGGGAAACAAAGCTGCTTAAAAGGCACATATTTGAGTTAAAATTGGGTTTATCTCAATTTATAATCAGTATAGTCTGGGTGAAACGAAAAATTGGGTTTTACATCTTTACATTGAGGCAGTAGGAATCGCGTCTTTCACTTTGAAATGAGAGCGACGGTTACTACATACGTGTGAGTGCGAGCATTGTTCCTTTCTTTCATCGGAAATTACACAAGGAAAAGGGAAATGTATTACGTTTCTTGTTTAGGCGAATGATTTAAAATCATAACATTGCCCAAGATGCACTTACCACCCTTTATAATTGTAGTAGTCGACAGCATGGTTCTGTGGCGGGGAGATGAAAATGTGACAGCCGTCGAATGCGGAGACAGCTTGCGGGAAGCCGCTCAGCGTGGAAACTCCCGTCTGTGTTCCTGCATTTCTGCTCGAGTCATTATGCAAAGCGAGCGCGCATCCAAAACTTCGATGACACAAGCGAAAATTCTTTGCTGATCGAGTTCACAGTTGAACGTGGCAGACCAAACAGATGTGCGATGGTTTGGTCTTCTGCACTGGACCTTAGCCGGTAGAGCCCAATTGCTACGCCTTTTTACCCGAGATAGCCTCTCGCATGTTCGTGGCCTCGCGTTCGAGAACGCACCTTAGCGCGTTAACGATATACCGGAACGTGGCGGGCATGACGCGCAGCGACTGCCAAATGTGGAGTTCACCTAATTTGGGCAACGTTTCCTCAAACCATTTTTTGTTGCGCTGGAACGTCTAGCGCTCCCGTTGCACCATCGGCAAGCTAGCAAGGACCATGATGCTTATCGCAAACGCGTTGGCAAGTAGCTGCTCCTTCAAGTTGCTGGTGACAGGAGCTTGTGAGCTCAATGCCGACCGTAACTGCGCTAGCCAGTTTCATGCTGCGCTTGCCTCTTTCATTGCTGTGCTAGCAAGCCCAGAAGGGCTGCGATTATATTGCGCTGCCGTCTTTGCAAGTCAGCCTCCTGCGTTGCGCCTTCCATCTCAGGGCCCGCCATTTTCATTCCGCTTGAGTGCTATCTTGACTTGGCTTGGCTCATGATGTTTAATCGGGTTCGCTACGTTGCTGTAATGGTGCTTGAAGTGCTTTCAAAAGGGGAGCAAAGGTCTTTGAGCTCTTTCCGCTAAGCTTTCGCAAATAATAAAGTAATTACTAAAATATCTTCTCTACGCCAAGGTTTACATGCGAAGCATCTCATGCTTGTGGCTGTGTCCCTCCCCCACGTTTTCTTTCTAGAGAATAATTTTGGCCGTGTAGCAGCGCGTCAAGAAAATGCAATTTGTTGAACGAATCACATTCGATGGAACATCCATCAGATTTGCCGTGTGGCAGCGGTATAACTTATCTCTCTCTAGGCTCCAGTAACTGACCCCCTAAAGAAGCCACCGGTAAAGCTCGACTCGTTTAACCCTAAGTGCTTTCTGAGTCCAAGTAACTCTGCCATGCAGACGTCAGATTTTTAAACATGCCCAAAATACTGTAGCTTGTGCTGTCACAATCGCCAAATATTGTCAGGTTCGGACAATTATAACTAATATAACTAAATCTTGAAACGAGACATTCTGTTGAGGTTACCCAAAATCCGAAGACATGCACACAACGAACAAGCAGAAACCATCAAATGGCAACAGCGTGCTAAGCCTCGAAGCAACTATCAACTAGTTTAAATGGAGTAAAAATCTTATTATGTGCCTGACTTTCACAAGTTCGCCGTAGGGCTGGTCAAAAGCGTACAGTCTTGACGTGATGGCAGCGATTCACCAGGTCATTCGTTAGGGCCAATGCTTTCACGGTGCGCTCCGGGCTCTGGTTTATGTCTTGAACATAGCTCCTTAAATGCGCCCTCTTTGGAGCCCGCGCAATCAGGGCGCTGCAGACATTTGAGAAGAGGGCACAGCAGCTTCATTTGGTGGGCGACCACTGAGACGGGCGCATGATTCCGGGAGCATGACAGGCATACGTTTCGATTACAGTCCCGCATGGTCTCCCTTCGACTATCATCCTTCTCGCCGCCCGCTCTCGCTGTCACCTTCCCATTGGCCGGCTCAGAAATGTAGGGTGAGCGACCACGTTAGACTATGGTGATGTTGCTCTCGGGTGTTTGAAACATACCAGAACAGCGTGTCTCGTTTATAGTTGTCTTCGTTTTTCTCGCTTCATGAATCCTGTAGTGAACTCGATTCCCATTGTGTCCGAAATCTGTTTCACTCAAACGGATTGCCATAAAATGTTATGAGCTCCTCGTCCGATTACTTGACTGCGTACAAGTCATTCGGGCTTGCGCTGTACCTGGGGCTTCGTGCTAACGCCTCAATGGTAGTCTGTATTTTTACGCTGCTTCGGAGGGACTCCACAAAGAATAACTGCAGCTTCAAAAGAATAGCCAATAACTTGGTGTAATATCCAATAATTTTGTCAATCTTATTGCCTGCTACCTGATCTGTTGCGAAATTTTGGTGTTTGTTTTCTATATTTGTCCATCTCCTTGATCTGTGCATACATTGAGCATAACGTCATTTTTTCCGATTATCCTCTCATTTGCTCTTCGGTTGTCATGCTTTTCTGTATAATGTGTGACCATAATGGCTTCCGCTGCTGCTTTTCAATCTCTTTTGTTTTTTTGGAGCAGCGTTGTCTGAAGCTCTGTTGCGTATAAGTCAGCTAGGATCCCTCTAATTTTCTTGTTGGCCTCCTGGTTGTATGAATCAGGTCTATATTCTGCTCCGACGTTACTGTCTTCTCCGCGGCTACAAGGCATGCTGCTTCCATCCGTTGAGAGAGAATTCTGCTCGCAAAACAACTTGTTTTGTAAACACAACAGAGGAGGGGGAACCGTCTGTATGTTTTTTAATGACGGATACAATATCAAGGCTCGTTTGTCCTGCGAAGAGCAGATCCTCTTACTCTTCAAATACTCCTACACTTAAAGAACACCAATTCATAAAAAAGAAAACGCGTTGTAAATGCTCTCCGGTGCCCACCAGAGGACTCTATGCATTGCCAGACACGTAAGTCGGCCTGGTCTGATGATATTTCATGGCAACGGCGCTGCTTCGTTTTGTTACTGGTGTAGTGCCTTTAGCCCTTTATTAATTCCGTGTTTTCTGTAATAAAAAAAAGTAAAAAAAATTCGGGGAACGAAACCCGCTCCAGCCAAGCTATGACAGGTTAACAGCCAATAAAAAATAAATAAAAAGGAGCGATAGCCCCCAAATATTTTTTTTAGAAACCAATTTGTAGATGAGAAAAAAATTGATACTTAGCACCATACCAAACTGTCCACGCTTACCCAAGTCACAGGGAGCAAGCTAATAGCGAACTGGTGAAGCACCAATGACAAAAATAAATCAGAATCAGTACAAATAAAACATACACACTGAGGCATCCCCGAAAAGAAAAGAAAAAGGTAAACAGTGCACATATTATGTGGCATCGCACAGTACCGAAAAACGATAAACAACGCTATATAGCTGATACCAGTCAACACTGTTTCCGGGCAACGTTGGATATCCACGTTATTTCCGCTCAGCGGTCGTGTACACGCTCAACACCGCAGCCAATACTGGAAGCGCGGCCTTACAACGCACGACGGGATTTCTACGCGCCGGAGAGAAAAACAGCACCGTGAAGAGCAGTTATTCTTTGAAAGGCGAACGGATTGTAGCCGCCTTTTTCTGCCCGCTGGACCGTTGAAAGCATCTGTATATACAAGTTTATTATAGGTATTTATAAAATAAAATTACATGATAGGACGACTGAACCAAGACACCGAGTTTTTACAGTGTAATTGTTTAGCCCATTGCTTGGCATCCCGCTCGAAAGCAGCCTTTCCACATAGAGCGCAAGTGCAATAAATTTTGTGCTTGATTTTCGTGTTTCCAGGTCGGTCTTTCTTTACCCTTTCGGTCTTCCAGTCCTATATTTAGGACAAAAACAGAAATTGCCCGAACAATTTGAGAGCAAAAGCAAAACAGCTAGTTTGGTAGGACAGAACTCCCCAGGAACGTCTCCTTCGATAGGTATTGCCACTGTTGTTTTTTGCTACAGCGCTACGCTAAAATGAGGAAGCCATTTTAGTGAAGACCTTTTTGGTGTCGGCGTCAAATGAAGGGCCGAAGTGAAAATTTGATGAACGGCCTATCAATCTGCAAATGCTTGTGCAAGCAGCTTTACGTTTCTTACCTAGACACGTTGGGTTTCAAAAATTTAAAAAATCAGTAGGCAGCTCTTTTCTTTAATTTGATATTTTTTTTACCAGATGAACTATGTACCTGCGATGGCTGCATGTCTCTGATAATCTGAATGACAAGCTGTAGTTTTTGTTTGCACGCTTATGGCGTCCAACTATTAGGGAAAACACGTCTACACACACTGTAAAAGGCTTTTTTTCTATAAAACATTTAGCGCACAAAGGGTATTGAGAAGTCCCAGATTAGAATGTATTACGTTGGAAGAATTTTTATTACCATCAATATAACGTTATAATATTGATGTGTCAACACGCAGTCACAATCTGTCTGGCAACATTTTGCTATTTTTACTTGTGTATTATAATGCAACGCACAGTAATACGTTTTGTCATAAAGTTTTTCTGAATATTGCATCAGGCATTCTTTAGTGTCAGCTGGTGTTGCTCACCATATTTGTAGGTATTATTGTTGGATTGTCAATATATTCGAAATTTCCGGAAAGGGTATGCTTCCAAACAAAGAAAAGTCTAAACAAGAATAAGCTCTCCCTGTGGCATTCATTTCAAACCAAGAACATCAAAATATGCCCAGTTTCCTAGTTCTCGGGAAATGTTTTTTACTGTTTTCCACACCAGCAACCACCTTTATCGTGGACAGAATATTGTAGAAATTCTTTTCAAGAAAGCAAGCTCACACCTATTGTGGCCATTAGCTGTGTTATATTCAGGGCTCGCGATCTTCTATTGTTCTTGAAAGATTATGTGATACGGTTTTGTTCTTTTGCAGCATTGCCTTTTATTGACAGACCTTGTTCTTCTGCGTGCTGCTTCAGCTATTTCCGGTTAATATTTTCTTATATACGGTCACGGACCCAGTACAGCTGACGCTTCTGTGCTTTTTGCAACATCCTTATGCAGAACACACGTGGGAACGGTATTCTAGAAGAAGTGACACTTACAACACAAGAAAACTTCGGCTCAAAGAAGTCGACGCTGAGCCAGTTTTCTGTGCCTTTCGGTAATAAATCGTATTACGAGAAATCACGTGTGGTGAGGTTTTAGTTGAATATTGAGATTTGTATGTGGTAAAACAATATACCTGACCCTTCCCCATCGTCGCTTCTAGAAGCAGAGTTTTAGCGATGCCTCGTGAAAATTGAAAACAGACAAACAAATCACTTTCACCAAAACGTACTTTCCCACGGCCTGCACATACTGTAACGCGAAGATATGACAACACATTTTCATGCCGCACCTTACCAATACCATCTTGTCGAGTAGGTAAGGCTTACAAGATCGACTATAAAACGAAATATTACATATACATCACCCGATGCTGGTTGAAAGGTGATAGAATATATAGTAATCGTCCTAAGTGTGCAGGAGGCGCAGTGATCGTGTGGGTGCAAAACTAAAGGGACACAAACAAAGGTGAACACAGAAATAAAACAGCAATGCCCATTTGCGACACTCAGAGATACATCCGGCGACAAGTTTACAGCAGAATAACCCTGTAATAAGCACTTAACACTTAGCCAGATGAAGGAAGTATATTGACTGTTTGATTGTAGGGTTTAACGCATCCACATAACGCAAGCGATGAGGCGGGCTTTAGTGGATGGCTATGAGTTAATTTTGACCGCCTGGTAATATTCACGTGCGCCGAAATCTCGAACACACAGGCGTGTTTGCATTTTGTCTCTATCAGAAAAGCGACCGGGCGGCCGGAAATCGATCCCGCGAGCTGATGCCTAGGAGCATGAGTATCTTTGCGTGCGCCGAAATCTCGAACAGACGGTCGTTTTAAAGAAAAGCTTCCTAGCTCTTCCAGCCAATGGTTTTTTTGCGGTGTGTAGGCCAACCAACTCAACGCGTTCGAGGCCGCAGCAGAGGAAGGGGATGGCGGGGTGCAGGGTTTCACTCAAGGAGCGCCCTTTATAAGAAGACGTGAATTTTCCCAGCGTTCCCGCGCGGGAGTGCCTGCTGGCCGGCGGCTGCCTCGACGGCACAACTTTTTCGTCTGCTTCAGCGGCGGTGATTTCGCACTGCTTGATTAACTTGTGTTACAACACCTACTGGGTAACCCTCAGCCGATGGAATTAAGTGGTCGTACGGCCAACATACGTTAACGTTTGATTTCTGGGGTGGGAAAAAAATTACAATCCCTATAAAGACATCTGGCGGCCAAAGAAAAGCTCCCTTTTGCGCACTGCTTGCCCGGAATAGGAGTCCGTTTAATGAACTGGCGATTAAAATTGAGCAGATCAGTTCAAGAAGTTTGCGAGGATAAATTGGTCGCAGTTAGTGCAGGACCTTGGTAACTGGAGAATAATGGGAGAAGCCTTTGTCCTGCAGTGGGCGTATATAGGCTGGTGATGATGATGATACTAATTCAGTTGTATTTTAAGAGGTATCAAAAAAAGCGAAAGTAGCAACAGGTTTATCATAAATAGGAATTTTAAAGGTTCCGTCAGCTTTCTCGCCATACTCGAACTTACTGAACAAATCACTCTAAATCCCTATAAACAGTAATCACTCAGCTCATATGCAAAAGTGTTCCGGTGTCTGCGCTTGGGTCGCGCCGTGGTGTAGCCCGAAGCTGGCAATCAGGATGGGTAGTTTCTGCTGTCTCACCCTTCGAAAGACGCTTTTCTCTGTTTTCTTTGTCCCGACTCACGGCCGGGCTACAGCGGCGGCGTCCGCCGCTCTAGCCCGGCCGTGGCCGACGCTTCTGCTGCGTTCGGGACGCCGCCCCCGTGACTTCTAGGTAACGCCTTGCAGAATATCTGGTATCACGCTTTTCAGAGGCACGTGTTCGAATTGATGTGGCGTCGCATCGGCAATTGTTGTGGCTATCGTGTAAAGCTTTGCTTTCTAACCACCTTCACAGCGTGAATTGGATCCAATATTGTAAAAGCTAATGGCTATTTCGGCCGCAGGTGGAAAACTGTGCCATCGTATTCGCAAAAAGAAAGATACCTGCCGGCAGCACTCCCACTGCTGAGATAATGCGAAGCTCTTTTTATCGTCGCCAGCGTGTCATGGACTTGGCCGCCGATTCGTCTCCCGAAGAATGCGCAGTTCACAGAAGGGAAGTTATATTTTCTCAATTGATTTGTGGGCGTATTGGGTTTCGATATTCGAATACATTGTTATTGCATTTTTTTAAACTTGTTTGTGCCTATCTAAATGCATGTAACTTATTCATGTTACGCGTTTGAAAATTTCTCCAAGCCATACTGATGTAATATAAAATTTTTTATTCCAATGGAGTAGATGCACTTTTTTTTCACTCAGGCATGGGTTAGTGAAGGGTCCACAGTACCTGTAAAGAAAAAAAAATTCGCTCCAATCCCCCGTACCAGGCTCGTTGGAAAAAAAAACTTTCAACGACACCCACAGCAATTGCCCATGCGACGTCACTTGAATTCACACACGTGGCTCTACAAAGAGTGAAACCACAGATTCTGCCAGCCATTACCTGTAATTTATAAGGGCGACGTCCCAAACGGTGCAGCAGCGTCGACCACGGCCGGTCTAGAGCGGTGGACGTACCCCTGTAGCCCGGCCGTGAGTCGGGAGAGAGGAAACAGAGAGGAGGGTCTTTCAGAGGGTGTTACCGCTGATCCAAGCCGCCCTGATGTGCTAGCTTTGGGCTACACCTCCGCACGACACACGCGCCAACAGCGAACCAATCCGGCATGTGAGCTCAGTGGTTCTAAGTTATTCCAATTAAAACTAATTTGTTTCGTAAGTTTGAGAATGGCGAGAAGGGGTAAAGAACTATATTTCCCATTTATTATAGGCTCTTGATACGTTCCCCTTTTTAATTTCTCTTAAAACAAAATAAATTCGTAATCACCAATTTAGAAAACCGAGACCCATTCTTGGAAAACAGTGCGGAAAAGGTACCGTTTCTCAAGTTTCATATGAGTGTATGAGGTTTGTAGATTTCGTTTTCCCGCCCAGAAAACCAACTCTTAAGGCTTGTTTTCCGCACGACCACTTAATTCTTTCGGGTGCGGTTTACCCTGGAGGTGCTGTCACAGAAGTTAATTAAGGCGTGCGAATGCACCGCGAAATGAACGAAATTAACCGTGAAATAGACTCGAAGGTGCACCCAAAACCGGCCCGAAAAAAGCGCCGCTGAAGCAAAGGACAAAGTCGTACCGGCAACCCACCGCCGGCGAGCAGGCACTCCAGCGCAGAGAACGGTGAGTATATTCGCTCCGCCATCTCTATTGCGCTCCGTGAGTGGCACTCCACAAACGCAATTTTGGCTAGTTGAACAAGAAAACTTTGCTTTGAAATAAACATAAGGACTGCCATCTCGTACACCCAACAAGCTAACAATATGATCATCGCCACAAAGCAGGCAACTGGAGGCATCCACTGATTCCCCTTTTGTGCTAAAAATCCCGGGTGACTAAAACTCGCGTTGGAAATTTCCCATTTTCGTATGAAGAACAGCAGCCTCTTTTACATTTTTGCGTGCGACGAGGCCCCTTTGGTGTCATCGCTCTCTAAAACACACCGGACTCGAACGGTGCTCTGTATGATCGAAGACCAGTTTTAATAGCTGAAAATGTTGTTATATCAGTGATTGAGATCCATAATAGGTTCTTTGATGGCACTAATGTTTTAAAAAAGGGAGATACTTCAGGTTACTATGATATTCCTCTGTGGTATTGTAAAAAAAAGAGACACAGGCACACAAGTATTATTCTTTGCTTTCATTGATTGACTGTGTTGTTTAACGCGATGACCCAATTCAGGCGATAAGGCACGTCGCAGTTGAGAGCTCCGGATTTAATTTTGACCACCTG
The DNA here is from genome assembly GCF_048455015.1 of Haemaphysalis longicornis. Classification (NCBI taxonomy): domain Eukaryota; kingdom Metazoa; phylum Arthropoda; class Arachnida; order Ixodida; family Ixodidae; genus Haemaphysalis; species Haemaphysalis longicornis. The sequence goes on from NW_027526407.1 coordinate 132,491,164, forward strand.
CGGATCTTTACGGGCGCCCAAATCTCGTACACACGGGTGTTTTCGCTTTTTGTCTTGATCAGAAAAGTGGCCTCCTCGGCCGCGAGTCGAACCCACAACCTCGTGCTCACCAGTGGAAAGCCCTAGCCACTGACCCACCACGGCCAGTACTAATATTTGCTGCTCAAAAATGATATTACAGCTTCTAAATATTGATTTTTCACCAAACTGGTCTACGATATCAACCTTACCACCCTAGACAAGCAACCCCATTTTGCAAAGCCTGAGTTTCAGCCCGCGGTAATTATTTAAAATACTAGTTGTGTAGAAGTTTTGTGTTCCCTAATGACCGTCAGCCCTGTTGCAGCGTCAATTATCTTCTTTCGTTCGTTCATCCGTATATGTAGACATTTTTCAACCCAAGAAACACACATTGCCGTTTGCTTGGAAAGCCCGATTTAAAACACTGACGTAAATATGCGTGCAGGATCGTTAAGCGCAACATAGTTTTCAGTAGTCAAACTCGCTGGAAGTTCTGTGCAGGCAACCGCTAGGCTAGCGATATGCAGCGAACGAAGAGAGGTAATAAATTATGAGAAGCTCTACTGTTTAGCATCGCGGGCATCTCTAAATAACTTGCAACGATTCGCTTCCTCAAGACGCCCCGTTCACGGCTAGAAACTGATTAGGCATTGCCGCAATCCTAACCAGAGTCTCTCTATTTTTAAGCAAACGGCTATTGCGGCTCCCGGTGAGAAATTGAGATATCAGATTCGCAAAAAGAAACGTAAATGCAGGCAGACGTGCCACACCTGAGGTATTGCGTAGCTGGTTTTATCATCGCGGAGGATATTACCGCGGATTTTTCTCCCGAAGAACGAACGCTGACTGTTGGGAAATAATGTTTTCTTGCTTTGTTGGTTAATTTATTGGGTTTGGAAATTCGCAAACATTGTTATTGCATTTATTTTTTTCCACTGGCGGTTGACTATTCCATGTTACTGGAAGTCACTCATTTCGTTTACGCATTTAAAAATTACGCCAAGCCGTAGCGATGTATCTGGGAAATTTGCGTTGCAATTCAGTCGATGCATTTCTCTTTGTTCACTCTGGCTTGGATTGGAGAAAAGCCTGCTGTACCTATAAACAAAAATAAAATAAAGACTGCCTTCGGGTACACCCAACAAGCGAACAATATGATCATGGCCCTGCGACCATTTGTGCTTTAGGCGAAAAGTCACGGGTATCTCAAACTGGCGTTCGAACTTTCTGATTTTGTTATAAACAACAAGAGCCCTTATTAATTTACATTTTAGCTTGTGATGATGTCCTTTGTTGTCATGTATCGGGGTCAAACAGCGCTCTTTGTGAAGACCAGTTTTAAATGCTTAAAATGCAAAAATATCAATTATTGTCGTCTAAAGTAAGGTATTTCTTGGCACTATTTGTTTTATGAAAAACATGAGATATTGCAGGTATTGTGAAGAAAAGAGATCACACCACCACAAGTTGTATTTCTTTGCTGATCATGAATTATATTACAGCTTCCAAATATTCAGATTTTTACCAAACTGGTCTGGGATGTCAACCGTATCACCGCAGACAAACACCTATTTTGCAGCGCATCAGTTTCAGCCAGCGAATTACATTTTCAATTAAATCTTTTTTAGGATCTTTTTATTCCCTAATGACAGTCGGGGATTTTTGGCGCCAATTTCCTCCTTTCGGTTCTTCATCCGTATATGTTGACATTATTCAACTCAACAAGAACATATTGACACTTACTTTGTAAGCCCTATTTAAGCTTCTGACGTAAATATGCCTCCAATATCGTTAAAAGCAGCATAAAAATTCCAAGACAAACTCTCTGGAATCTCCGTGGAACCAACTGCTAGTCAAGCTATATGCAGAGAACGAAGAAATGTCATTAATTAAGCTTAGAAGTTTGAACTATTTAAAATTGCACAGGTTTCACAAAAAAAACAATTTCTTCTTTACCATATCTGTTTACATAAGCAAGGAGATGTTTTTTTAACAATATTTTTAAGATATCTCTCTTTATCTCAATATTATAAAATATAGGTTTTTGTAAAGAAATAAAAAAGGAGGTCAGAAGGTTCCTACTCAGAATTGCTATTTTCGCTTAATCTTTTTATCTCTACGTTTAAATTTTGCCTTTTCTGATGTTGTTGCATGGAACAATACGGCATGCAAGCTCTTATCGCTCTAAGGGCCAAGGCGAAAGGCAAACACCTAATGCTACTTCCATGTTTTTAATGCCTGCTATGTTTCCTATTTCTAATGAATACAGCAAACGTTATGTACCAAAAATTGTTGAAAGTAACCTCTTGTGCAAATATCTTGAAGGTGGGATTATTATTTGCCGCAGATGAAATGGCTCCGGGATGTTTTTTTTTGTACCCTTGCTTAAGTTTTTTAAAAACATTGGGGAATCTTCCACCCAAGCGTGAGTGTTGAATGGCGAATGTGTTGTAGGTGATCATTGATTAACAGAGAGCTCAGTTTAAATTTCGTTTTTGTTTCTTGGCTGACGACGACGGCATGGGAGTTCACGCAGATTTGGTTTATTTATTTATATATTTTTTTATTTTATTGAACTCAATATCACTGGGGACGTTAAAGAAAAGAGTGTGCATGGTATGTACACAGCAAGACCACGAAGCAGTGGATGCGAACTTAGGACAATGCCCAAAAAGCTATCAGGAAAATAAATATACGAGGCTTTAAACGCGATGAAGCCTTCCGGGAGACTGGTTTATAAATAATACAAAATATGTACAAGTAAGGGCGTAATAAAATGCTTGGTATCCTGTGTTGCTACTAAAGATTCGAGAAGGCGAACCTTTAGGCAAGGCCACAAGGACCTGGTCGTTTTAAATGCAGAGCATTTCTTTAACTCACATGTAGCGTCCGCCGTCCGTCCGCAACAGCTCGGCGCGCCGGCGCGCCCTCTCCGCCACTCCTCCTCTCCGGCATCACGCTACCCTCCTCGCTCTCAACAACAGGTCCGTACCCCTCCCCCTACGCTATATAAAAGAATAACTCTTACCGGCGCCTGGTTTTGATCCCACGACCCTGTGGGCGGAACGCGAGGTACGTGGTGCTCTTCCCACTGCGCCACAAAAACGACACAGAATCAAAGTGTACCAACGCGCCTTATATCCTTGACTCATTCAAACTACGTTAAGAAGCTGCTGATACACGGCAGCAGTTGCATTGATCTCGTCTTCACTAGTTGCTTCAACGCACGACCACTGCCTAAAGACCCCTTAACAGTACACTTTAGCGACCCCGAAGCCGTCGTTCTCAGCGTTCAATAAAACAACCGCAACAAATAAATAAATAACGACTTACCACAACCTACTCCTTGCCTTCACTTCTTGCGTCACAAAAAAAAGAAAAACTCATTTCTCCACGAGGGGGGACTCGATTCGCAAAATCAAGAAAGTAATAATAATTATATGAAAGAAATAATAATAATTATTAGTAATAAGCAAAAATAGTTAACACATTCATTACCACCCCACCGCCACCCCCCAAACACTAACGTTAACGCAATACACCCACCCCATACGCGACGCATTTACCCGAGTCCCCCCTCGTGGGGAGATGGGCCCAATTTTTTTTTTCGACGTTTATGTACCCACTCCGCAAGCATGACCTATAGTCCCTAGTTGATGCTTTGCCCCCAGTAGCTATGGAAGCGTAACCGCTTCCTCGGAAGTGGGAACCTTGTCCGGCCCGAACTAGTGGAGCCCATGATTACGTATGGCAACTTCGACCTTGACGTCGCTGCTCCTATGCTATAGAGAGAAAGGGCGCACGATGACACTAGGAGGACCAAAAGACAGGCCTACGATATGACGTGTCGTTTTCGTTCAGTGAAATTGCTGCCACGATACGGCGGATGCTGTAGTTTTTTCGTGGTCAATGTTTGCCTATCGCCCTAAGTGGATATGCTTAGCTGGAGAAACCTGCGCTTGAGGCAGGAGTGGGCGAGCAGTCTGCACTTTCTTGTTATATTAAAAGGGCGAGCACGATACATAAACCATTCTCCCGAACGATTCGCTTTATAAAATAAACTGTTCAAAGCTTCGCCTGGCTGCTCCTAATTGTGCCTTTCAGAATGTGAGGCATGTTATTTTATTCTTACATTCGAAATCTTCGAGCATCTCATTGTTGCCGAAACTAGACTAGAGGACCAAGGTCTGCACAACAAACGCCCCTTATAATAGTATTTATAGCCATTTAGAGCACATTTCTGCTTTGGAGAACTGTTTGAAGACACGAAGTACCCACTAAGTTTGGAACTGCTAGTGCTGAGCGTTTTGCCAAAATATTGACAAATATTTACAGAATATTCGAGTGACTTCTGTGCTGGATGTTCAACCTTTCACGTTCTCAGCTGCCTCTGGAGGCGTGATGACGGTTACATTATGTATTGTGCGGGCTGTTCGTATTCATTCTGAACTAATACGTGCCCAGTTAACTATACATCCAAATGCCCAGTGGGGACAAACACGAATATTCTGTAATAACACCGTTTATTTATTTATGCGAACGAATTTATGCGAACGAATTTATAAATTTATGCGAACGAATATTCTACTGAATCGCACCTAAACAATACCTTGTCTTCTTAATTAACAAGTGCATGGCATAATTTCTTTCAGTAAGAATGCCAAACTTTAAAAGTAATGATTTACTCTGCGTCATAGCGCAGGTTGGCTGACGGAGATTACAATAATGGGCAAATAGTGATTTGAGTATGTTACACTGAAACTTTTCGCTCAGACAAAGGATTTTATTAGATCTAAATACTTACCAGCTTAAGAACGTGTAACGGACTATATTGGGCCCATTAGCAGTCATTTTTGGCTTCTGGAATAACAAAAACGAGGTTGTTTTAAATTGAACCTTCTCGCTTGTCCGACGGTGTCACGGAGGGGGAGGCTTCTGATACCAGCACCAGGGGGTGCCTCACTATTAGCGCAATAACATCAGGCAATTTAGCCCGCATGGGGGAGGGAATCGTATACTGCGGCGCGCGTCCTTTTGCCCATAAAGTCCGCATTGCGCGAAAGGCAGCGGGAGGTCAACCGAGGACGGCTGTGCTGATTCCACGCAAATGTTCAGTTTCGAGACCCGGAAACCGAAGCAAAAAGAAAAATACAGTATGATCACGAAAACTCACGTGAGCAAAATTCAATATTGTGGCTAAGGTAACTTTTTGTGATTTTTTTTTGCTACTCAGAGTCCTTATATCGCACGACGTGGGCTGCGAGAACACACACACAGAATTTTTAACAGCCTACGTAAACTAAAACCCGACAGCAGTATACATTCTCAAGAGAGTGGGATTCTCAGTTTTACATAACCTCATTGTGGAAGCACGTTGGCAGAATACGGGTTGGCAGCAAGGAAATCTGGTTGACTGGTTGAAAGAAAATCTTGCAATAGTTTTTAATTGCGACCTTTAAATAAACAAACAGTCCGCCAATTGAACAACTCAGCTGACTTTAACTAAGTAAGAAAGGGATCACTATGCTCGGGTTCCACTTATAAACGACAAAAGAACTTTCCATTTAACCGCGCACGACTGCGCCTGGATGGTCGCGCGGGCTGCTGAAAGAATGCGTTCGTGCCGTAACGCGAGTAGTTTCTGTGGTTTTGCAGCGGTATGTGCTCATGAGTTATTGCAAATAAAAAAAAACAAACCGTGTGATAACGAGCAGACCATGTACCGTATAAACGTAATGCCCTCCCAAAACGCACGCAGCTGCATCTGAGTCATTCGTTTCCAAGCAGTGACAAACATAATGACCTATTTTCTTATTTACCTCTACCCCCTTACGCCAGTAGTAGCAGCAGTTGGCGAGCCGAACGATTTCACTGGTAAACTTTAATCAAACATAAGCACTCACTACTTCGGTGCAACGTTTCAACTTCCACACTTCGTAAATGTGCTGAACTCTTCGAAAAACGCGGTGTGGTTGAAAGATGCACCTGTAACCAAGAAGGCAGGTTAGAGATAAGGCAGGTTTTAGGTAAGTATTTTCCACAGTTTTTTGCGGCGTCTTCCTGCCGTTGTGGCCGCTCACAAAGCTTACCAGTATATACGTTGTGTTGCTTTTCTAATTTATCCTTCTCAAGCTCAGTGGAAGGGTTCCATACGCTATATGCAACATGAAGTCTCGACTGTAAGCAAGTTGCTCACTGAAATGTCCCTCTTGGTCAGGGAAACTCACTCGTGCTCCTCTCTTAAAACACTGGAATATGCAGGCCGTAGCTGCACCATAATCAAGATGACGATCAAACACAAAGTGGGTGTAAAAATACATCCATGTAATTATATTCGGAAACCACTTTTAAAAACTTGTTCGCCGGGTACAATGCAAAACCTTGTTTGTATAAAACGCCATACACGCTGTCGTATTCAGTCTACATTTATGCGCCATTTGTCGCAAGCGGTATTTATGTTGTCTAAGTCCCATTGAACTACAAACAGGACGAGATTGCTGTTGAATATTCTTTGCAGAAGGCAGCATCTGCAAAAATTTATTTCGACGTTCGTGTCATTTATATTTTTAAAAACAATAATGGACCTAGTAGTGATACTAGACTGCCCACTTACATCACACTGATAGCGGATGATTGTTCACTATTTACGTCACGTATTGCTGCAATAAAAATAAATTGTAATATAAACATCAATATTCAGCCAAACATCATGGTTTAGATCTGTATCCAGTCATATTATGCAATATAATTAGGTGTGACAAAGGAAACAATTTGGAAACGCAAAAATTGCGTTGACACGCGCTCATTTGTCCAGCACATCTAAGACTGCATGAGGAAATTCAATTAACTGGGTAACACAGTAATTGTGGTTACCTAACCTAGGTTGACGTTTTTTTACAAGAAATTGATTTCGTAGTGCTCATTACGGAAGAGTGGTAGACTATTTAAAAGTTTTGCACCAAATAGCTGTTAGCGAAAAGAAACAATAAAACACTTTTTGTCATCCCCACTAGAAGTAGGTTGAACAGGTAGTGTTGAAAAGCGTGTGTTTTAATAATGAATATAGAAAACGAAGGCAATGCATACACGCAGGGTTTTAAGAGAGCACTGGGCAGTCCATTGGTGCCAGAAACAGTCAATACATTCTTCCAATCTAGCTGGGTTGAATGTTTTTGTTATGCACTGCGATATCGTCAGTCTACGACTCGTGGGAACAAGGTACAGATACACAACACTTGCGGTTTTGCTTACGTCAGAGTGAAAAAACAAAGCTAAAATTATCAATTGACCTTTCATCTTTTTCAGCAGACCTTTCAATGACGAGAGCTTTCAGATCTAGAGGGTAGTGTTCTTTTCTTTCAGACTTTTCAACAGTTCCTCCATATACAGAGATGAACCTGATTGTTAGGACCGAAAATGAGCAATCTTGGAAACTTTTGGGACAGCTTCTGATGGAGATGCAGCTTTCGATTCTCAACTCAGCCCTTGCGATCCTACACGGCTTTTGGAAGCCTCTCTACGTCTATGCGATTTTGACCTGTTGGGCATTGTTGAGCTGCTGTCTTCCTCCGACGATGACCCGAGGCGTACCGGGATCGGCTTGCCAGGTTGGCTGCATTCCTACTTTCGGGGTGATTATTTGGCGGACCTTTGACGTTCATAAAATCGTAACCATGACGGTGCACCTTGTACAAGCGATATTCAGGTGATCTTATGTGAGCAGCAAAAATAATTAAGTTTCTTGGCTTAAATCGTTTCAAACACATTTTGATGTCTTTCTTTGCACTCTTGAAGATTTTGGAATTGTCTGATTATAAAATTTTTAGTGTTACTTGGCTCTCTGTGAACCGGCGAAAAGCTTATTGAAGTTGATCGCTGACATGCTGTGAACAACATACAGATGAATTGTTCTTAAGACTCCAAAGGTGAAAATCATATACTATTTTTATGCACTTGTCTTTGTGTGCTAGGTAGAGTGGCGCTAAAATTCTCGATTCCACTAACTTAAAATTGCAGCGCTCGGAAAACCCTGTGGTCGGGTAACGAAGCAGGTACTCGTCTTTTGGCTTAAGCTTTACATATTTTGCACATGACGCATATGTTGGTTGCTGTCCTGACTGTCAGACGACTTCGCAAGATCCAAAACCTTTTTCGTATATGGGCTAGCGTTGCTTGTAGGCCTCCTTGCATCATCAGGCTGTAAATTTGGCTTAGAAGCATTTTCGAGAAATGGCATTGCTTCGGTAGTGCAATCACATGCTATATAGCACACGTCAGTTCGGTATCATGATTCCCCTAAAGCCAAAAGATACGCCCTGTCCTACTTCGTCCTTAACGATTTCATTCAGTCCAGAGGCGAAATATTGTGCTGATGTCTGGGCAATATTTCTTCAGAGCATCATTATTCTTTAGCCTGGTTGTCACCTACAATAGAATTTCATTGAATTGTCTCCGTTTGTGTCCAGGTTTTGGTTTGTTTTATAGAACACCTGCTGAGTACAAACTATTCTGCATAGTTATTTACTCAGTGAACCTCTCTACGACTTTCTGACCGAAACTCTAAAGAATATGTACTCTTGCTATAGCGATAGACCGCAAAGTCCAGACTTGAATGAATTTACCTCGTACGTCTTGCTCCACCACCTCAAGAGAGAAAGAGAGAGACATCAACTTTGCTGTTACAAAAAACTGCGGCTACTAGGTGCCGGATGGTGTGGCGCCCAAGTCACGGAACCCAAGTGCTTCGTGGCGGCCTTGACCCAGGAGGTCCGGGCGTACTGGTCTCCCAAAACTTGGCTGGTTAGCAAGGCCTCCCATTTGTAATGTAAGCGGCGTGTGAAGCGTGGTTCAGGGTTGGGTAAGCGTGCGGGATGGTGTCGGTGAAATCGCACTACCCGATGACGTGCTGAAGCTTGCCCAACTGCCAACACAACCTACACTGTTTTTCGTACTTATCGGGGTACCTGCGGTTTTGGAGATAGAGTGCGAGACCGATTCCGCTTGTATAGGCCTAGAGATCGTTTACTGCGCTCTGCTGACCAGTTTGTTTAGTTCATTGTACCACCGTCTGCCTTCCCTCTTGTGGCTCGTGATATCATTGTACCTCATTATGGTGTTCGGGTTGTGCCCGTGCTCCCGGAGTTCAAGTGCTCGGGCGAGATGGTGGGGGAGTTCTTTACCCTAAAGCCCTGGGTGAGCAGGTATCCATATCAATTCGACTTTATGCTCGGGTATACCTCATTGTCTTTCCCCAGAATTCTGAATGAGGTCAGAGTAACCTGCCCGTTCCTACATTTGCCATTAGTATTCCACAGCACGGGAATATTTTGCTCCCATCAGGCAGCGTGAGCGCCACAGCTAGTGCCACCCCTCCGCTTCCTACGGGGACGCGTTGTGACAGAGGCGCACGTACCAGCACGTCTGGCGTCGTGACCGATGTCCTGACTTTCGCCGAAAACTTGGGTAGTGAGACGTCCTGGTAGAGTGTGGCTCCCTTTGTGTCTTCTTTTCATTCGCTTCTTGCAGGGTTTTGATCTTAGCCTTGACCCTGGCAGATCTTCAGCCATAGTTACAACGCCGTATCTTTTTCCGGGACATGAGTTTCCGGAGCAAATAGTTTGTCACCTATTCTTGTTACTTGTCCTCAGAAAAACAAAAATAAAAATTACATGCAATTACGCACCCTATCTATCTCTGTTTTCTCTTCATGTTTGCTTTGCCGGCAATCTCGAAATAAAGCTTGAACGTCTTTTCGCTGATTGTTTTTGGTTCGTCCTGCAAACAATATGTAGGATATCACATTCACCCTAAAGGCTTGAGAAAAGGGGGTTATTCTTTGTCGTTAGATTCTTCAGTGACTTGTACCATAGCCATAATCCTGCCCCTTTTTAACCACGGAACGATCCAATGGCCCTTTTTTTGTTTGATCAACCTTGCTCCTATTGATTCGTACTATCCGGTTTCAGTGAATGATTATCGGCGGCTGCTATCAACTAACCGTTGGGCGTAGTTGCCTAACGAGTCTCCTTCTATCGTAGCTAACATAAATATTAGTGTCACGCATTGATTTTTCTGCCGTTCAATGGCATTCGGCATACACGATGTCGATTCTTGGGCTTGACCCGAAGTATCTTCTCCTTCTGTTTCACATCTACTTCGTTCGACACATTGACTTCACGTGTTTTCTTTTGCATTGCTTGCATCGCACATTTGCTGTACAGACCCATTTTGTAAGGTTTGACCCCGTGAACGTCAAGCATTTCCTGCAGGTTCTGCGCGCTGCCGTTTTCGTTCCCAATATTTTGCTGCGCAGACAATAATCTGCCGCGGGGTGGTTTTGTTGGCAATGGATCCGCACTTTTTTTCTGATGAGCTGTAAAACTCTCTGTAGTAGAGGGCGTCTCGTGCTTTTTCTTGCCCATTTCTGAGTTCTAAGTTCTTGCTCCGGTTTTTTCTCCTCTTTCAAAATTGACTTCATGCCAGACAAATTCACGCACTCGTGTTTGTTTTTCTGCCCTTGTTTTTCCTGCTGAATAACTTTTTTCTTGTTCATCGCTTTCCCTGCCCTGTGTATTTTTAGGAAACTCGTTCAAGGTTAATTCAACTGACAACACTGTTGAAATGTGTATCATTATCGCTAGCATGAGTATTGGTGCAAACAACTCCGGCTGTGCATTCAGGTATTCGAGGTCGAGCATGTTCACATGCACGGCTTGGAGCGTCTTTCGGAGCTTTTCAGCATCTTTCAGTGATTTTATCTTTTTTAGGATGAGCATCTCGCCCAAGTGCAAATCGGCTGATCTTCATGTCTTCCAAAATTCTCTTTCAGTAACTGGTGTGTGTGGTTGCCGCTTTTCTAAGCCGAAAACTAAAATATTTCCGTAGAAGCCATTTTCTTTTCAATAAATTGCGTTGTGAAATAGGGGAGCTCCTGTTTGGTTCTGGTCTATGTCAGGTTTGGGGACAAAAATAAGTGGAAGAATGAACTCTTTCAACGAGAGTTGGGTATTACATCCCCGAAACCCTAACAAAAGGCACACAATGAACAGAGACGTATTAAAGAACAATAAGGGGCTGCTTGAACGTGGTATACAAAACGACAAATAGTTGAAACAGGTGGACAAGTCCCAATCGGGGAACGAGGGAATTGGACGCAGTACGTTCTGGTTACCGACACAAAACAAAGTATCATTGAAAGGGTCAAAGTCTGTTAACAAAAAGGCCAGAGTTGGTGTTTGGTGTGGGTACAGGGTTGTCCGACCTCACTTCCCAGGTCCGGAGTCATGATGTTGTGGTGTCGACACGTGCGGGTGAAATGTCGAGGCCACGGTGGTCGAGCGCGATCCCAGCTCCCGTTGCAGACAGTCGAACGCATCTGTCTTGCACGACGCTCTCATTCAACGATGCAAAATAGGACGACTTTATTGCGGAGGAGAGGTTCTGGAATCTACAGTTGTAGAGGGCCTCTTGGGTCACGGGACGGGTCCGGACGCCGGAAGCTCTGCATATTGGTCACGCTTCAAAATCCCACACTCTCATCTCATTCGGTGTTCTTCACGGGATCGCCTCTCTTTCGGTTTTCGGCGCAGGCGCCTTGCGATTGGCTGGCTCGTGAGTTTGGGATTAGTGACTCTCCAAGACTATGATGTGGATGATGCTCTCGACGAGGTTGCGGGTTCGATTCCCGGCCGTGGCGGCCGCTTTTCTGATGGAGGCGAAAAGCAAAAACACTCGTTTGTGCGAGATTTCAGCGCACGTTGAAGATCCCCAGGTGGTCAAAGTTATTCCGGAGCCCCCCACTACGGCGCGCCTTATCGCCTGCGTGCGTCGGCGCGTTAAACCATACAATCAATCATCATGTTGCTCTCGGTGCGCCTGGAACGTTATTGTCGTCGTATTCGTTTTTCACTTTATTTCACGGCACTGTCCTGCCCTCAAGCATTGTTTTAAAAAGTGTCGTTACCCAGTCCTAGGCACCACGCGCCCCCTTTGAAACGAATACTCACGCAACGCAATGCTAAGCAATATGACTTCATTCCTACCATAAAGTCCAAGTGTTTACCCGCAACAGATCGCAGCACGTCAATGAGCGAACTCACCCATTCAATTAGTATAATTACACACGACACACATGCTGCAAACACGGACAAGACATAATCGGTTGGCAAGTCAGCATAAGTTTTGTCCCTTTTCCTACAGTGGCTGCGGTGCCAACCCAAGCCGTTTATTTTTGTGCCTGCGGTATGGCTGTCAGTAGTTTTACTAGTACGAGTTATCATAGCGCGAGGGAACTCACGCTCGTTCTCAGAAAGAGGTTCACAGGAACGTTTCTGATTGCCGGTGCCTTTCTTTTGTAAAATGTTGGGAATTTGCTTTGTCCTTCTTGCCATCCTGCCTATGATTTTCACTGTTGAATCTTGCGCCTTGGGCCCATTGAAGTACCCTCCCAGCTTATGCGGCAGGTGCTTTCTTCTCGACACTTTCTGGAAATTCTGATTGAAACTATGGCCTTGTAGGACCACACTGTATCGGGTTTGGACACCTTTTAGATGTGGAGCATCTCTTGCTCAGGGGGATGTCCCGCGTCCGTGCCCCATCCGCAGCATCTCTGATAATGATTGCGGCGGGATGCCCCAACGGATTGGTCAACCATAGAATCCATCACGAGATACCTTCACGTTCAACAACTGTCGTCATCTTCCGGTAGGGGAACCGCTGAAGAAAGAGAAGGAGAAGAAGACAAAGCTACGAAGAGAAGGGCTTGTACGTTGCTCTCGCCCCGTCCGCAGCGCCTCTGATGATTATTGTGGCAGGATGCCCCTAGGGATTAGCCAACCAAAGAATCTATCACCAGAACTCTTCGCGTTCAACCACCGTCACCACCATCAAACAAAGCTGCGCAGAGGAAGGCGTTTACGTTGCTCTCAGCCGATGCACCAACCTCAACAACCTTTACCTCACCAACGCTGACGGAGACTACAGATTCTACCACAGAGACGACAACATCGACAACATGATGGACGAGTTTTGGCGCTTCAAGAATCACCGCCTACTTGCCGTAACACAACAGTACTTGCGGGCCTTCGAAACCGCTCTGGCCCCGTACGCGAAATTATCTCTGGCGCTACAAAACACCACATCACTCAACGTAATGGCCACACAATAGAACCAAACGAAACTGCCATGATGATTCACAACCTCACCAGGGTTCTCCACGGGAAGATGGTGTAATTTTTTTGTTCTGAGCTGCGGTACTCAGGCAGGTTAATATGTAGAGCCTGTAAAGGTAATAACAGCCCGCTTGGTCAACCAACTCGCCAACAATAACAGGAGATGTCTCAATATCTGCTCCTTTTTTGGCTTCTCCATCGCCCTCTGAATGAAGTAGGCACTGAAGTCTTGCGAGCTGTAGCCGCATCTGCAAAGTTTCTTTTTCAATTATTTTGCGCGCCCGAACGTGCTCATAACGCTTTTGGTCTATCAAACACGCACTTTTTCCGTATCGCGAATCTCTTTGAGCCCTTCTAGCTCTAATACCCCTGCCACAGGGCAAATTTACTGCCGTCCCCATGGAATGTCATTCGGTGAAAATGACATTTGTTTGCCTCCACACAAGAAATTGTAATGCCATTTGATCAAAATGACATTAGGGAACGAATGTCCTTGAGGAACTCTTTCGACTGCTTTCTGCCAGCGAATTTGTTATCTCGACACCTCAGACTCGGTGGCAATGCCCACCCAAAACAAATTACAAAAGCGTCAGTAGCATTACAATATGTTTACATGCGTGTAATTGTTTATTTATTTATTTATTCATACGAAACATGCCGCATACAGTTGTAAAACTCCTAAACTCGCTACCAGCCCACCCTAGGCCGGCGTTGAGGGCGCCAGCGACCATGATTCTTTACACGCTCCATGCTGGTGCGATGGCAGTAGACGACGCACAACTACTCCAGTGCAACCTGTATATTTTTCTATAGTGCATGCTTTCCATTTCTGTAAATTGCATGCTTTCCATTTTTGTAAATTGCGAATGCGCGATGGCCGAAAGAGATCGTACAAACCGATCACAGTGGACAGAATCAGAGACCTTCGTTGTGATTAAAGTGTGGCAAGATAACCTGAGTGACCGGCAACGTACCGAGCGTAATGGCAGCGTCTACGCGGCTATTGCAGAAGCCACTAGTGCAGAAAGTGTTATAAATACGCCTAAAGTCACCAACAGCAAAATGGAACACTTTGGCGACAAGTACAGGTAAGCACTGTCTCTTTTTTTCCAGGAACATATTGCCGTTCACAAGCCCTATGTTTTGCTTTCACGACGGCTCAGTGTCGTCGTGCAGTGAATCAGTAGCCTGGTGGTCTCGGTAACAACGTGATTTAAGCACAGCAAAGAGAATATCCGTTCACGATAAAGCTCCGTTCCGAGCCATGAAGTGCTCTTAAATGACGTATATTATTTTACGGCACTGTGCCCGTTTGAGCGGTCCAGATATATGGAAGACTGCAACACAACGGGACCGCTCTGGTTGTTTTGGCTGGACACTCGACTATCTGTATGCCATTTTTCATTCCAGTGGGGCTCATTTTTAACGTTGCACTGCTTGTTAAGCTCATTTGATAGATTGTAGGCCTTAACGCGACGACGCAACGTAGGCGGTGAAGCGTGCCGTAGTGGATGGCGCCGGAATTATTTCCCCCAACCTGCGATCGTTAACTTGCTCCGAAATCTCCTACATACGGCCGTATTTGCTTTTTGCCTCTATTAGAAAACCATCCGCCGTGGCCGGAAATCTAACCCGCGTCCTCGTGCTCAGCAGCGCAACACCTTAGCCACTGTGCCATCAAGGCGGGCCTTGTTTAGTTATTGGAGTATAGTTATAACAGTTCGCAACTTTCTCGTACAAGATTCATCCTCAGAACTTAGTAACCGTGTCGGCGAGGCTGAAAAGGGTTTTTTTTTTACTATACAAGTGAGATGTATAGCTAGTGTTCGCTGTAGTACAAAACCCCCCAAACTGATTTCGTTCCCGGACCTCAGCAAGAAAAACACAGGCCAGGTTTCAGTGGCATGAAAATTTCACTGGGACCTCAACAAATTCTTGGGCAAGCTGCCCGTCAATGACATTAGCCTTGCAGAAGAAACGGGATCTAATCTTCAGGCCACAGCTGAAAAAGTAATAAAACCCTTTCACTTATAAGGAGGATGAATACATTGATGTTATTGCAATTGTACTGTTTTGGCATGTCAGAATATTTTTCTTGCTAATGAAAGCAAGTGATGACAACCTGTACCTTTACATTACAGGTGCATCGCAATCTTTTTTTAAGGCCTTCATTCGACATTGCTGCATAGCTTAATAAAATCACTAAACGCAAAACAGGAAAGCAATGCATTTCGCGCTCACTTGATATCAATGCAAACTCCTTTTATTATGTGTGTTGTATCCTCCTACAGGCTATGCATCTTTAGAACATTTTACACAGCTCTACATACGGTGTCTTGTCTTAAATACAAGTTGGATCTTTAGCTTTTTATGGCTAATCCGTGTTTTGCATGGCATGCACAAAAAAATATGGACAAGTATGACAGTCAAAGATATGCGGCTAGGGTCGTGCACATAGTAGGCTAATTTTTATTATTTTGCATATAATTTATAGTTTTTACACACATTATTCTTCCAGCTTTTCCATAGCATTGTTTGTGGAAGAGAAATGGACGCAGATGACACGGGCTCGTAGCCCAGCAACCCGCCATTTCTGGAGGATTCACCAAGTGGAAGACTAGAAGAGGTTGCTTCTCCAAGTGCCTCTTTAGAAGTGCCTACGCAAGGTGCTGCAGAGGAGGGGTTGCCAGCATGCCAGTGTCCTGCTAGTACTCGCCTTAGAAGGTTGCAAAAAGTCAATTTTTATAACTCAATAAAGAACAGAGCAAGCTGCCCATAGCCAAAGAAAATCCATGGAAAGAACTGTTGCTCAGAGTGCGAGAGATTAAGTTGAAGGAAGCGGCTGCTGAAAAGGATAACCGAGCTGGTGAAAGAGAAGATCGGCTCATATCTCTACTATAGTATCTTTGCAAGAAATAAAGTGCACAACATTGTCCCCAACAGCAATTCTTGTATGTTGCACGATTGTTCCATGTTAAGAAAGTGCACTGCAAGAATTCCCGCACTCCACATTCTTATTACGTTTCAGATGTAGCAGATCAAACACACGTTCCACTTTTCAGCTTGTGCGAGCTTCACTGTGCAAGTTGGCCCTTCTTCCTGAAAGAGGCAGTAAGGGTCGTTGTCACTTGACGGCCTCGGCCGTTGGCTGTGTCTGCTATGAACAGGCTGTGGGTACAGTGCGTCAAACGCATGAGCTTCATGCATTCGTTGCTGCTCGATAGGTTCATTGCGTGCCTCGCAAATGTTGTGGACCACTCATGCAGAACTGATTGCTAATTATGCTGTAGGAAGCTTGCTCTGCACACGTTTCATGGTGTATATGAAACGGGATTTGAGCTGCCCGAAGGCGTTCTCTACAACTCTCTGAGTTGTGAATAACTGGTAATTGAATGCTACTTCGTGTGGTCCTGCAGCGTTTGCAAATGGTTCAACCAGGTTTCAACCAACTGATTCAACCAACTAGTGGCCCCACTGTTACACCCTCAATCGCAGAGACAGTTGACTGAAAACAATCACTCTCTATATGCTTGCAAAGCTTTAAGCGTCGATACACAAGGGCATCATGGCATCTTCCAGAGCTGTCAATATTAATGTAGCGGAACCGTTAGCAGTGGTCCACGATGGCCAAGACTATCGTAGTGTGCCTGCATGACACACCAACAAAAACATTAGCCACATCATATTTGAGACATGGTGTTGAACTGGAACCGGAACTGAACCGAAATCCCGTACGAACCAGAATTTTTCCCGGAGCCGGAACTGAACCGGAACCGTATGTTTTACGCCATTTTGAAAATTTACCTGAACCGGAACGAATCGAAGTTACTGTTCCGAACCGGTTCCAGGGCCTCAAAAATATGATTTCTAGTTTTCCATTTCGGTACCCTACCTTGCGTCTGAAGATATTTTGCCACTCGCCAGACAGCATCCTGCAATATTTTGCATAGTCGGCAGTTCCCAAGGCCCATCATGTTCTCTTTTAACTATTGCCCTCAATTTAATGTAAAGTTGTCCGTATATACCATCAGTTTGTGTTAGGTACTGCCCATCTCTCCCAATTATCTTTTACATTTAGCATAACGTAATTTAAATTATATTATCCGAGGCAACACATCATAAAATATTTTTCATGATTTCTATCTTCGTGGTGTATAAAATCGTGTAAAATTTTATGTGCTGTTAATTCGCATTCATCCCTGTCCGCTTGTGAAGGCCTTCAGGGACACCGTCAACAATAAATCCATATCTTCCTCTTATTTTAGTTGGAATGGGCAGTTTTATACAAACAGCACTGAGACACAAACACTCGTAGTTTTAAAAGTTAGCGTCACTTTTTCTTGTATTCAGTGCCGTTACGTCCTTTGGTTACTGCTCTAAGCGAACATAAGATATAAAAATGGGGGATCCTAATTTCCACTTTTAAAGTATATTTAGTACCATTTTTATGTTATCGTGAATCTGCTCAACGTTAAACTTAACAGGCGGATGGATTAAAGTCGAATAATGCGGGTTAGCGGGTAGACTGGGGTGAATTAGGTGATTGAATGAGCTACTGTGAATTAGTGTGACTGGTGTGTTGAATAATTTGGATTACAGGAAGTAGCGGTTCAGTAAAGGCGAATTAAACGGTCGGACCACGAATGATATTTTTGGGTCCTTCGCATTTGGAAATTTGGCAGCGTTCTCCTTCGGGACCATTCACGATATTTTGTCAAGAACAAAGTAGCCGCAAAATTATGTGACAACCACCTGAATGCCACAAAAGGTCTTTCTTTAAGCCCGTATTGCGCTGTTATGTTGTTTCTATACTAAAATTTATATCTCGCACTAAAGTTAATAACTCATTGCCTAATGCATATTTTGTATTCATCGAAGGGTTTTCAAAACGTATATATATATGAGGGGAGAAGGTAGGAAAGAAACTAAAGTGAAAGAAAAAAAAAGAAAGAACGATCAACTGGTTTGATGCAAGAGACGCCCGACAGCATGCTTCAATACATTCTCTTTCTTTGTGCTACCGTTCTGCAGCCTCCCACGGGTGTAGCATCTCAACCCCCGAACACAGCCCGCTTCAAGTTGAGAAAGCGGCGCCAAAACTCTCATAATAGACTCTTAGCAGGCATGGCCCAACCTTGCCAACAATCGATTGCATGTTACAACACTTTCAATGAATAATCAGAGACCACCAACAGCTCATACAGGCATCCCCGGCAAACACGGTCACCAACCACGTGGCGCGAGATTTTACCCGCTTGGACAGCGCTGATGAAGCTGGGCCCGAGCGCACGCATCCTGCAGTCACAGACCAGGGAGTTACTCAACACTGTAGCACCTGCCGTAGAACGTATTTCCCCCGCACAAATCGCTACCGATTAAACACCAAAGATTACTCCGCGCCCGGCGGGCATACATCTTCCCACACACCACCAGATTGCCTTTTTGATGGGACACAACTCTCTCCATTTCGTCGCTTCTGTGTAGAGCCTAGGAACCTCATACACATAGTACGCGGCTGCGACAAGTGTACCGTAGATCCACCCAACCTCCACGTTTCCATAGAGATTTGGGAGACAGCCATGGCCAGCTCTGGCCTGGAAGGTCACTTGCTCATGATGGAAATGGCTGTCGATATGGCCCCCTCAAATGAGGACACCTCTCTGCACTTTTGCCTCGATTTAGGTAACCTTTATTTTCTCTCTCTCTCTCTCTCTCTCTCTCTACAAGTGATCATTACTACTGCTTGTGACTTCATTTGGCTGTCATCTTTACTAGAGCCCAATCGCTCTCTCCGGTCGCTGAAGGGCCATTAGCAAGTTCTTATCTCCGGTGGTTCCCTATCCAATACCATCCTATACACGCCGTCCAATGAGCCTTGATAGCCGTACTTTTTTTCTAACAGATCAGTTAGCAGATCAGCTCATGTGTCTCTCTTTTTGCCTATGATTGTGTTATTTACAGGCAAATAACTAACAATGACGACGTTCAAATTCTGCAATCCGATATTGACAGTATTTTAGATTGTTAGGAATTACAGAAAATAAAACTTAATATTAAAAAGTGTAAAAGCATGCGCATTTCCAGAGTTAACACAACACCTCCTGAATACTCACTAAACAATGTTGGTCTCGAAATCGTGCCGTCGTACAAATATTTAGGTTTATAGAGTCTTCTAGCTTATCACGGCAACCTCACATAAATTATGTTGTAAGTAAGGCCAACCCTATGTTAGGATATATTCGTAGGAACTTTATTTCTTCGCCTAGCTCTTTGATTTTATTTCTGTATCAAACTTTGGTTTGTTCAAAATTGGAATATGCGGCTGCTGTTTGGCTTCCTGGTATTGCATCGCTTACCGACGAATTGGAGGCGGTTCAAAATCGTTCATGTTGCTTCATACTTTAAAATTATCATCGCGCATGCCGCGTCACCACAATGAAAACGACTTTATCTCTACCGCTACTCGAGCATCGCGGGCAAACATCGCCGTTGTGCCTATTCCACAAAATATATCATGGCAATTTCAATCTTAGGGACAGACTACTAATAAAGCCATTGTACACGTCAGCGCGTGTTGATCATCGATACAAAAATAGGCATTCCATCTTGTCACACAAAGTGTTTCAAGATTCATTTTACCGAGCGCATCTGTTAAATGGAATAAACTGCCACATGCAGTTGCCGAAATCTTGGATGTCGTGGCTTTTAGGCTGGCAGTTTCCAGTCTGAGTGAAAATGCGTTTGCCGTTATGTTTTTCACTTTTCCTAACTTGGGCAGTGTTTATTTGTTTATTTCGCCTGCTGAAGTGAAGGTCTGTTGTATTTGTATTGTCGCCAGCAAAATGTGTGCAGTGTCGACTCTGTTGGAGTAAAGCTGGGTTATATGAGTGTTTACGCCAACTTGTACAACGCATTCTATCTTAAGTAAGGAGCTGTTGATATAACTATCGCAGTGCCTCTACTGTTTGTGTAAAGAGCTGTTGTTATCATATTATTACTTGCTGTATATTCTTCCAATAATTTTGTTATGCCCCACTCCCCTCTGTAATGCCCCTGGGCCCTGAGGGTAAGTGAATAAGTAAATAAATATAAATAAAAAAATGAGCAGAAGGAAACTGCTCTAAATGCCACCTACCACGCTTAGCAGTAAGAAATTTACTTCGACGCCGTGCTGTTTTCGACTTCTAGCACTGCTAATGAGTTCGTGTTAAAGCCTAAGTGTCGTTGAAACTTGTGGTAGATGAAAAGCGTAGCAGACCAACCGATTTACGTACAATGCAAAGTTTTTTGCCTCATTTTGCGAAAATAGGGTGCGTGCGAGCGTGCGTTCTTGCGTGCGTAACATTTGATGGAACCAAAAAAAGATGGCGGGCGCGTAGGCTCTCCTGCCCGCCAAAGAGACCGCGCGCTTGCCAGTAAACTAGCTGCCCGCCTGCCTGCCTGCCTGCCACCCGTGGAGGGGGGGACGGGAGGCGCTGCAGGGGGAGGCGGAAAATGCCCCACCACAGCGACACTTATAGGTACCAAAAAACGATTGTGGACGGACGGGTCGTCTTCTTAGTAGGTCGAGGCAAACAGCAGCCTGCAGGGAGGCTGTCCATTGCCGGAAGATTCTGGTTAGGATGCACCAATGAGGGAAGTGCTAGAGGCACCGGGGTGCTGCCAGCTGGCCAAGAGGGTGCATGTTCGCCTTCGAGAAGACTGTGGCGAGGACACATTATTTGGTGACAATGTGTGGCCCGTCACTGGACGGCGAAGGGAGTGCGGCACAGCGGTGGCTTGGAAGAGCCATGCGTTAGAGCGCAGCCCGTAAGCGACGCTCATGTGGTTTGCGGTAGCTTCTCATCGTCGGCCTCGTTGTAACCGAGAGAAGGAAGACGCCTCCGAAGGTAGAGCGAGCAGGAAAGCGGAGGACGAAAGTATGGCGAAAGTGGGAGGGGAGGGCAGAATTTCCAGACCACGCGAGACATGCTCCACGGCAGCAACGCCTTACGAGATAACGACAGAGTATACCGCATGCCACCGTGCATTTCTTGAGGCCAGGATCACTTCCGAAGATACAGCAGCTATGCGCCGCCGCCGACAAGACTACAGGTAGCGCTTTGCTAAATTTAGCCTTAGCGACTACCGTAATCGACTGCCATATTTTTTGTTTCCTCAAGGAAACAAATGTGGTGTATAAAATTGCAGGGCTGTAAGCCGAGTATAAAATAAAATAAATCATGAAAATGAACGAATTAAAATTAATAAAGCTACTATTGCGGCCATAAAGAGAAATGCTTTCACAGCCTAATTGCCCCAACGAACCTTTTGTTTCGCTTCAGGTATTGTTATAGTCGTTGACCTACCTGTCACGATTTGACCCCCACTCGTGCACGTGGGAGGGTCTTAGTACTCTCCACCCGAGTGACGAACCGCAGCGTGCTGGTGGTGACGGTTACTGACCGCCAGCGGCTGTGCTCGTCGGTGTTTATTCGCCAGCCATGCAGAATGTTTCCCACCGAGCCTGGCAGGGCCACCAAACTTAGCGGCCAGCGAAAATTGGGGAAGGGGGGGGGGCGCCACGTACTCGTTACACTACCATAGAAAACGTTTTGCCGTAGCTTGTACAGTTAAGGAGCTATTGAACACTTTAGATATACTCACCGCGGTGTCTCAGTGGGTAAGGCGTTGCGCTGCTGAGCCTAAGGACGCATGTTCGATTCCCGGTCCTGGCGGCCGCTTTGTTGATGGACGCGAAAAGCGAAAACGTCCGTGTGTACGAGATGTCGGCGCACGTTGAGGATCCCCAGGTAGGCAAAATTATTCTACAGCCCTTTGGGTCGTTCGGTATTTCTTTACTCTTTCGGTCCTCTGCCCCAATATTTGGGTCAACCGCAAAATAAACCCTAGCCATTTGAGAACAAAAGCAAAACAGCTAGTTTTGTGTGAGACAGTTCGTCAAGTATGTCTCCTTCAAAACATATTACTACAGTTTGTTTTTGCTACCGCTATACGCTAGAACATAGGAAGGCGCATCAGTGAAGACCTTTTTGACGTGGGTGCCAACTGATTGACCAAAGTGAAACTTTGAGGAAGCACCGGTGTATCTTAATATGCTTACCATTTCAGCTTTACTTTTTGTATGTAGGCTTCATGCTTTCCAAATACTAGTAAAACACGCAAAATTTTTTTTCTGCTGTAAGTTGAGATTTTTTTAGGTGACGATTTATTATAGCTTATGTCTGCATGTCACTGAATTTTTGTATCACAACTTCAATTTTCTTTTTGCACGCTTGTGCAGTCCAAATACCATGAAAAACACGTCCACAGTCACGGTGAAAGGATCTTCAATAAAAATCAGGACAGAAAAGGTTAATTAGAAGCCCAATTATTATATTTATTGCGTTGACAGAACATTTATTAGTATCTACTAAGTTGTTAGAATACTGAATGCGTAAACACGCAGTCACATTCGGTGCGGACAAATTTCGCCTATTTTGCTTTGTTTTTATTACAATGTAACACACAATAATATGTTTTGTCACGAAGTTTTTCTGGCGATTTCCTGGGGCTTTTGGATGGGACCGCCGCTGGGTTTTTTATCGCTATAAAAAATATTGCGGCGTCATCAAAACATTCTAACTTTCCTGCCATGGAATGCATCCAAGCAACAAAAGTTTCTAACAGGGCGAAGCTCCACTTGTGGAGCTTCCTGTTCATTGATATACAAGAAGATCAAAATATGCTTAGTTTCCTGATTCTCGCGCCATATTTTTTTCGTTTTGTTTGCAGTTCGTTACCGTCGCCACTCCCGCAAACACCTTTAGTGTGGACAGAAGATTGTACAATTGCTTTTCAATTAATCAAGCAAACACCCTTTTTGGCCATTAGCTGTGTTATCTTTGGGAATCGTGCACTGCCGTTCTTCTAGAAAGATTTAGGGATACAGTTTTGCTCTTTTGCCGCGTGATGTTCCAGTGGTTAACATGGTTCTCACCTAAGCAGATTTATCTAATTCTTTTACATAAATGTGAAGGGACGTGAGAAGACGTCATGACTTCATTTTTTGAGGAGGTTTCAGAGATTAGCATAAGGCGAACTGCGGCGGAGACGTGAGAGACATGGCAACGATGGTGATGCTGCGTAGCAGAGAGCGAGCGCAGTTCTGTCGGCTCAGTCTGTAGATTTCAACCGCCAGCCGCGTGACTCGCCCCTCGGGGCTCGCACGTTGGCACAGAATCTGCAGTCACGCGGTGCACTGCTGCCGCGGCTGAGTGTCTACAAATGCATATATATGGCCGCGGAACCAGTGCAGTTCACGCTTCTCCGGTTTTTACATCCACAAGCTTATATTGAAACTGAATATACAGTTGCTTCATATATTCACCTCCGTGTCTTGTGCCACACTATAGAGTTGTGATTTACATGTGTAGCGGTATTCTTGCAAAAATGCCACTTACAACGCAAGAAAACCTCGGCTCAATCCCATCGACCGCTGAAAAAGCCTTCTGTGCTTTTCTTTAATAAAAACTTATAATGAGATCGCTAGTGTTTTCAGATTTCAGTCGACGCTTCATATTTGTAGATAGCAAAAATTATTCTTGGCCCCTCCAATCAGTCGCTGCTGGAAGTACATTTCCAGCGATGCATTGCCAAACGAGCAAATAGAAAACGAAGCGCTTTGACCAAAACGCACTTCCCACTGCTCGCTGTTGCCGGATTCCGAAGATAGGACAAAACCTTTTCATGCCGCCCTTTACGAATAGCATCTTCTCGATTAGGTAGAGAATTACTCCAACCCTAATACCAATCATTAAAGAGTTAAGGCTTACAAGGTCGATTATAAAGTAGAATATTGTATGGCGAGCACTATGTCGAGCACTATGCTCGAGCAAAAAAAATTGTCGGGCACTATGTTTTACGAAACGATTCCTTTCTTCATCATCAAAAACAAATCAGGTTTAAATATGGCCACAGACAAAGCTAAGGCACAAAACGGCTTGCCAATATGTGGTGGTGGCATCTAGGTTGACTAAGAGTAAACAATCCTCTGCTGCCCACCCCGGTTAGCTGAAAGACCTGTTCTTATGATGTTCTTGCAAATGTAGTTCAAAGAGACAATTTGGCGCGAGAATCAAAATTTTAGCTCAAATTGATTACTTTCTCAGTGAATGAAGCGTCGTTAGGTTCCGGACAAGCACTGAGTGCACTATGAGAACATGAGAACACGAAACGTTTCGCTGAGAACACGAAGTGTGTCAAACAAAACAAACTGATATTTGCTCTTTATGGCCTCTTTTAGGCCTATCACCGAATGTTGTTTTTCGTGTATTTTGTTCCTACACGTTTAAGGTGTAAGCTTCAGATAGCTATGTTCCAAGCACACATGTAGTGAACTGTCGGAAAATAATGGTTCATAAAAGTGTGAGCTGTGCACGGAGCGTGTGCAAGCAGGTGCTAACATGCTAATGGGAAATAGCAGGGAAGGCTCATGTTTGAAGATGGGCTTTGAGAAGGCACAACGTAACACGCATGAAAAAAGGGGAACACCCAAGTAATGTAAAGGGGCTTCGGTAGGTGCAGTACGTGTCACGGAGCGCAGCCGCTCTGTTTACCAGGGGTTAAACAAAAGCACAAGGGGGCTTTCGTCTTCACATTTTTAAAAAAGTTCTACCCAATATTGTTGCCCGTGGCTTGTGTGGAATGAATGTAGTGTGACTCTACCGCTCCATGACAACTGCATACACTGCACTTGAACCATATGGGACGTCTTGAAGGTAGCGCACTTAAACACGGAGACTAGCGAAAGGAACGACAAACCACAACGCTGACTCATAACTGATTTTTATTAGAACAGACACACACTTAAATACTACCACCCAAACCCATGTGACGAGACATCATATATACGTCCCAATCCAGCGTATCATTTATGAAACATCACAGGCAAGAACCAGACATGTGAAACCTTACCACGTGTGTTGGGTGTATAGCCCTCGCTCTGAGAAGCCGCACCTGAACTTTAATTCAGGACACTCAAAAGTGATCAAGAATGGCATTGCTTTCTCTTGTTTGCGGTCGGCACTCTTCTGGTCTTGCGTTGAAACGATTGGCACTAGTTTTTCCAAGCAGTTACAAAAGGTAAAACATGCCAGGTTTCCAAGTGACGTCATTCGTCTCACGGTTCAGAAGCTTATCATACGGGTAAAGATGGGCACATGCGCAATGCGTTACGATATAGCACCGGCGGAGAAGAAATTTCCTGCCGTAGTCCCATATATTCACAGATTGTCCCATGGTTTGAGAAATGTCGCGGGTCGCTTCGGTGTGCGTGTTGCATTTTCGGCACCTAATAAACTTAGCAAAATTTGTGGATATGTCGAGAGAAAGCTTAAAGGCTTGTCGCGCGGCATCGGAAAGGGTCGCGGGGTGAAGCATGTGTCTCCTTTCTTTCCATGCAAAAAGTCTGTTGTCTACCTTATACCATTTCCTTGTGGTTATGTGTATATCGGTCAGACAAGCCGACGTATCAATGTCAGGTTGCTGGAACACAAAAGGTCTTTAGGAGGAGACACCTCCTCGCACGTGGCTTAACACGTATCTAAGGGCAAGTGCAAGCCTGCGTTCGAGGAAACGGTTATATTATCTACGCACAGGGATAAGTTAACATGCGAGATGATTGAGGCATATAATATAAGAAAACAAGGGGTGTGGTGCCTTAGTGTGCCATCGATTCAGTTACATGAGAGTGAGTTTGGATTTTTAAATAGCTCTGTAACGTAACATATATCACGCGCCTTCATCCACACAGTCTGTTTCATGCCTGTCATGTTTTAGAAATGATACGCTGGATTGTGACGTATGTATGATGTCTGGTCACATGGGTTTGGGGGGTAGTATATAAGTGTGTGTCTGTTCTAATAAAAATCAGTTGTGAGTCAGCGCTGTGGTTTGTCGTTCCTTTCGCTAATGTCCGTGTTAAGTGCACTACCTTCAAGATGTCCCATATGCATTACCAACTAGCCCAGTTGTCACTTCTTCTACACTTGAACCATACACAGTTCGAATGAGCAGACACATTTCGGTGGGACACATGGGCAATAACAACATCATGCACACTGATTTGCACAGGGATTTGCACAGTGGTGGTGGGGACAGAAGTATCAACGCCGAAGTACCCGCTGCCTCTGAAATTATGCAGTTTCCAGCGAAGCAAGCATAGCCGTAAAGTGGATCCGGGTGATATCGCCGCCACACAGAAATCATCGATATTTCGCCCGTACGCCATTCTCCAAAATGACGTCATCAGCGCAAACACAATAAATCGACTACACCCAGCCGGACCCGACGGATTGGCACAGTGGCCGTGGTTACAGAAGTATCAACGCCGAAGTAACCGCTGCCTCTGGACTTTGCAGGTTGGTGTAAATTAGAATGCGCCTCTGTACCTTATATATTGTCACCACTGCCACTGTCACTGCAATTGTTTTTCTTGAGCCATTTCATGTACGTGGTGTAATGGCGAATAACGTTCTATGTTTCGTCTGTAACGACCCATTTCTCGATAACTATGTCTATCATCTCGGATTATGCTGTGGCCTTTCTAAGAGCAAGAAAAACTGGGCATGCATTGCGGTTCTTGTTTCAGCAAACCGTTCTACCGAGGGTGTTCAAAAACACCATAATAATTCCGCTCTGGAAGCAGTTCTGTTAGATATAAATAGAAAGCTTTGAGACCTACCACAGATCATAAGCAAGGTCGATTCTCTAATAAAAATCAAGAACACAGTTGAAAATATGGAAAAATTGGTGCAGTTCTTATCCGACAAGTACGATGACGTGCTAGAAGGAATGAAAGAGCAGGCGACTGAAATAAACACCTTGAAAACTAAAGTCGAACGGATGGCCGCTGGCAACACAAGGAATGATCTGCTGAAATTACAGCAGCAGGTTAACAGCCTTGAACAATACCGCAGGAAACAAAAAATTGAGATTCATGGCCTCCCACTAACTGCCAATGAAGACTTGATGAGCAAATTGAATGATCTCGCCACAGAACTGAAACTTGCTCCGTCAACTCAAGCTGACATTGAAAGCCTCCACAGGCTGCCGTCTCAGCCAAATAAGATTCCAGCTGTGACCCTCCGTTTTTCGTCACGCAACACTCGGGCCGAAGGGATTAGGCAACGGAGACACCTGAAAGTTACTAAGTCTGTTGTATATTTCTTGGGCAATTTGACTGTGCTGAACAAAAAGCTGTTTGGATGATGAGGGAAATGTGCGCTGAAAAGCACTACCAGTATGCGTGGCAAGTTGAGGGAAAGCTGTTTACTTCGTGCAAGAGTAACCCCGAAAGTTGAGGTGTTTACGAGATAATCATTTTCGTACTCAGAGCTCTCACAATTAAATACACTGGTTCTC
This sequence comes from Haemaphysalis longicornis, assembly GCF_048455015.1. NCBI lineage: Eukaryota > Metazoa > Arthropoda > Arachnida > Ixodida > Ixodidae > Haemaphysalis > Haemaphysalis longicornis. The sequence goes on from NW_027526407.1 coordinate 132,518,757, forward strand.
GTCCAGGTACTCCCGCCCTCTCTCCATTAAAGCGAAGGGACGTTCCTTCGCCAATGTTTTGCGAGCGCTTTACAATTATGAGCATAGCGACGACAAACCTAATTGCCCCGTCTGTAGAGCAAGTTTTGCCATGCGTCTTTATCGTCGGTGTCATCAGCTGTTCTGTGGACTGTTCGGCACACATTTCGTTTGTTACTCGGGGATAAAAGAACCAAATGTTTGACCTACTACGTTTTGGTAGCATTTTCGCATTTACAAGATGTTGGACCTTCTTTACACACTTTTCTGCACCAAGAACTGTATTGAATGTTTGGGCATTTCAATTTGGTAAGACATTTGCTTCCGCTAACGCTAAAGGTGAACAGTTGTGACCTATTTCACATTGTCACCCGATATTCCGTCGTTCGAACTCTAAGCCAAAATAATAAAATATTAACCGATCGTTGAAGTCTTCAACTTGAAAGTATTTTGAGGACGGAAAAGTAGTCATTGCTCTTAAAATAGTTGTTGGCTGATTGGTGACGGTTTTTAATGAATGTAAATTCATGCTGAATGTTTTTTCCAAGTTCAACGGTAAATGTGGACATATGTATTTACAAGTGCATTTACACCAAGTGTTAAAATGGGTATTTTGAGCTTAGCGAGGTGTATAAAGATGACGTTACTGAACAAGTTGCGTTGAAAGACTTGACTGTGCAGAAAAGCATAGGTACCCTTGCCACGAGTCTCAGTGAGTAGAGGTTACGTAAAAAAATGGCAAGCAACACTAAAATTATTCTTGTGGTCGTCATTGCAATTGCCATTCACACTATAGAGAGCAAGTAAGCTGCTTACATTTATTCTTGTAGCGCCGCTATGCAATTGTTCTTATACCATTGGCGAAACGTTGGCGTGGGTATGTTGATAGATATGAGCATGACTAAAGTAAAAGGACGAATTACTGCATGTGGATAGAATTCATGCTCAGGGGTATTGATGCTTTGTTTTTTTTGCAACTGAAATACCCCAATATTTTTTCGAGATTACGAGGACCGGTTGTGAACAAAAATGGTGATTGATTTCTATATATTTGTTATACATCGCAGAAACAGGCAAGGTTTGAATAATGGCTATATTATTGCAACCACTGCTTAGAAAACCCGATGTTAAGATGTTTCCAGGTACATTAAGCAAATTTAAATGTAGTGAATTCATGATTAATTTCGCTTTTCAGATAAAACACGAATGTACAACTATCAAAAAGCTTCTGGTTAAAATGAAAGGAAATTATTTGGGGGGCAGTAATATCCTTTTTTATTTTAGAAATACAACAGTGCTATCAAGTTGGTAATCTTTTAAATATACGTTTTATTGTGACATGAGACTTGTTTTTCTGTTTGGTGGTTTAATTGCGTTAGTAAAGCTAACATACCTATCCCAAGCTAGACAAATCAGGCCGGCTTCAAATCATACATATTTTTGTACGGCGTAGATGAACACATGGCTCTTCGACATACGTATGTGCTATGAACGCAGTAAGAAAGGTACTGCATAGGCTCCGGCCGTTGATGTGTTATCCTGTTTGGACATTATATCCTGTTTTTATGTGAATGCAGTGCACGAAGAACTTGGGTATTCAAGGTGACGCTGAATCGTAACACCACGTATCGCTGGACGCCGTACATTTGTTGTAAAGAACTCTAACAGTATGTTCAGAGGTTGATGGAAAAAGCCTCAAAACATTACAATCGGAGCCCTGATGACGCTCCGCCCAGTAGACTTGCTGGACGTGTACAAGACGGAAGTTCTAGGTACTTACTTTAGCATCAACAAAAACGAACTGGATAGCAAAAACTCACTGGACTTCGCTCTAGCATTTTTTGAATGTCGTATTATGAATCCTAACATTTACTGAAAAAAAAAACTGCCCAACGCCTCTTCAAATTTCAACGTGACAACTCTTTCAACCATTCTGAAAACTTCCACTGGATCTAAATATACCTGTAAACGGATATGCAGCAGTGACGGTCATATCAATAATTTTTGAAGCAAGGCATATTACATCGTTGTTGGGAAATCCTACAGAGCTAACAAGTACCAGCGAGTTCTACTGTATGTAGCCTATAACAAAGATCAGTCAAAATGTATCTAGAAGGAACTGAACAGTGACCGTCTTCACATCGCAATCTATCCACACTAAACACCGAACTCATCCCAAGGTGTCAACTCTAAAACGCACCTTTTGAACGGAACCGAAACCTTCTTAGAGGGAGTACGTGGCCGAGGGGTCTTGGAAACTAACACAGCCTTCAGTAGAGAAAGAAAATAAACTACAGTGGAACACTTAACAAAACACGGAAAGCCCAGCCTCCTAAATGGTTCAGGTATCGACCTCTCACATCGTCGTCGTCGTAACCATCGTCTCATGTAGTCACGGTACTAACACAACAGGATGCTAGTTTACGCCTTGATCCAGAACAATTCGTACTGCGTAATAGAAAACAATGAGATATTCGTTTGCGCCGCACACTAAGACGCTTCGTGCTTCCACGACACGAGGCTTTTACAGCAAAGCTCCATACCTCTACCCCAAACGGGTTCATCTCCGATGGCAAACACGCCAAGGCACCAAGAATACACTTATACATTGCTTGCTACTTCCCTTTACAGGTATCACGTTATTAAGGTTAGTGAAGATTGCATTGGACCGTTAACAACTTCCCGAATTCCTCACTGCTGGCTTGCTTCGAAGCCAAACTTGTCCGTACCTGCAAACCAAAGCCATTGACTGAAACCGCAGCGTTACGCGGAGGAAAATCTTAAATGTTGAGGAAGGCTTATTTGCGCAGTATGCTGCCAACGTCATCTCCCACCCGCGCACTGCACACCAAAGCTATTCATATTCCGAAACTGCAATGAACGTCGTCCCACCTATTCACAGTTATACAAGTTAAAGGGCGAGGAAGCTATAGTAAATCTCGCAGTAACAGGAATTATGTGCTTTCGTAACACTGGGATATGGTTCAATCTTTCTATCCTCTTGAAGATATGGCGGCACAGCTCGCCGGAGTGCACAGCGACCTCTTCCTTTGGTGGTGACCCATTTGAAAGAACTCATATGTATTGTCTCTGCCTGTAGCCTTATTGCCGTCCGTAGCGGTATGCGCAAGGTAATCCGCAGAGCCCATTGACGTGGCAACAACACAAATTACAGAAGGCAGTGTTGCTACACCTGTTCTTCTAAGCTGGGCGTCCAATTCGAGCACTGTTGTAAATGTAGCCAACTGCAATCCTGCCTCTAATTGGCAAGAAAACCTCGGGACGTCGAATGCTCTGCAAAGATCTTACGAGGCAATTGACAGGACACCATCTGCAGGGGTGCCAATTCTGCTGGAGTATGGACGACCCTATATCGAGCGATACAAGAAATAGTCGCCTACTCTTTGAGCTCCACAACGCTCATAAGTGAAACAGACGCCAATGGGTGCTCAGTCTTTCTCTAAACAAACTCCCGCAATTAATACATATTTTATTAGAACTGTGCAGGTAGGATAATTTATCCTCGTTATAAAAATATTCATTAATACTAACCAACTACACTACTTTTTCAGGAAACACATTTTGGACGTTCAAAAACTTTCTTAGACAGTAGGCTGTAATTAGGAAGGATAGCAGCAGCGTAGTTTTTGGGGGTGTAGCCTTAGCCATAAAAAGTCATGTCGGAAACACCTCCTGTTATATGCCTTCAGCATCTTTTGATCACATTAAGAGTGTTTAGCTGTTTCCAACTGTGTGATCTTTGTACTTCACCCCTGACCACTGAAGACCCAGGAAGGAATTCGATGCTGTAATATCTGCAAGCATCCGTAGACGTATATATTATCTGGCAATGTGACACACAACGGCCTATCATTGCCTGACCGTAATGATGCCCGACGGCGGCTAATTCAAAAAATTTTCCTGTCACCTGGGGCTCGAGTATTTTATAAAAAACAGCCAAAATAATACCCAGCTACACCAAATATCAGTGATAGACCTTCCACTTGGAGCTTTTAAGACCTTGCCGTTCATTTATTATAGGGGGGATGAGCACGCCAGATGTGAGCAACCACCTCCCTTCCAATTTAGAAGACGTAATCAATAGAAATAGGAGTTTCATTTTTGCGAAACATTTCAGCATGTTTGAGGAGAATGGCTGAAATATTGAAGAAATGACTGCTTTTCAAATATAAAACCTTCTACGCATTCCCCAATGCTTCCACGTAGTGACAAAACAGTCTTCCTGCTGCACAGAGCTCTGTGCGTCCCTCCCAAGGTGCCATACACAACACGGGAAGCGTTGGTGTAATAGTTGGCAGACTTGCATGACCGGACCGAAATATCGCCTGGGGTATGTTCCAGGGATACCCAGCTGTTAAAAATCGTGTTAGTTATACTTGCGCTATGAGAAAAGGAAGCCATACTCTCTAGAAGTGCAAAATAAAAATTTGCCACTTCTTTCTCATGTAAATCGATTCATATAGAGACACACATAAGTCATATGTTGTAGTAAAGGAACTTTAGTACAAAAAACACTACCTAACTCTGTTAAACAGTACAGGTGATACTTTTTACACTTCAAAAACACTTGCAGGAGACCTTTATAACTTATCTAGCTGTGTCCACTACAAGGTAATTTTCCTACATACAAATTCTATCCAGCAATAACCGATTCTTAATATTAAAAAAATATGACGAATCCTTAGACCTCAATGAATTCTCAAAAGAGCTGTTGGATGCGGTGGGCACAATTAGACGTTAAGCGCCATCGAAACGCCTGCAGAGAAGTAATTCTATAGTGGTTTGCGAGTTAACACATAGTCACTCAAGTACATTCTTCTACACGGGTGCTTTCAAGTGGGAAATGCTCTCATGTCACGCATTTTGCTGCCCGACGACATTGAACAAGATATACCACTGTTTAATAGCAGACGCTTACGGTTACCCACCGCGTGTCCTAGATGCTAAGGCGCTGTGCTGCCTAAGCCAAGGACGCGGGTTTTATTTCGACGTCAGTGGCTCCTTTTTTTGTTGTAGACAAAAAAAAAGAAAACGCCAGTGTGTATAGATTGAGGCGCACGTTAGATGTCCCCAGTTTGACAAAATTAACCTGGAGACCGCCAATACCTCTCTCGTCATAGCGCAGGTGTAGCTTCGCTACTTGAAATCATTCAATCAATCAATCCGTCCACCAATCAATCAATCAAACAATCAATCAATCAATCAACGAGAATGCTAAGGCATTTTTACTACAAGGGAACACGTACACAAAAAATACAACATTCTATTTTCTTCAGAGTCACGTTAGGTAGACTTACAGCTCATTGGAGAGACGTTATTGCCTGGTACGTGCTTCGTTAGTAAGTGGCCTGTGCAGCAGACTTCGTTTTTTAAATTTTGTTGAAAACGGTACTAACGTACTGGTCAAGTGCAACAACACTACACGTACGTGCCACTTCTCACTGTCAACGACCCCTCTGGGGACCATTGTAACTCAGTTCATTTTTGGGCTAAGCTAATTCTAGCCCGCCGCTACGCAGTCATTTTGCCCGCTACTGTTTCGGCCAGCGAGGCTGGGAGCGCCGACGAACACCGCGTCTTCCGCGATGTACGGCGGGGATCTCCTTATTCAGGATGGTCTTGGCACCTCCTTGCAGCTACTACCAACCACTTCTAGGGATGCCGGCCAACAACCGGAAATTCAGAAGGATGGCTTGATGGGCTAGTTGGTGATGCAGACAACAGTGTTGCCAGAGCATGTAGACGGGGAAACGGAATGAAGAAAAGACAGGACCAGGCCGCATAACGACAGGACAAAGCAGTACGAAAAAAATTAGCACCTTGTCAAGTCCTTTCTTTCTTCCGGGTCCCCATCTGCGGGCGTTCGTAAACCTGCCCACAAAAACCCTGTTGAAGCGGAAGGCGACGAAGGGCCCCTTTCACCCAGTCAGCACCACCCTGACTTCTTGACACCGCAACAAGACTACCACAACATCTCCGTGACCAAGACTGACGGGGTAAGCCGCCCCGCTTACAGTATAGCTAAGGTTGTTTAGTGCTTTGGCGCTGTTAATGCCAAAAGCAACAGTAGCGAAATACCTAAGCATACTTTTGTTAACCTCATAGTCACTACGGCCCCACATGGCTTTTATTCCAAGATGGCCCCTCACAAGTACAATACCGCGGTCAAATGCCTTTACATCACAGTTTACGATGATGAACAAGACACCCACATCCTGGATACTACCCAAATAACGCTTAACCCACATGGGAAATGCACCTCTATCCCAGCTAAGGTCACGAAATCACCGCACCTACCAAATACAGTTGAGCCTAAAGCATTCAAACTAGATATTCTCCACTGCTTCGCTGAGAACAAGCAGATATTCTTTCGGCACATTGCATCCCGGAAAGCAACCGTGAGGTAGTCTCGTTCGATGCCCCAAATTTTCAAAAAGCTATGAAATGTTACAATGAATTATTAAAGCGAGCCTGTATGCACCCAAGAAAATGGTATGTTAAAAACTGCTCCGTGAAGGTCATATGTCCAAGTGCCCGACTAGCCAGACGGGGAGAAATTTCTGTAGTAGATGACATGATGCAGGTGAAAATTGCGGTGTAACAGTATATTGCGCGTATGTGGCGAATAAGGTCACATTGCTTTAGTCTAACTTTCCCCAGCAGGCTACCCTCCAGTGACACAACGGCTAAGGATTGTGGCAAGGAAATCACTTGGGCAGGCAGAATACGTCAGAATCAAACTCACCGCCACGTCAACACGAGTCCCGGTTCTTGTGACTTTCAACAAGCCCCTCCTTTAGCCAGTGTCTTGTCCCAGCAGGCTGCCTTACCAAAAGAAATCCAGCAGGTGAAAGATGAAAACCAAGAACTCAAAAAGGCACTAGCCGCAAACAATCAGTATGTAACCAAAACGAACCGCACTAAACCACCTCCGCCCTACTATACCAGCACCGGCATAAATGTGCTCCCGCATCACAAAGCAAAATCGACCCGGAGCTCATGCAGGCTCTCCACGCTATACTAACCGACATCCAGTGTAATCCTACAACACTGCACAAAATTTGAAGTCTTCTCGAAAGTCAATTGCAAAAAACAACGCCTTTACTGCACCGTGTTTTTGATGGGTACACCTTGACAGACGCTTCCGAGGAACCCTCGTATAAAGTCTTTTACTCAAGAGTAACGCATAGTCCTGCTATTCTACAGTGGAATTGTAGCAGCTACATGCAGAATATTCTGATATTGTTTGCGCAATAATCAAATTGAATCGATATTTATACTGCTGCAAGAAAGTCGCTCCACACCTAACAATCGCGGTACCCGACTACACCAGACCCTGCATTGCATCAAAACCACATCGTAACTCAAACAGACCCAGCTTCAGATCAGGAAATGCGGCCGCACTGATCTGTGCCGATTTCGGTATCCAACAAGTCCTTACGCCGGGCCTCACGTCTACTCAGCATGAAATCCTGGTCGCTCATGCTCCAACAACGACCGGAAAAAAACCACAGTTGTTGCCTCGACGTACGTGCTTATTACAGGATCTCTGTAATGTTAGTTTTATTGGATAAGCCAAATTGCGTCTGATTTTACTGCTAAAATATGGTAATTGAAGGCGACTTTATTGCAAGGACAGAGAAGAGAGGGATGACACTAAAAAAACCGCAGAACTATGCATTCTACACCTCGTTAAAAACTTCGCCTGCGTAACATAGGGCTTCAATATTCTCAACAAGGCACCATTCCTGATCTGTATTGAATCACTGCAGGCCGCAGTCATAAGTATTTAACGTACCGCACAAGGGGTAATAACCACTATCCTATATCTATTACATTACGCGAAACACGACTACGCATGGCGAAAACCATCAGTCGAACACACTGGTGGGCCTTACGGCAAGCTCTCAATGCACATGAGGACCAAGTTCATTTGACATCCATCGGTGGCGTTCAACAGGCCTCGCAGATGGCTGCCGAACAAATCAGCAGTTATCAAGGTAGCCCTGCTATTGAAGGGAATTTTTCAAAGTTGTGGAAGCGAGTCACGCCCCTCACCCGGCGCTACCGTTATAATGGTAATCGCCATCTGGACCCTATATGAATCAGGCATCGGTACATACTATTTCTTAACGAAAGCAATTAATAAATCACCATTGCAAGAACTTCAGCTCCTCAGTTAGCAAGGAACGTGGCCTCTCCAAGCCGGAGCAAATAAAAAGGCAACCACTGTTCCCACCTTGCACTAACCCATGATCCAGCCACTATAGAGCACCAACTTTTCCCTACCTTCTTCCCCAGGACAATCACGCACCAAGCCCCTCCACACTACCGGTCATACTGGTCCCCCATTGCCGCGACGGCCTAGACACTCCGTTCGCTATGCCAGAGCTTCGTGCGACCATAATGCAGAGTAAATGACGATCTGCCCCAGGACATGACGGCAACACATGGGAAAAATTGCAAAAAAGCAACGATTTTACCCACATTCCTCCATAAGTCCACATGAAGAAGCTATGCGGGATGTGCAAGGTCCCTAATTACCTGAACCTCACCCTCATACACCCTATTCCCAAACCAAAGATCCAAATTGTATCACAAACTTGCGTCCAATATCAGTTACTCCCACTCAGTGTAAACTAAAGGAACGCCTCATCCATTCCCGACTATATTACTGCTTCGACAGCACTCAACCTTGGTTTCACCCATCCCAAGCCGGTTTCGCACTCCACTCGGTGCACACGACAGCCTGTGGCTTGTTCGTCTTGTTATCAATCGCTTGGCGCAGAGTCGTGGCCTAACAGACTGCCTTTAGCCATTGACATCCGCAAGGCATTCCACAGAGTCCGTAAACAAGCCGTTCTAAAGGAATTACCCCAAGCGTATTCTAGCCAAAAAAACCCTACTGGGTGCTCCACTTTTTCGGGAGTAGACCTCTAAAACAACAGTTCCCATCCCGGTCGGTCACCCCGTGGCTGCTTTCTGGACAGATGTGTGCCTAAAGGGTCTATACTCGAACCAGTTCTCTTTATTCTGCCGATGACTCGTATGGCTCGTAGACTCTACCAAGACACATCAGCCCATTCCACCATCTACGTTGATGGTATTGAGATATACACAGAAAGTAATGACGTAGACAACACGGACAGCACGACTACCGAACTTTAGGCGGGTTTCTCAAACGTTGGGTACCATATGTCTCAAAATAGTGCTTTAGATTGTGCCTGAAAGAACAGAACTCCTTCTTTTTCACGGTAGCAAGTCCTCGATTCAACAGAACCAGCCGCCCTAAACATCTCAAATAGCGCTATCACTGCCACTTGCGGCCACATAAGACTGCTTGGAATCCTCTGTGCCCTCACAATAGTCCAAAGACCTTGAGAACCATATTGAAAAAGCAATAAAAATTAATTCTGCGCATCCTTAAACGCCCCTCGAACAAGTGTGGCGGTGCACAACAAAAGCTAAGCGTAGGTATGGCACGCGCTGTGGCCTCAGGTGCATTCGCTTATGGCGCCCCCTTTTATTACTTCAGCAAGACTAATCTCAAGTTCCATTGACCCTTCATAGCACGACACTCTGCACTATCACCGGCCTTCCTAGGCATAAAAGAATTACGGCAGTGGAACAAGACGCCACACTTCTCCCCATGAATTTGACAATGAAGAAAACTCTAATTCAAAATAACTTCCAGGGGAATTTGTACCGGGCAAGGACCGGCACCCTCACATTGAGACACCAACGGCCTTCCGGATCTGGGTGCACTAGCTGCTAAGCCCAATGGCTCAATGGGCTCTCCCTTATATCACCCCCATTGCATCTTCAAAACCAGTCCCGTGCGGTCACTGTACGCTGCGTGAACAGCACCTACAAAAGTTAAACTGCCTGCACGATAATATTGACAGATATACAGATGCCAGCGCTAGAGACCACATCATCAGTATGCCTTGGCACAGCTCGAAGAATACAGACCTCAGCGGTATAGCTAGCCTAAATATCGCCCACATCACGCCTTCGGAGGCTGACCACAAGGTCGTCATCAGTACCTTCAGCCACGTAAAGTTTGCCGTCTCGCTGATGCCCCGTTCCCACATTCGTATCCTAACGGGCACCTTCGGCGTAGTTCAAGAACTAGATATCCACGCTCTCTCTACCCTCTTACGCAACAAATCCTGACCCATGTTGCCCCACTCCCCAGACACTGGATATATGTACAAATTCATTCATTGGCTTCCCGGTCACGAGACAGTTTGCACGCGTAACCAGGCCGCCCATTCTGCGTCATAGGGGACAAGTATCATTACACCTCCGCTGGTTCCCAGCATGCCAACTCCCTCACAGCAACCTCATTTCCTGCAGTTGCATCGACATAAACGGGAGAAGATTAAGTGCTACATCGCTACCACATTTCAAGGATACTTAACCGGAGCTCGCCACTGCCACAAGCCAGTAAGATATTTCGCTACAAACTCGTAGCAAGTGCTGACTGCAGCCACCCCCCTTATCCAAAATAGGCTTTCACCCTACCTGCCCCTCAAATATAGATTGTGCAATATACTCACCTATGTAAATCTCAAACACCACCTTTGATATTGTTCCTTCGCACAACATCGCTCAGGTACCAACACATCATTTCACGTGCCCACAAGCTCTCAGAAGACTACCATGCTATGGAAAATTCTCTACTGCAAAAAATACGGCTGTTTTGCACCAAGAGTGGCCTATCACAGGCGTGTAGCTGAGGTCGACTCTGTCCCTGCGAATCTGCCACGTCCCTGTAAAAGACGCTGCATTCCCCTCCGCAGCTTCGTTTCTTCTTCACCAAATGAGCCTTTCGCCGTCCTTACTAATAAAAGTGCGCCGACTACTCTGCCTGGCACATTTGAGGTATTTGAATGCAAGTTTAGACCGGTTTGGTTAACAAACCGGTGCTTGATTTATACAGATGGGTTCATCAGTAAATACATTAGGCTAACTCGGCACACACTAGGCGGTCAAGGCTATCGGCTGCTGAGCTCAAAAAAAGGTGTTCACTCCCAGTAACATGTGCTGTTCCTGTTATGAAAGCAAAAATAAAAACATGTCCCCGTAAAAATTTTACCAACGCCTGAAAGTTTTATTGTGCAATAAAGTATACTGGACAATTTTATTACATTGCGCTTTCGAGCCACGAAGAAGATGTTGTCGGTAACAAAAAGACTCAAATTTGAATTTCTAGTTTCATTTTTTCAATTTTTTTTTATTTATTTAGTTTTTTTAGGTTTTTTTTTTATTTTTAATTTAGTTCTTCTTGTCAGCACAAACTTTACAGCGAAAACTAGCTTTGCAGTTGGGTGTACATAGGTGTGTCACTGAAGGTGTCGCCGCATAGGTTGCACCTAAAACACAGGTGCGTATCATACACCTTATGCTATCACAAAATTTTACGTGGATTATCTTGGTGTCTTGACAACAGCGACGAAATAAATTCTTCGTTTTAACTCACCTGCTTGTTTCAACGTAGTTCTCTACAGTGGAATTATTAAACACTAATCTTTACACTGTGGTCCTTTGAGGGAGGAGGGTGTCCAAAACAGTAGAATCAATAACGCTTACGGAATACGCCGAATTGGATACCCTGTGGAAACGCCCACTTCTACCATGGCAATATTTTCAATATCAAAATTTTAAAGTTTTTTCTGCGTGTACACTTGTCTATTTAATAACGTTTGCGCCAAGCTACAACAAGGATTGGTAGCAATAATGTTTCAGCTTCTTATACAATGCCTACTTCGTTGGTTTTATGGTTGGTAATCACAGCTTTATATAAGTAGGACAGCGAATAGATTCGCTATATAGGAGAAAAACGTTTTTAGTCGCACTAAAATAATCAGATAAACTGTGAAGGCTTGATCTGTATTCTGAAAGAAGGGATCACCCATCAGCCTTAATGGTGCAGTGCTCGGTGAAAATATTTCACCCTAGTTATGAATACCCAATCTTATTTCGTGTGATCGGTTGATGCGTTCCTATGATATTTGAAATCAAATATATAATTAAAATTTAATGGTTATTGTGCGCACACGTGAAGTGCTTATAAATTCTGTTGCATCTCGCCAAGCACTGGAGCGCATGGAAGCTACTTCCATGCGCTCTATGCGCTCTACTTCCCTTCCCCTGCACTGGGTTGTATGCAGGTGAGCTCCCTGCCGAGCTCAAAATATCCCCAGCGAATTTCCTTTCATTTTGCCGTCGCAAACCACAACACCCCCCCCCCCCCGCCGGACTGCATCCACCTGGATTTTGTCCCTGGTGTCGCCTCGTAGCTGCGTCTTCGTTCCCTGCTGTTCATGGTAGTAGTAACCCAGCTTGTCCAGGATTCTTCTGCCCGCTTTGGTTAGGGTTAGCCTCTCTAGCTGCGCCACCCATTGGGCCTCGATGACTTCGTCCAAGGTGTTGTGTACGCCCAGCATTAGCAGTAGCTCGGTACTTGTAGGCTCGGGTAGTCCGATGGCCGTCTTATACGCCTTCGAATGAGCGATTGCAGCTTTTTCTTCTCATTTGTTTTCCACTTGTGAAACGCCGCCCCGTATGTTATGTGGCTCATTACGAATGACTGCACTAGTCGTATGAGGTTCTCCTCGCGCAGCCCCCACTTCCTGTTGGAAACTCGTTTCATGAGCCGAATGGCGCTGGCCGCCTTGCCGGCGATCTTCGCCATTGTTCCCTCATTGTTGCCCTTCTCGTTGAGAAGCATACCCAGTACTCTGATGTCGGATACCCTGGGGATCGCCGACCCGTCCTGGGTGTAGATGTCAATCTCGTCTCGTTCTCTTCGTTGTTTACGCTGTCTGTGGGCTCGTACAAAAGCAGCTCAGACTTACTCGGTGAGCTTCTCAGGCCAGTGCCTTCGAGGCTCCCCTCGACGGTCCTCACTGCTTTCTGCAGGACCTCTTCCACTTAGGCGTCACTACCTCCCTTGACCCACAGGGTGATATCGTCGGCATATATCGTATGCTCGACGTTCTCCACCTCTGCGAGCTGGTGGGCGACCCTGATCATTACCAGGATTAATAGGAGCGGCGAAATCACTGCCCCTTGAGGCCTGCCTCGGCTTCCGATCTCCTTGGCTTTCGTCTCGACATCTGCGGCGATGAGCACCACCGTTCGCCCCGTCAGGAAGCTCTTGATATATTCGTGAGACCTTTTACCCAAGTCCAACCTCAAAACTTGCTCGAGTATTGCCGAGTGGTTAACGTTATCAAAAGCTCCTTGTAGGTCAAGCCCCAATAGAGCCCTGGTGTCTCGGGTGTCCCTGTCGATGGTTAGGTGCCTCAACTGCAGCATGGCGTCTTGTGTGCAGAGATGCCGTCGGAATCCAATCATCGTTGCGGGGTAGAGGTCGTTGTCTTCGAGGTAATCTTGCCACCGTGCCATCAGGACGCGCTCGAACACCTTGCCCACACAGGACGTCAGTGAGATTGGTCGGTGGTTGTCTATATCTGGTGATTTGCCCGGCTTGGGGATCAGGATCATTCGTGAGTTTTTCCATTCTTTCGGCACGATTCCCATACTCCAACACTCATTGTAATATTTGGTCAGCGCTAATATCGACGCTTCGTCCAGGTTCCGGAGCGGCCTATTGGGCACCCTGTCTGGTCCCGGCGCCGACCTGCTGTTAAGCTCTTGTATTGCCACTCGTACGTCTGCCACACTGATTTCTCTGTCTAATTTCTGGTTCGTTCTGCCTCGATAGTTGCCGTGCGTGACCTTCGGCGAGTCGGGAATGTACTTATCCAGTAGTTGCTTCTCCACCGCCGTCGCTTCCTTTTCTTTGATTTCCCGATGCATAATTTTCGCTAGTCTGTCTTGTTGGTGAGATTTTGTCTTGGTTTCGTCCAAGAGGTGACGAAACAGATTCCAAGTATTTCTATTATGCATTTCGCCGTCTGCGGCATTGCAAATTTCATTCCATTTTTGGTCGCTGAGCACGCGGCTGTGCTCCTAGATTTTGCGATTGAGTTCAGCCACCTTTTTGCGCTGTCCCCTGTTAAGTCTTTGCTTTTTCCATCGTTCTTGTATAGAGCGCTTGGCCTGTAGAAGGTGGGCTAGCCGGCTGTAAACGCCGTCTATCCTGTCGTCATCCGTTGTAATCTCCTTCGTGACAGCCTTGACGTCACAAGTGACTCTCTCCATCAAGGGGCTTATGTCGTTGATTTCTTCCTCTGCTCGTTCGGCCCCCTGCGTCCAGAATTCTTCCCAGTCGACCCAGTGGTGCTTTCGTATTTGTGGCGTTCGTGTCTTTAATCTGATCCTGGGGCGGTATTCTCGCAACTGTCCCTTTTGAAAACGTCCCTTTTGCGCCTTCCTCGTGACGAACTTCCGTTTAAGCAGTGAGCGTTGGCAGTAGGTTTGCCGCGCTTTCGTTACGTCACTTCCGGTTGTTTGCTTATAGCCAATCAGGGCTTGCCAAAAGGGACAATTTTAAAAGGGAAGCAAAAGGGACAAAACTCGAGAATACCGCCCCTGGTCTCTACTATAGCGTGATCGCTGCCTAGGTCCGTCCCGGCATTCCTCCACTTAACCTCTTCCTCCGCAATGTTCCTAATGAAGGTAAGGTCAGGCGTTGTGTCCCGGGACACGGAGTTTCTTGTTCTCGTTGGATTGGTCGCGTCCGTGACTAGGATATATCCGTTGTCGGCCGCGTCCTCCGCCAGATGCTTGCTCTTCGCGTTGCCTCTGATATAACCCCAAGACTGGTCTGCCGCGTTGAAATCGCCACACACGAGCAGTTTGGCCCCTTTTGCTTCCGCGCTGGCCTTGCTGAAGAGTGCCCGGGAGCGTTGTTTGCGTTTGCTCGGGTTACTATAGATATTCAGCACAAAGATGCTCTCCTTCTTTTTGGCCATTTTTCCGATCACAACTTTCACGAATGCATGGTTGGTTGCGACGTTCTTGAGCTGTATTTCAAATGCGGTGTGTGTCTTTGTCATGACGCATAGGCCTCTGCTATCCTCTTTTGGCGACCAAATTGTCTTGTATTCATGTAACGACCGGGTCTTCGATAACGTCTCCTGCAGTAGAAGTATATCTGGTTCTTGTTCACTGTTCTCAATATACTGTTGTAGCATGTCGATTTCCTCTCGAGGCCACGAAAGTTCCATTGCCACACAATCACTGCTGTACCTGGATTCATTGTTCTTTCGTATGTACTCCCTGCGACATCAGGTGTTGCAGCGCTGTCTCTATCTTGAGAAATCTTTCGCCCTAGATTTTGCTTTGCTACCTGATGGCCGTTTGGATTGTCTCGAACATCCGATCTACTCGCGCTTCAATGCTTTTCAGAGCCACCGCCAACTCGTCCGTCCGGGCCTCGCTGCTGGTGATCTCTATCGCGCCATGCGTCGCCGTTATGCGTTTCTTGATGACCGGTTCTTTGTCTTCTTGCTCGGTGTTCATTTCTTCCGTCTGCGGCGGCGATGGAGAAGTGTCAGGGGGGCTTGGGAGCACGTTTTAGGAACGCTGCATGCTTTTCCAGCGCCGTTCGTAGTTCTTCCAGCGCCTTGCGCAGTTCCTTGTTTTCGTTTCGAAGGGCCGCCATGGTGTCACTTTCGTCTTGTTTATTGGGACGCTGTCTCCCGGTCACCTTCTCACAGCTCCTCGGGGCTTTACCCTTGGCTCTGTCCGCCCAGCTCCCGCGCTCGTGCGACGCGACCGTCCCCACCTTGTGGCGCTGGGGCTGCTCTTGTTGCGCAGTATACTCTCCTTCGAAGGTGACCGTCCCCTCGACTCCGACCTTTCTCGGGATAATGTTCTTTTTATCTTGTTGCTTGCCGGCTGCAGCGTCAGCTAATGTAGGGCCAGTGACCGCTGTTGCTGCTGCCTTTCTTCTTCGGCTAAATTTGCGCCGCTCCCATTGTCTCCGTCGTGCAACGTATGGCGTCTTGAACCGTGCCTTGCACGCTGTCTTGCCGGTCACGTGGTCGCCTGCGCATAGCTTGCACCTGGGCGTTCTCGGGTGATCTGCCTCTGGATTTGGCTTATCGCAGGCCGGGCACCTTCGCTCGTTGGGGTTGGGACAAACGTATCTTTGGTGGCCTACGTGGCCGCATTGTTTGCATACATCAATTTTTTGGGGGTACAGCGAGCATTTTAGAAGCACCCACTCGTACCTGACGTAATTAGGCACCCTTGTGCCGTCGAGGATGACCATGACCACCGTTGTTGTACCAATTCTTTTGCCACCGAGCGCCAAAGGGTTGTTGCGGTTGACTATCTTGGCGTGGATCTCCTCTGGGGTCTCGCTAAGTGATATTCCCCTGATTACGCCTTTAGTAGTGTGGTGTGGGGCGGTGATGTACGTCCACACTTCGTAATGCTGTCCTCTTATCGTAAGCTCTTTGACTTGGTTGTACCGGTTCGCCCGAACGTCGTCAGTCGTGCAAATGACAATGATAGTCGGTTGCGTGTTGACGCACAGAATTTCGTCGGTTTTTGCCTCGCAGGTGGATTTTGCCGCCGCGTGAACTGCTGCAGCAACTTCTACTAGGCCTAACTTGGCCACGTTAGGTCCGCCTCTCGGTCTCATTGCAATCTTGATGTTGTCCCTCGGTAGCGCAGGCATTCTTGCCGCTTTTATGGCCATTGACCTCGTTTACCTTGCTTTTATAGTTTCCTTTTTTGCCGTTATCACTTTTCCTGCCTCACTCGCTGATGCGACTTCACGTTGTTGCTTCTGCCTACGAGCGAGTCGACTGGTCATGATCTCCTTCCATTCTGCCGTATTCATTTCCTCGGGCGAGATGTCGTTGCCCTCTACTTGTACAGTCATTTTGCCAGAATTGCTGGTAGATGGAAGTGCTACCTGCACCTCTTCCACTTCTTCGATATTCTGGGATTCCGCCATCCCCAGCTGTAATGGCGCTAGGCCGAACCTTGGCTGTGACTCGCCTGGGCTTAGCGGCCTCTCACCGTCTGTTTATTTCAATGGCCAGTAATTCGATCAAGAAAACACTTGCCTGTGATGAAATCGATGTCATTCGATGCCCGGTGTTTTTCTGATCACATAGATAATCACCAAGGAAACATTGGCAATAACTGACGCAAATAATTGACCATGAACTGCGGAGCCGATGTGAAGCACGTCCGCTTACATCGTCGTCGTCGCCGACCCAACTCCGACACGAAGCGTTCGTTTCGACAAGTAACTACAAGAGCGCTCAGCATATTATCTGCAACAGCATCAAATTGTAGGTATGGAAGAGTGCCATAACGCCATGCCGTATCATACGCTTTCTGGATATCAAAAAATATGGTCATGCAATTCTGTTTGTGTATGAAGGCATCTTTATAGTATGATTTTATTGCGACTCGTTGGTCAATTGTGAATCGCCCTGCGTGGAAGCCTGCCTGGCAGTTGTAGAGAAAGCCATTGTACTCAAGGACGTACACCAGTCTACGGTTTATCAGGAAAGCTACAACAGTAGCCTCTCTCCAAGTCTTTTGAGCCTGCTGCGGACGTCACATCTTGTATAGGAATAAGAGTGTTTGAAGAGTGTGCGCCCGTAAGTGCTCTATCATTGTATATGTGGTTTTGTCTGGGCCTAGACCTGAGAGCTTACACGTGGTTGACCCGTCGTTGTAACTTGCAGACTTGTTTTCGAAAGACAGTTTGTGTTTCATGAACGTATGTTTATAGTGTCCTGAACTGCACACGTCTTGGCAGGTTTTTACAAGTGTGTCAGCCTGGTCTTCCTGTGTGTCCCCAGTTGTGCTGAAGAAAGACACGCTCTGCATTTGTTGTCCCTTGAGTTCCCGAGTTCGTGTCCATGCTTTTCGCGTATCTGTTTAAAAATGTTATCAGTGAGCGACAGCAGCCTCATTTTGCCTCACGGCGGACACGTTTCCCTGACACCCTTGCGCTTTTGAACAATAAAAGGTTATCCGACGTGGGGTACCGACGTGAAACTCGACGCAAAGTGCTGGGCCTCTCACACCCCCTACAGTCATCATTCCACCAGGGTCTCGTCTGGTCACGAGGGGCACCAGAAGGGGGGAGGGAGTGGACTTTCCGGCGGCGTCCAGGATGTGCGCCGTAAGTTGTTGGGTAGCTTCTTTCAGGTGTGGGCGTTTTATTAATGCGTTTTGTTGTTCGGATGACTCTTTAAAGGTATTTCATGTAGATCGCACCTATTTTAAGAAGCTGAACTGCTTGGGCCTTTACCTATAAATTGTCACGTATCCAAAGACGACGCAGCTGTCTTGAAGAAACACAAGCTTTTTGGAGTGAACTTGCGCTCTCCCAACAGTTCAAAGAACGTGCGTGTACGAGCGAGTCTTTGTATCTCTCGTCCTTTGTTTTCTTTACTGCGCTTTACAAAGTTATAATTCAAAGAATACACCGGCAGCGGAACAGCAGCCAACAAACTGACGTGCGCAGACTGGTGTCGGTGAATCGAATGCCGTGGCGTCTGCTCTACGGTCATTTATCTCTCGGCGAGAAGGCTTTTCGAAAATTCTAGATGCATCCAGAACACTGCAAATGAAAACATTATGGCAAGCTGTTGGCGTTAGTTCACGATATTACCTCTATCAAAGGAGATAATTCGTGCGGCATAAAAAATAGAACATGCGCTTCACTTGGCCCCGGATAACACAGATAAAATATCCCGGCGCAGCCGGTCGGCAAAAACAAAACTTAAACAAATCAGCTCAAAACATTTTTCATGGAATTCCCCCTCTCTAATAGGGCATCGACCCGAGGCTAAAACTGTGCTGTTTGTGCTGTCTGCACAAACAGGTCATTGAAACAGAAAAAGAATTTGGAAAGAAAGGAAGAAAGCGGAGAAAAATTACTTTGACATAATTACCCCAGAAAGCGGGGGGGAAAATCGCCCCGCCAGTATCGTTGTGCTTATCGCACCAGACCGGTATTCGGGAGGTCGTGGGTTCGGATCCCACTTGACGGGCATTTTTTCTCCGCTTTCTTTCTTTCTTTCCGAATTCTTTATCTGTTTCAATGACCTACCACATCCTCCACTTTGCTTTCCAAAACTTCCTTGACTTCCAACCCTTATTTCTGTGTTATTTCTACGAGCCCCTCATTTCCTATTCTGATTCGCTACATGCATAGCGAGGGCCTCTGTTCTGGCAGTCTTGGTATCATAGGAAGCTTAAGAGGGTCCAACGCTGGTTGACCACTCTCGATATGTCGTAGACACTCGCGTCACGGCTCGGGGATTAAAAAGAAGGTCACCTTCACCCCGAGAAGACGGAGTGGCGCTGGCTACCACCCCCAAGCACAGGAAAAACTTACATTGATATAAATACCCCAGAAAGCGGGGGGGGGGGGTGACGGCGGCGGGGGAATCGCCCCGCCGGTAGCGTAGTGGTTATCACACCAGACCGGTATTCTGGAAGTCGTGGGATTGGATCCCACGTGGCGGGCATTTTTTCTCCGCTTTCTTTCTTTCTTTCCAGATTCTTTATCTGTTTTAATGACCTACCACAACCTCCCCTTTGTGTTGCGAGGTTTTCTTTACTGCCAACGCTTATTTCTGTGTTATTTCTACGAGCCCCTCATGTCCTATTCTGATTCGCTACATATATATATGTATATATATAAGAGAAGAAACTTCGAACAAGGTAAAAGCACGATTGTGGCCTACGTTTCAGCAAAGAAAACTTGCTTTCCTCAGGGCAATCTCTCGCCTGGCAGGCTGGGTTTATATAGCGGTAGGACCCCAGGTGAAAGGAGAGGGAAAGATGGAAGGGAAATTGAGCAAGCTGATTGGTTTCGGAGTGTGTCGGGGGAGAGATTGAGGGGCCAAGAAGGTTGACTAGTTTAAGCCGCGAAGTAGGTCACACGGAAGTCAGCTGATGGTTGATATTCGTGGAATTTGTGGACAGAAAGGATGAGAGGGTGCTTATTGACCCGCCGCGGGGTATAGGGAAAGGATCTCAGAACCGCCGGAAGCAGACCAGGCGGTGAGGGTGGGGTCCTTATCAGAAACTATCTGCAAGCCTCAGGTCAAAAGAAAAGATAGAGGTGGGGGAAAACTAACTAGGTCAAGGAAAAAAGAAAAAAAGGAGAAAAAAACAGGGAGGGAAACCCCATAAACCCACACACTAAAGAAAAAGCAATGACCCGGAAACTGAAATGGCACGTGTCACCCGCGGCAACATTCCTGGAACAGGCCTATCCTGAAACTCAAAAACGAAAAGATAAAGTTAGAGTGGCGTACGGGGCGCAAGACCACGCGGAGTAAAAAAAAAGGAGAAATTAAATAAATAAAATTGAATTCCAAAACCAAAAGTGGGAGGCATGAGGGCGAGTATTAAGCTAGACGCCAAGGAATGAAGAAAAAAAGGAAAAAGAAATTAGGTGACAAGGTACAGAGCAGAGTGAACGGTCATAGTCTTTGGATGAGGTATATGCACGAAAATGCCTAATGCTGTATTCCCGGTGAATATCGCAAGGATTCCAAGTTGCCCTTAGACGCATTAATTGCCGCAGGTTCCATGGAGTTGAATTTGTGAATTAAGTAGGATTCTCGGTATTTCCTGTCCCTAGGAGACTTCAAATTTGACTGAAGTATATATAACTTAAGGTCATCAAAATTGTGGCCTGGTTGGTTGAAATGCTGCGCTACAGCTATGGAGGATTTGTAAAGAGTATCTGCCCGGTGACCATTAAGCCGTAGGCTCATAGGCTGGCTCGTTTCGCCTATATACTGTTTGTGGCACATTGAGCGTTCCAACATATACACAATGTTGGATGAAGTGCACGTAAAACTTGAATTAATCTTGTGGACATAATTACTGGCTGTGCTTTTTACAACGCAGTCTGTTTGCAGGTGCCTACAAGTCTTGCATCTGGGGCGGGAGCAGCTGGCTATGACTGGTTGCTTTGAAGGCCCTGTTTTAGCATGCACTAAAATATCTTTTAGATTCCTGTTTCTCCGGTAGGTAACCCTTGGTGCTTCCGGGAAAGTCTTTTTAAGTCGGTCGTTACTGGCTAAAATGGGGTAGTACTTCCGCAGTAAATTGTTTACGTTTGGGAGGGCGTTTGAAAATTTAGTTATTATGGCAGGTGACCTGGCGCTTTCGTTTTGCCGCTGTTTCTTGAGAACGTCATCCCTTTTGAGATTAGACACACGTTGGTACGCCTGATTGAGCGAGCTTTTGGGGTGGTTCTTGTTCATAAGGGTGGCCTTGAGTTCGTCTAGGTGCTCTACGTAGTCACTGTCATCACTGCATACTATTCTAAGCCTGGTGGCATGTCCTACAAAGATCCCTTGTGTGCAGTGTCTGGGGTGATGGCTTTTATAATTTAGGTACTGCTGCCTGTCTGTCGGCTTTCTAAAAAGCGTGGTTTTAAGTTCACCGTTGTCTAGAATAACGGTAGTATCTAGGAAGTCCACTTCTTTTTCAGAATACTGGCAGGAGAATTTAATAGTCGGATGCGAAGAATTGAGATGGGATATAAACGTTTCTAGAGTCGCGCGACCGTGTTCCCAAATCATAAAGATGTCGTCGATGTAGCGGAGGTAAACCTGAGGTTTATGCGGAAAAGAGCTTAATAGGGTAGCGTCAAGTTGCCCCATGAAAATGTTGGCATAGGTCGGTGCGAATGGAGTACCCATGCTAGTTCCAAAAACTTGCAAAAAGTAAAAAGAGTCAAATTCAAAATAATTGAGAGTTAGAACTAATTTTAACAAAGTTATGTACACTTCTGGTGCATGTTGGTGCGGGTTCACTGATAGAGATTTTGAAATCGCTTCAATTCCTTCGGCGAACGGAATGTTTGTATACAATGCAGCAACGTCAAGAGTAACAAGGAGGGTTCCACTGGGTAGGCGCCCGCCCATATTTATCTCTTCTATTATGCGGAGGAAGTGGGGGGTGTCCTGAACGAATGAAGGAAAAAGAGCCGGAATGTCGGATAGGTGATGATTCAGAAACAGAGATAGTGCTTCGGTTGGGGTATTGTTATTCGAAACTATGGGTCTGCCAGGAATCTCGGCAGTAAACAATAATTCTACGGGGACTTTATGGACTTTTGGGAGGAGGTAAAAACGTCCTGCATGCTTATTATTCGGTTTCATGAAATTTAAGTCAGTAGTCGTTATTAATTCTCTAGATCGTAGATCTGTGAGAGTCTGAAGAATTTTTAGGCTGTATTCCTGGCTCGGATCGTTATCTAAGGGCTTGTAGTGGCAAGGGTTATTGAGCTGCCTGTAAGCTTCATCTTTGTATTTTCCCATAGGTAAAACAACTACACTACCACCTTTGTCGGCTGGCTTTATGACTATGTCGGTTCTGGCTAATAGGCAATTCAGGGTAACTTCTTCCGACGGAGTTAGGTTCTTGCGCTTGTTTGATCGCTTAGTTGTTGCCAAAATTTGTCTTGATACTGATTTTAAGTACAGATCCAATTCTGGAGATTGATCTACATCTGGAGTCCAAGTGCTAGGAGGGTGGAGGGTGTGTTCGTTAATGTCACGTTGGTCCTGCTTCTCCGAAAAAAACTCGCTTAGTCTCATTCTCCGAGAAAATTCAGTGAGATCTTTGTGTAACTCGTATTCATTCACACTGTTAATTGTGGGACATAAAGTTAGACCTCGTTCTAGGATACCTTTTTCGTCGGCCGTTAGTGTTTTGGAAATGTCAATAACGTTGCTGGGGCAGGTAGCGAGAGAGCTCGTTTTTTCTATAGGATTATTGGCTGAGGGAGGAGGTCCTATTAAAGCGATCTCAGTATCGACGGTTGACATTACATGACCTAGTACTTCATAGTCGCGGCTATTGAGAGGCTGATCTCCTACAGTACATGCTGCATTTTGCGAGGGAAGTTGGTCACGCTGAAACTTAACCGCTTGTTTATTGCTAAGATCATTTTCCTTACGATTTATGAAAATATTGAGATCTAGTTTCTCCTGCTCGGTTAGTGGAAGAGCTTCAATCTGGTCTTTGAAAAGGCTGAGTTGGCTAGTACAGTGTTCTCTAAGAATTCTCTAAAAAGTTAGATGTGCCCTTGGTGAGCTCCCTCCTGAACTAGCTGCCAGGTGCAAGATACTCTGAAAAATGCTTCTCTTTCCCTCCTAGAAATTCTTAGAGAACACTGTACTAGCCAACTCAGCCTCTTCAACGACCAGATTGAAGCTCTTCCACTAACCGAGCAGGAGAAACTAGATCTCAATATTTTTATAAATCGTAAGGAAAATGATCTTAGCAATAAACAAGCGGTTAAGTTTCAGCGTGACCAACTTCCCTCGCAAAATGCAGCATGTACTGCAGGAGATCAGCCTCTCAATAGCCGCGACTATGAAGTACTAGGTCATGTAATGTCCCCCCTCGATACTGAGATTGCTTTAATAGAACCTCCTCCCTCAGCCAATAATCCTATAGACAAAACGAGCTCTCTCGCTACCTGCCCCAGCAACGTTATGGACATTTCCAAAACACTAACGGCCGACGAAAAAGGTATCCTAGAACGAGGTCTAACTTTCTGTCCCACAAATAACAGTGTGAATGAATACGAGTTACAAAAAGATCTCACTGAATTTTCTCGGAGAATGAGACTAAGCGAGTTTTTTTCGGAGAAGCAGGACCAACGTGACATTAACGAACACACCCTCCACCCTCCTAGCACTTGGACTCCAGATGTAGATCACTCTCCAGAATTGGATCTGTACTTAAAATCAGTATCAAGACAAATTTTGGCAACAACTAAGCGATCAAACAAGCGCAAGAACCTAACTCCGTCGGAAGAAGTTACCCTGAATTGCCTATCAGCCAGAACCGACATAGTCATAAAGCCAGCCGACAAAGGTGGTAGTGTAGTTGTTTTACCTATGGGAAAATACAAAGATGAAGCTTACAGGCAGCTCAATAACCCTTGCCACTACAAGCCCTTAGATAACGATCCGAGCCAGGAATACAGCCTAAAAATTCTTCAGACCCTCACAGATATACGATCTAGAGAATTAATAACGACTACTGACTTAAATTTCATGAAACCGAATAATAAGCATGCAGGACGTTTTTACCTCCTCCCAAAAGTTCATAAATTCCCCGTAGAAATATTGTTCACTGCCGACATTCCTGGCAGACCCATAGTTTCGAATAACAATACCCCAACCGAAGCACTATCTCTGTTTCTGAATCATCACCTATCCGACATTCCGGCTCTTCTTCCTTCATTCGTTCAGGACACCCCCCCCTTCCTCCGCATAATAGAAGAGATCAATATGGGCGGGCGTCTACCCAGTGGAACCCTCCTTGTTACTCTTGACATTGCTGCATTGTATACAAACATTCCGTTCGCCGAAGGAATTGAAGCGATTTCAAAATCTCAAACAGTGAACCCGCACCAACATGCACCAGAAGTGTACATAACTTTGTTAAAATTAGTTCTAACTCTCAATTATTTTGAATTTCACTCTTGTTACTTTTTGCAAGTTTTTGGAACTAGCATGGGTACTCCATTCGCACCGACCTATGCCAACATTTTCATGGGGCAACTTGACGCTACCCTATTAAGCTCTTTTCCGCATAAACCTCAGGTTTACCTCCGCTACATCGACGACATCTTTATGATTTGGGAACACGGTCGCGCGACTCTAGAAACGTTTATATCCCATCTCAATTCTTCGCATCCGACTATTAAACTCTCCTGCCAGTATTCTGAAAAAGAAGTGAACTTCCTAGATACTACCGTCATTCTAGACAACGGTAAACTTAAAACCACGGTTTTTAGAAAGCCGACAGACAGGCAGCAGTACCTAGATTATAAAAGCCATCACCCCAGACACTGCAAACAAGGGATCTTTGTAAGACAAGCCACCAGGCTTAGAAGAGTATGCAGTGATGACAGTGACTACGTAGAGCACCTAGACGAACTCAAGGCCACCCTTATGAACAGGAACCACCCCAAAAGCTCGCTCAATCAGGCGTACCAACGTGTGTCTAATCTCAAAAGAGATGACGTTCTCAAGAAACAGCGGCAAAACGAAAGCGCCAGGTCACCTGCCCTAATAACTAAATTTTCAAACGCCCTCCCAAACGTAAACAATATACTGCGGAAGTACTACCCCATTTTAGCCAGTAACGACCGACTTAAAAAGACTTTCCCGGAAGCACCAAGGGTTACCTACTGGAGAAACAGGAATCTAAAAGATATTTTAGTGCATGCTAAAACAGGGCCTTCAAAGCTACCAGTTATAGCCAGCTGCTCCCGCTCCAGATGCAAGACTTGTAGGCACCTGCAAACAGACTGCGTTGTAAAAAGCACAGCCAGTAATTATGTCCACAAGATTAATTCAAGATTTACGTGCACTTCATCCAACATTGTGTATATGTTGGAATGCTCAATGTGCCACAAACAGTATATAGGCGAAACGAGCCAGCCTATGAGCCTACGGATTAATGGTCACCGGGCAGATACTCTTAGCAAATCCTCCATAGCTGTAGCGCCGCATTTCAACCACCCAGGCCACAATTTTGATGACCTTAAGTTATATATACTTCAGTCAAATTTTAAGTCTCCTAGGGACAGGAAATACCGAGAATCCTACTTAATTCACAAATTCAACTCCATGGAACCTGCAGCAATTAATGCGTCTAAGGGCAACTTGGAATCCTTGCGATATTCACCGGCAATACAGCATTAGGCATTTTCGTGCATATACCTCATCCAAAGACTATGACCGTTCACTCTGCTCTGTACCTTGTCACCTAATTTCTTTTTCCTTTTTTTTTTCATTCCTTGGCGTCTAGCTTAATACTCGCCCTCATGCCTCCCACTTTTGGTTTTGGAATTCAATTTTATTTTTTTATTTCTCCTTTTTTTTTACTCCGCGTGGTCTTGCGCCCCGTACGTCACTCTAACTTTATCTTTTCGTTTTTGAGTTTCAGGACAGGCCTGTTCCAGGAATGTTGCCGTGGGTGACACATGCCATTTCAGTTGCCGGGTCATTGCTTTTTCTTTAGTGTGTGGGTTTATGTGGTTTCCCTCCCTGTCTTTTTCTCCTTTTTTTCTTTTTTCCTTGACCTAGTTAGTTTTCCCCCGCCTCTAACTTTTCTTTTGACCTGACGCTTGCAGATAGTTTCTGATAAGGACCCCACCCTCACCGCCTGGTCTGCTTCCGGCGGTTCTGAGATCCTTTCCCTATACCCGGCGGCCGGTCAATAAGAACCCTCTCATCCTTTCTGTCCAAAAATTCCACGAATATCAACCATCAGCTGACTTCCGTGTGACCTACTTCGCGGCTTAAACTAGTCAACCTTCTTGGCCCCTCAATCTCTCCCCCGACACACTCCGAAACCAATCAGCTTGCTCAATTTCCCTTCCATCTTTCCCTCTCCTTTCACCTGGTGTCCTACCCCTATATAAACCCTGCCTGCCAGGCGAGAGATTGCCCTGAGGAAAGCAAGTTCTCTTTGCTGAAACGTAGGCCACAATCGTGCTTTTACCTTGTTCGAAGTTGTTCTTCTCTTGTGTTCTCTACCATCTTCAAAGTTCTACTACTCCCTATATATATATATATATATATATATATATATATATATATATATATATATATATATATATATATCCACCCAAGCGTCACATACAGATGTTGTCAATATAAATACCCCAGAAAGTGAAGGACAACACAGTCGCCCAGACAGCCCAATTGGTAAGGCATTCGAAATATAATTGAAAGGTGTGGGCTCGGTCCCCACTCTGGGCAAGTGTTTTTTTTTCTTTGTTTCTCACGTAATTAATAAAAAAATAATGTAACATTATTAAGGGTAAAAAAATAGTCTAACCTTTCCCCTATGCCTTCTTTGGGGTTGTAGACTGCCAGCATTTCTTTCTGTATTTTCTTAACGAGCCCCTCATTTCCAAATCATATTATCCTGCGATAGCTCAGCGAGGGTCACGGTTCTGCAGCCTTGATGCCAAGGTCGCATAAGAGGGTTTTCCGCCAGTTGCCCGGTCATGACAAGATGTAGACGTTCGAGGCACGCCCTGGTGGTTCAAAAGAAGGACCACTTCTCCCCTTGTAGTCTGAGAGGCGCTGGCTCGCACCATCAAGCATCCGATACAGATTTAGTCAATATAAATACCCCAGAAAGTGGAGGAAAACACAGTCGCCCAGATTGCCGAATTGGTAAGGCATTTGAGATCCAATCGAAAACCGTGGGTTCGGTCCCCACTCTGGGCGCGTGTGTTTCTTTCTTTGTTTCTCACGTAAATATAGAAAAAATTAATGTAACATTACTAACGGTAAAAAAATAGTGTAACCATTCTCCTTACCCTTCTTTGGTGTTTTAAACTGCATGCATTTTTTTCTGTAATATATAAATATATATATATATATATATATATATATATATATATATCGCTATATATATATATATATATATATATATATATATATATATATATATATATATATATATATATATACACATATATATATATATATATATTTATATATATATATATATTTATATATATATTTATATATATATATATATATATATATATATATATATATATATATATATATATATATATATATATATATATATATAAGGTTTGGAAATGAGGGGCTCGTTAGGAAATACAGAAAGAAATGCCTGCAGTCTACAAGGCCAAAGAAGGCATAGGGGAATGGTTAGACAATTTTTTTACCGTTAGTGACGTTACATTATTTTTTTATTATTTTTTTTATAATACGTTAGAAAGAAAGAAAGAAAGAAAAACCCATTCCCAGAGTGGGGACCGAACCCACGCCTTTCGATTAGATCTCGACTGCCTTACCAATTCGTCGGCTATCTGGGCGACTGTGTTCTCCGTCACTTTCTGGGGTATTTATAATTTACCACAACTGTATCTGACGCTCGAGGGTGGTAGCCAGCGCCACTCAGACTACACGGGGAGAAGGGGACCTTCTTTTCAACCCCCGGGGCGTGACTCAAACGTCTACAGCCTGTCATGAGCGGGTCAACTGGCGGGGAACCCTCTTATGCTACCTTGGCATCAAGGCTGCCAGAAGCGAGGCCCTCGCTAAGCTTTCGCACGATAATAAGGTTTGGAAATGAGGGGCTCGTTAGGAAATACAGAAAGAAATGCCGGCTACCACCCTCGAGCGTCAGATACAGTTGTGGTAAATATAAATACCCCAGAAAGTGACGGAGAACACAGTCGCCCAGATAGCCGAATTGGTAAGGCATTCGAGATCTAATCGAAAGGCGTGGATTCGGTCCCCACTCTGGGCGCGTGTTTTTCTTTCTTTCTTTCTTTCTCACGTATTAATAAAAAAAATAATAAAAAAATAATGTAACGTCACTAACGGTAAAAAAATTGTCTAACCATTCCCCTATGCCTTCTTTGGCCTTGTAGACTGCCGGCATTTCTTTCTGTATTTCCTAACGAGCAGCCTCATTTCCAAACCTTATTATCGTGCGAAAGCTTAGCGAGGGCCTCGGTTCTGGCAGCCTTGATGCCAAGGTAGCATAAGAGGGTTCCCCGCCAGTTGACCCGCTCATGACAGGCTGTAGACGTTTGAGTCACGCCCCGGGGGTTGAAAAGAAGGTCCCCTTCTCCCCGTGTAGTCTGAGTGGCGCTGGCTACCACCCTCGAGCATCAGATACAGTTGTGGTAAATATAAATACCCCAGAAAGTGACGGAGAACACAGTCGCCCAGATAGCCGAATTGGTAAGGCATTCGAGATCTAATCGAAAGGCGTGGGTTCGGTCCCCACTCTGGGCGCGTGTTTTTCTTTCTTTCTTTCTTTCTTTCTCACGTATTATTAAAAAAATAATAAAAAAATAATGTAACGTCACTAACGGTAAAAAAATTGTCTAACCATTCCCCTATGCCTTCTTTGGCCTTGTAGACTGCCGGCATTTCTTTCTGTATATATATATATATATATATATATATATATATATATATATATATATATATATATATATATATATAGCGAGTCAGAAAATGGGAAATGAGGGGCTCCGTGAAAATCAGACAGAACATAAGGGTTGGCAGTCAAGAAAACCTCGGAAAGCAAAGGGAGGTTGTGGTGGGTCATAGAAAGAAATGAAGAATTTTTTTAGTCGAAAAGAAAGTGGTGAAAAAATTCCCGCCGGGTGGGATCCGAACCCACGACCTCCAGACTGGTATTCTGGAGGTCGTGGGTTGGGATCCAACCCGGCGGGCATTTTTTCACCACTTTCTTTCAGTTCGGTAGCAGTAATAGGAAGTCTTCTATTATTATGAGGGATATAAATATAGACATGAGTTCAGCGGATAAGTGGTCTCTGGAAATAAAAATGTACTGGCATGCCATGCATACACAAATCTCGTAGAACTACCGACCAGGGTATCTTCTAGTAGTGCTACCCTGCTAGATATCTGTCTTTCTAATATCAACATCGATGAGATTCAGGCTGCCGTGCTTTCCCCTGATCTTAGCGATCATTTACCAGTCTTTTCTTTTGCCAACACGAAGGTTACTGTAAGCGGCGATACTTGTGACAGAAATTTTCGGAGTAGAACAACTAGTTCTGGACTGGAGTAGTTTAGAGACCTTGTCAGAGTTTTCGACTGGAAGGATGTTTTCGCTCAAAATGACACAAACAAAGCTTGTGGCCTATTTATGAGGTACATACTGGCGTGCTACGACTTAGCGTTTCAACCAGTGGCACAACAAAAAAAATTCCCGAAATTTGCAAAAGCCGTGGATAGATGACCAACACCTTAAAGGAAATTAAAAGAAAAACTCAATGTATCGCTGTTTTGTGCGAACCCATGACCCTAATCTGCTTCTACAATTCAAAAAATATAGAAACAAACTGCAGAGAGACCTGAAGAGTGCCAACTTCAGATGCTATGAAGGCCTCTTCGAGGATATACGTAACGATGCGAAAAAGTTTGGGAAAAGTGCATGTGCTAACGGGCCGCAAGAAGAGCACGCAGTCGCTTGTTGCTCGCTTGAACGGTAGACGGGTAGAACCTGCCGAAGTGGCAATCGCAATGAATAGGCATTTCATCAAATCAGGGGCTTACATTTTGGAGGTCGATGAAGATAAAAATTGTGCTATACTGGAACAGTCACAAATTTGAAACTCTATCTTTTTAAATCCGACAAACGAGAGTGAGGTGCAAACTTTTATTGTTAAATTTAAAAACAGCGTCGCATCTGGCATCGATGGTATTGCACCACTTTCTGTTAAACACATCGCATCTAAAATTACTGAAGTGTTAGCTTTTAATATTATTTTGGCAATCTACTGGAGTTTTTTCTCAAAAATTTAAAGTAGCACGAGTTAGGCCAATTCACAGAGGTGGTGGCGATGAGCAGTTGTCCAATTACAGGCCGATCTCTGTGTTGACGGTATTCTCAAAAATATTCGAAGATGGAATACATAATAGACTAACAAACGTTTTCAAAACACACAAAGTCATTTCACAGTATCACTACGGTTTTCGAAGAAAGAAGTCAACGTGAGAACCCCTGCTAAATATTAGGCACAGTATATTAGAAAATGTAGAGGGGAAGAAATTCACACTAGGGTTATTTGAGGACCTACAAGAAGCATTTCACTCTATCAATCATGAATAATCGATAAGACTCAAAAAATTAGGAATACGCGGAATAGCGACTGACCTATTAAGGAGCTTTTTAAGTATTAGGGAGCAACTTGTTGAATTTATTGGTATTTCATTGGAGTTACTGGCAATAGATCAGGGTGTTCTGCAAGGGTCAAAGATGGGGCCATTGTTATTCTTATGTATGTGAATGATATTCCAAACATACCTTCTACACCCAAGATAGCCTTGTATGCAGATGACACGAATGCATTTTTCTCCGGTAGCAGTATAAAAGAACTCAAGTATGAAGTAAATAAATATTAAAAAATGTTGTCGAAATGGTGGCACGAAATTAACTTACAGCTAAACGCATCGAAGAAAACCTACATCATTCTTAGACCAATTAATAGGAAGAGAGATCAAGGCATTCATATTGAATATCGGGGCAATATGATCAACCTAGTCAAATAACGGCAGTTCTTAGGAGTATGGTTTCATGAAGAATTATTTGGCATCCCTATATAGAACACTTAGGCAATAAAATTTCAAAAAAAGTATTGGCGTTCTCTACAGACTGAGAGGCTTAAGACCGCTTTGGTTGAAAACACAGCTTTATAACCGTCTTGTCTATTCTATGCTTTTCTACGGGATATTAGCTTGCGGAACAACAAACAAAAGAAATTACAAACGGCTGATCTTCTTACAGAAAAGGGTTCTCTGTCAAATTGCGAATTGTCACGGGCACTATGCCGACTTGAGAACGTGCGCACTATTTTTTCAGTATTGTATGCTTAAGGCTGACCAAATTTAATATATGAAGCTTTTGCAAGCCATACACAAAGAAAATCTTCATGACAAACATAACGACAATAAAGTATATACCCTCTATGATGTGCCAAAATACATACACCGAAATTGCGAACAAACTACGGCATACAGTGTTCTCTGTTCAACGCATCGATATACTCACAAAGTTGGAGACCACATTTATTTCAAATGCCATAGAAACATATTTAAAGCACAGGCGAAAGAATATCTCTTAAATAAGAATATCTGCTTCAATAACTAGAACTGTGGATGTCGTCTAGGCCTGTTAAATGCGCAGGTTTTGTAATTGTGTCTATCTCTAAAACTCAACCATAGTTGCACTCCGATTGTTCACTTGTATTTTGTTTTAATTTACTCCTTTGTACTCAAATGTAGGTTACTGTACCTTTCCCATATTGTCATGTAATGTCTTGTGCTCTAAATGTTGCTTGTATTTTTGTAACTCACATTAAAATTTCTAGCTTGTTTTATTTTGCCTCATCATTGTACTGTACCAAAGGGGGCTGGGGCCTCTGTCAGGCTTTGTAGCCTTCAGTCCCAGCCTGCCTCCTCGTACTCTTGAGTAAATAAACTCTTTGAGAAAAATCCTTGGATCTTTGACTTTGAAAAGTCCCCCGAAAGCCGTCTCTTGTTGTAAAGGAAAAGGAGTGTTACAAGAGTGTGTGCATGTAGGTGCTGTATCAATGTATATGTCAAGTTTTCTGGCCATGGAGCTGAGGGTGTACAGGTTCTCAGAGCAGCCCTGAGCTCATGAAGAGAAAGCTCGGAGTTATAGAAACTGGCCGATCTGTCACTGTTATGTAAAGGCTTCTTTTCAGAACAGAGTTTGTGTTTCATGAAAGTGATTGTGCTGTGTGCTCAGTTGAACATGTGTTGAAAGTGTTGTGCACGTGTGTCAGCCGGGTCTTTAAAGGAGTCCCCACTTGTGCTGACGAGAAGCAGGCTGTGTATTTCTTGTGCTTTGAGTTTACGTACTCGCGTCCATACTTTTTGTGTGTCTGTGCACGAGTTTTTTGATGTTATGAATGAGTGCCGACTATCTCCTTTTGCCTCACGGCGCACACGTTTTCCTGACGCCTTGTCTATTTTGAACCGAAGAGGGTCACCAGACTTAAGGTAACGACGTAGGATACCCCACGCCTTGATATAGGCCGCTCGTGGCTACCTACAGTTCTTTTTCCATAATGGCCTCATCGGGTTGCGCATGGTGCCAGAGGCGTAGGGAATGAACTTTTCGATGGCGTCAAGGAAGTGCGCCATGAGGAGTTGGGTTGCCTGTTCAACGCGTAGGTGTCTGATGAATGTGTAGAATATTATTCATGTATCTGCAAATGTTTTCCAGATTGCTCTTTCTTCATCGAACCTGTTCTGGGAAGATGGATATATGTTAGGGAGGTGGGGAAGTGGTCACTACAAAATGGGTACATGCCCAATCCTCACTCAAGATATGGACCAATCTTATGGACCAACCAATATGGACAAACCAACCAATATGGACCAACTAATAGCCAAGTCAAGAAAGGAATAAGTGTTGTTCCCAATATTACGGTATGACGGCGATTGTTTACTAAATAGGCATGCCCTTAAGACATGAGGAACTTTTCCATAAGGTTACCTCGGGTACGTGATCTACCAGACTCACAAAGTCTAGGCGTTAGAGCTTGAAGTCAGTAGGGGTCTACAGATAGCATAGTGTTATGGGCCTATTACAGATAATGGTTCGAATAGCCACAGCATCGAGGATGGTCTTTAGTTAGACAGCCGGGCACTTGAACGATTTTCTAGAAATGATGGCCACACTGCCTCAGGAGGTGCCACCACCACTCCTGTCCTTCCTAAATACCATGTAACTGTTCAATAAATTTTTATGCTTGCAGTGTAAATGCATTACTAGGACACACAATATCCTTGGCTGATTAGCATGCAATAACTCATAAATATCATCAATAGTATTGAGAAGGTCTCTGCGCTTCCATTGACCAATATACTGTGTTCCCTTTAGTAAGTGTTGAGAGCCAGTGGAGGGTGACTATTTGTGTATGGTCTTTTGGGGCTTGGACTCTTGGAAAGGCATTTTTCGCCTCCTCTACTGACCTGGTTGTGACACCTCATGCCTTTCGTTGTGATGCAATCCAGAACGGCTCAACGTCCATTGTCAATGGCCTCATCCGAAGTCACGACGGTCCCCGGTGGACCGGACCCCCTCGACTGGGCACCATTTCGGTTCCATTCGTTTGAGCCGCAACTGACAAGGGCATCAGGAGCACCTCGGGTGGCCCTCGCAGTGCGGCCGGGGTGGCCACTGCCGCTGGGGCCTCCGTCTAACTCTCCTCAGTTCCCTCGCACGAGCGTTGGGACGGTAGAGAGAAAATAGTGGAATTCGTGGCACCCACAACGAACGTGATTGCCACCACAGCCACTCCAGGCTGAGCAGGTGGTGTGGCGATAGGTTGGACCGCCTGAGGCAACCCGGGGAGGAGGGGAGAAAGTCCTACTTGTGGTACTGGGTTCCCGCCGAAACCAGACGCCGCTGCACCATTGGCGGACCGCGTCGGCCTACCACCCAATAGGAAAGAAGAGAACCTCATCCGCGTCTCTAGGAAGAAGATGTTTTCCGTGATTTTTTTGTTGATGATTTTTTTTCTATCTTGAACATTTCACACTCTCAGGAGTATGCAGCGTGAGGTCAACTACAGTGTCTGCACATGAATTGTGGAGCCTGGCAATTATCTGTGTCATCATCCTGTAATGAACATTTTGCCCATGTGGGTTTGCCACGGCAGGAGGTGGTGCCATGCTCGAACCATTGGCACTTGGAACAGCGGCGCGGGTCGGGATGTATGGCTGGACGAAACAATAAATGAAACCTGCTTTGATGGATTGTGGAAGTGTAGATCAGTCAAATGTCATGATTGTGTGGTTTGTCATAATTTGCGTATCACGTCGCCCCATCGTGATGCGCCTCACGGCCATCACACACTGGCCCTTCAGGCTTTCGAGAATTCGGCATTCGTATCTTTCATCAGATCTGGCTCAGAAATCACAACCCTGAGAGCTATTTAGTCTACAGTGGTGTTTGACTCTGATGTCCATATCCGGAATGCGATTTATTTATTTTATTTATTTTTGTTACCTCAAAGGCCCCATGGAAAAAGGACATTACATGAGGGGTGGGTAAGGTACACACACAAAAAAGAAACAGTAGTACAGTGAATAAAAGACAAAAATACAAGGCATGAGTTTCAAATCAATACACAAGTTGTAACATTTATAGATAACATAGCACCAGAGTCAATATAGCAGTTTTATATAATCTAGAACGAAGTCATGGCAAGCAGTGCTAATTTAAATAGTTCAGGGTCGCTTGTTAGTACAACATGGTCAGGCAGATTATTCCAAAGTTTTGCACAGGTTAAAAAAATTAGTTTGCGAATGTGGTGGTTTTAGGGCGGGGATATGATAGCTGAATTGAATTATTACTGCGGCAAGGAGTTTGTGAGCGGGGGGTGATGTACTTACTGGGTGAGAGGGAATGATAGTATCTATGAAATAGGGCCATTTTGGCGAGTTTACGGCGGTGACTAAGGGGAGGGAGGTTGGCGCGTTGTTTTAATTCTGTGACACTTTCATCAGGGTGAGGAGGTTGTGGCTTGCAGGTGAGTGTTAACCTCGACCCGGACTTCTCCGATTTTCAGTTTCTTCGCTTCGAAAGACTTGCCCAGGATGCCTTTAAGGAATTCATTTTTAAGAAGACTGACTGGAGGGACACAGGGTTTGAGTTGTCAAGAATTTCAATGATCAAGAAGTGGGGATAGTTATCGGGCTTCCGGAATGGAATGCCTGCAAGTGGCAGAATAAATACTGGAGTCAGGAAATCATCGTACTATCGAACACAAAACAGACAGAGGTAAAAGAGGTGACGAAACACACGCTAGCGTGTGTTTCGTAGCATCTTTTACCTTTGTCTCTGTTTAGTGTTCGCTAGTACGATGATTTCCTTAGTCAGTAACCAACCCACCCAACTTACTGCCTTAGTTAAATACTACAGGGCGGCCCCTTTTCCAGAACCGATCATGTTTGGGGGGGTGAGTTTACCATCTGCTATAGCATAAAAGAAGTGGACGGGGGTAAATTCTTTGTCAGCCTTGCCCTGATAGCTCAAGAGGTCTTGGAGCACCCTGCCTACTAAGCCGACAGGGAGCCCATATGCCGGAGATCGACTTGGGCTCCGACGGCCTCCGTTTGTGGTTTCTGCCCTTCCCCGTAGCACTCCTGGCCACGGAAGATTACAGCGTAAATATGGGGTCGGGTTCTGCGGTTCCGCCAATATAGTCACTAAGAGTACTCAAGGTGCCGCGTGCAAGACAGGCATCTCAAAAGTACACTACCCTGGTATTTGCGAAGTAATAAAACCCTAGCGAGACGCTGGAGGGAAAAAATAAAGAATGCGGCGAAGTGAAGTCCCGAAAAAGAAGAATTTGATCCTTGAGGTTTGCCTAAGTCAATATAAATTTCAGAGAAAATCGTCCCGTCCTTATATCGCGCTAAGCCATGTAGCACACCTGGCCACATATCCAACTCTCCCTCTAAAAAATAAACAAACAGAACAAATACTGAATCCTGCTACTAGGCAAGATGATGTCGATAATACCAGGTTTAGTAGATGTGTGTTCCCTTTCAAGAACACTTTGCTGATCAGCATACAGCAGATGGGTATTAAATTTGTGCACAATACTGCAATCCGTCATGTAGTCACCGAGATGTGGCCCTCCCATCAGGTGGGCTCGTATGGTGCGCTAGTTTGGCATTGAAAGTGCTGCTTTTCAAATATAGGTGTATAAATTCGTGACGGAAATATGCTAGGGTTTACCCATATTGGATGGAGTGGCATAGTTTAAGAAGTTTTAGGCGAAGCACTTGAGCCGACTGGATGTTGTAGGTTTTAATTTGTGTACTATTCAGTGCATCTTCTCTTGGTGCAAATCAGGCAATTAAAAAGGTGGATAGGCATGGCGAGCCGTTACAACATTGCGACTACCGGAGGTGTGTCAGCAAAGTACGTCGTGGGATACACAAGAGTGCATCACTATGCCACCGACACTGCGGCAATCAAAATTTATCCAAAAAGTAATATAAATGTGGCCGTGCTGTTTTAGCGTCGTCTCTTTAATAAAGCTTCGCGGTCAAGCCTTTATACACAGTGGAATGGCGAATAAATTTTACTGCTTAGTACGCATACCTCTCTATTATACTGTCCCCCCTCCAAACAAATGAAACTGTTTTCTTCCATCCCTTTCAAAAAGCGTATGGCAAAACGCATTACCGACTAAATTGCTTTCGCTCTTTAATGGTTAAGAGACCGCAATAAAGAGCGTTTACAGTGAAAATAGAAAAAATGTTATGTTTGATAAAATTGGTGATATATCGAAGTCAAACGAAGATTGAACAAATACTGCAACCTGGCTACTGCGCTCTGAAGACAACTGTATCAGTTGTTCAGTTGTCAACTGTATCAGATGAAGTATATTACAGCACTGATATATAGATTTGAACCTTGAAAAATACTTACAGTTGTGCTACGGCAACTCACAGGGAACAGTTTAACGTTTGCACTGTAAAAAATTATGCGCAATGTTTCATGCACCTAAATAACTAGTTTGAACAAATCTATGATAAAAACGTATTATTTGGAACTGAGGATAGAAGATAAGAAGTGATTACATTGAAACAAAAAAAATCTACAGGTGGCCTTTTCTAGGTCCTAAAAGCAAAAAAGGATGGTTTCAAGATAAACACAACAAACGCGGGCGTCGACTAAAGTTAAAACATACGCAGCACTTATTACCTTATATTGTTAAGTATAGAGCAAGAGATATATCAACCTAATACATTTGAACATGAATCTTATGCATTGTAATAAACATGGCTTTTTTAAACTGGTCTTCAACAAACTGAACCTGCATGCGCAGCTCGTTTGGTAATTGTTACACCAGAGACTTTTAGGTTAACCTGTTTATCAGCAGCAATACGGAGACTCGCAAAAGGCGGGCTCCAATAAAACCTTTGACTTGGAGGATGTTTTCAGGAGCTCTTCTACACCAGGTTTTTCGGAATTCGTGCCACTGTAAATGAAAGCGGAGTAATAGCATTTCCCGCACAACCGACATGTAATACTCTTCAAGCTACATCGATCGTGCGCATGATTTTTGAATTCTCCAGACGACAAAGGACAATCTTTCGGGAAAAAAAAATTGCTAAGGCCGCTTCTACCAAAGTTAAACGAGCATTTCAGGAAACAACAAAAATCATTTTTATGGCACGTTTTGCTGAAAGATGAATATTTGACAACGCCGTCATTAGGCATACACTAAGAAGATATACAAACGTCACATTTACCCGCAAGTAATAAAATGTTTGTAGGGAGAGCTTTCACTACCGGCTCGTCACATGCTTCTTGGTTGTTTGCTAATGAACGATTACGTACACAAATTTTAGTCGCATACATGCCACAGAAGCAAAGAAAGGAAATAGTACAGAATTTTGGGGCATTTGTTTTTGCTTGAGGTTACCTGTTTTTCGATGCCGGATTTTTTAAAACAAAACAAACAGGACCCAGCTGAAAAACACAACCAAAAGTTTTCTCGCGAAAGAAAAATTTAGGTCTTGCTACTAAAATTTCTGTCGTAGAATAGATTTTTCCGTAGGGACTCGAAGATGGTTTGTTGTGCGCCAGAGATTTCTATTGTACAAACGATATGTCCCATTTCTTTACAGGATAATCCTATCGTGTCTTCTGTTGTGTTTTTCGAATAGGAAAAACGTGCTATGGGAGGAAACCTTATTAAAAATTAGCAAAAAAAAATTATTACGTTTCGCAAAGAGAACCATTTACTTGACCAATTTTTTTAAAACTGCCTTTAGTTATGAGAAGTAGGTGGCTGAACAAGGGAAGTTTGCTCTTGTGCAATACCAAAAACCCAGCTAAGGACAGCAGAATATTTGGGTTCAAGCAGCGCTCATTACAACCTATTTTTTTTGTGAACTCCTAAGCGGTTCGAAGGAAGAGAAAAAAACACGAAATGAGCACCGAATAATTTGGACATATTGGAAACACGAATGGAGTAGCAAGAACTAATGACCGAAAAGGCAGAAAAGTTACCAGGGCACGAAAAGCACGAAAACCATGGATAACAAAACAGTGCTTAAAAGGAATTCGGAAAAAAAAATAAACTTTTTCAAAGATTTCTTAAAAGAAAAGATCCATCCGTTTTTCAGAGATTTAAGCAACATCGAAACAAGTTAAATAGCCTCCTTCGTGATGCCAAACAACGATATCTGTCTGATCTCTTCAATCCTGAAGTACTGAAAAGGTTTGATCTTGCATGAAAAAGGTTAAATGCTATACTTGGCCGAACGACGCGTAATGAATCAGTATCCGTAATTACTTTTAATGGCGTCGACCTAGCAGGGAAAGAATTAGCTGATGCCTTCAATAGCTTTTTTGTTTCAGTAGCAAACAGTAGTTATATCCCTAGGTGTGCTGAGTATTTAAAGCCACAAGTCACACAGAGCGC
The DNA here is from genome assembly GCF_048455015.1 of Haemaphysalis longicornis. Classification (NCBI taxonomy): domain Eukaryota; kingdom Metazoa; phylum Arthropoda; class Arachnida; order Ixodida; family Ixodidae; genus Haemaphysalis; species Haemaphysalis longicornis. Next base: position 132,557,764 of record NW_027526407.1, read on the forward strand.
ATTTCTAACACCCACCTCAGCGCATGAAATATCAACCAATATTATGTCTAGTAAAAATAGCAAATGTTCTGACATTGACGGCCTGCAAATTCGGCCAGTTAAATATGTCATAAATATATTCTCTGCAATTCTTGAACATATAGTGAACTGCATTTTTGCAGAAGGCGTTTTTCCAAAAAAACTGCAATTAGCCAAAGTTGCTGTAATATTTAAGGATGGCGACACTAACAGTTTCACAAACTACCGTCCTATTTCCATTCTACCTGTTTTTTTCAAGTGTGTTGAGAAACTTATACTCATCCGCATCACTAATTTTTCAGAAAACACAACCTTATACCAGAGTGCCAATTTGGTTTTAGAAAGGGACGTTCAACAGAGACAGCTCTGTTGACTCAGAAGGACTATATTTTGGAATCATTTGAAAAAGAACATTACACATTAGGTATATTTGTCGACTATTCTAAGGCTTTTGATTGCGTTAACCACAAGATTTTACTAGAAAAGTTGGGGTGCTATTGTTTTAGAGGAATATTTCAAAAATTAATTGAATCTTACTTTGCACATTGCTATCAACAGGTGACAATTAACGGTGCTGCTTCTCAATTAAGGCCTGTAAACACAAGAGTGCCGCAGGGCAGTATATTGGGTCCATTGCTTTTTAATTTTTATATCAACGATGTTGTTAATATTGACGTAGAAACGAAATTTGTCATTTATGCCGACGACATGAGACTCTTTCTTACAGGAAAACACCTCGGCAAACTTATAGAAACCGGCAATGCGCTGCTAAATAAATTGGATGCTTGGAGTAAAGCCAATTCCTTGGCCATAAATGAAAAGAAAACGAAGGCTGTTCTGTTCCGTGCCATGCAAAAACCTCCTGAGATAGATGTCGAGCTGAGACTTCGGTCAAAAAAGATTGAGTTTGTCCGCGTAGTAAGAAGTCTTGGAGTACTTTTAGAAGAGCACATGTCTTGGAACGACCAATTAGAAGCTGTTCTGAACAAACTGTCTAAAGCAGTAGGTATCATGTGTAAATTCATATTTTTTTACCCTCAGAAAATAAAACTGTTACTTTATAACTCCCTTTTTTTAGCATGCCTAACGTACTCATATTTTGTTTGGGGTTCAACAACGAAAAGCAACATAGAAAAGTTGTTAAGAATTCAAAATAAAGCCGTTCGTACAATTGTTAATGCCGCGTATGACGCCCATACGGAACCTATTTTCAAGTCCTTGAACCTATTACCTGTAACGTACCTTTACCACTCCACCCTTTTAACTACACTAACTAGCTTATAAGAATAATGACGCGTTCGTGATACAACTTTCCGGGCTGAAGGCAAAACAACAAGTGTGAGAGTTGCGTGTAAATGAACGTTTGGAAATTCCAAGAGTTAGAACGAACTATGGATATGAAAGAATTCACTATCAACTACCCGCCCGGTTAAAAGCCATGTAGTCGTCTTGTAGCAATGTATAAGCGGTTATTTTACTCATCAAAGAGCGTTTTATTTACTGTTTTGTGTGCATTTTACTTGTTTGCATCTGGCTGCTTGCTTGTTCGGTCTCTGTTTTGTGTGTAATTTACTTGTTTGCATTTGGCTGCTTGCTTGTTCAGTCTCATTTTTTGTGTTGATTTTTGTTAATATTCCCAATGCCACTTGCCGCCTGTTGCACCGGGGGGCTGGGGCTCGTCAAGCTGTTTCTTACGGCTTTTTTCCCGGCTCCCTTTGCGCGAAGGTGATTGGTTTGTTGTTTTTTCGCGCAAAAATCAAAATCAAATCAAATCAAATCACAGTCAGCCAGGCACAAACGGATGAAACACAGTTGTAGACGGAGGGAACCCGGGTGGCCCCGCAGTGCTTGCAGCTAAGGGTCCTCAATTTGCGCCTGAGCTAGGCGTTCCAAATCCACAGCAGATGCAGCACTGGCGACGGAGGTAATGCGTGAAAATGCGTCAGCAGCCTCGTTGTCGGTACCTTTGATGTGCCGAATGTCCGTCGTGAATTCCGAAATATAGGCGAGCTCACGGAGTTCCCGTGCGACGTACTTGGAGGATTTCGTACCGAAAACGTAAGCCAGAGGCTTATGGTTCGTAAGAACGTGAAGAGACTGGCCCTCCAAAAAGTGTCGGAAGTGCTGGATGGTGGCGTAAATGGCGAGCAGCTTACAACCAAAAACGCTGTAGCGCGTCTCGGCAGGTTGGAGTTTCCGACAGAAAAAACCCAGCGTGTGTCATCGGAGTCGATTCTCTGCTGGAGAACAGCGCCGATTGCAACGCTGGACGCAAGCACCGAATCGGCGACGGCTTCTTTAGCAGCGTTGACAGCGGCTTGAGCTTCGGGAGACCAGGAAATCGCGGACGACGCGCTCTTGGTTGCGCGAAGAAGCTCAGTCACTGGATGTAGAATTTCGGCACAGTGGGGTATAAAGATTCGCGAGAAATTCACCAGGCCCAGAAACTGACGAAGGTGGCGGAGACTGGTAGGTTCTGGGAAGTCCTTCATGACTTGAAGGGCGAATTCCCTGCGTCGAGATGTGATGGCCCAGGAACTCGATCTCGGAAGTCACGAAGATGCATTTCTGGGCGTTGACAACCAGGCTAAACTCTTGGAGGCGTTGAAAGGGTTCTCGGAGGAGACGTTCGTGATCTTGTGGAGTGGGACTCGCAGACCATACGTGGTAATACATTCAGAGTTTGCTGCACGAAGAGTAGGCCTAAGGTGACTTAAAAGTACGCTCATTTTTGATGGCTGGTTATACACTGACCTCAGCACCCGTGTCTACAAGGAAGCGCAAACCAGAAATGAGATCCGTGACCAGAAAAAGGCGGCCACGTTGTAAGACGAGGTCACATGCCGCCATCAGTGATCTCGCTTCACGTTTCCCGACCAGATGCATGGGGAAGTGCAGTGACGGGCGCGGTGCTGGAAAGTGCGACAGTACCTGCACACAGACGAGCTTCGAGGGCTGCGCGAGCAAGAACCGCCCGGGAAAGACAAACGACGGCTAGGACGTGAGGAGGAGCCGTATCGGCGATGAGAGGACGTTAGAAGCGCTTCAATGGACGTGGCCAATTGATCGATCCGAGTCTCTTAGCGGGACACGGCCAATGACTTTGCTGTAGAAGCGAGGGGGGCGACTGAGGGAGAAGTCGCGCCGTGAACTGTATCAGCAAGTTCGGTGGCGCTGTCGAGGGTGAAGTCTCCTGCAGCAGCTAAAACGATGCGAGTGGACTGTGGCAAGCGCTGCAGAAAGAGCTGTTTTAAAAGTGCACCGTTCGAGTCTATGTTGCTCGCGCCCACGAGCTGTCGCATGGTGTTAAGCAGCTGGGAAGGGTGGCGATCTACAGGCTCTTCGTGGGGAGCAGGTGCTGGAGGCGCGCGCTCTCGGACGCCGTGGTTCGCTCCAGAAAACTCTGCTTGAGCCACTGGTACGGAGCATCCTTCGAAGGTGCACCGGTGACGTCTGCCATTTCATCAGCCATCTCCGGAGGCAGGTTGCAAAGCAAGTGGCGAAACCGAGTAGTCTCCATGGTGACGCGGCGCAGATAGAAGACAGCTTGAACCTGGGCGAACCAAACGTTTGGGTTCTTGCGTACGAATGTGGGCAGAAGGAGCTGTATGACTTCAAAATCTGGCGGCCTGGAGGAAACGTCAGGCAGAAAAGGGCTCGAGGGCGCGAGGTTGCTGGGGTCGGTCATGTCTTAGTCTGGAGTCAGCACTGTCGGGAACGGCGGGGTCGCAGCGCAGCGCAACAGAGAAAGTACCAGCGTGGTAGGCTTTCGGAATCGAACTGCCCGTTCCGTGCTGACGCACCAAGCACGCGCACCTCGTTTCTTTATTGTCCTCGTCTTTCAAAGCCGGCGCCAAGGCGCCGGGTAAGAGCACCGAATAAAGGGTGCTACAGTAGTGTGCTACTACACCTTGAGTATATTGTATATGGCCAGCGGCCTTAGGATTACTGACATTCAGCAATGGTGACCGCTTAAATATTATGGGAGCACCACAATGAGAAGATGAAGAAACAAAGGCAACACAAAGCGACACCGAGGCACAATAACTGAAACGTAAAGCAACACCGAGTGTGTAAACTGTAACCGCGGGGAACATAGCATAGAACCCCTGATGTATTACAGGTCTTTTGGTTACCTTGAAAATTGCTTAGTAGACAGATGAGCCAAACATGGCACCGAAGGCGAAATATGACTAGTCACAGAAACTCTTAACAGATTGAAGACTTGAACTATATTACTGGCCAGTTTGTCACCAATTAACAGTTCCAATTCAACCAATAGATTGAAGACTTGAATTATATTACTGGTCAGTTTGTCGCCACTTGACAGTTCCATTTCAACCAATAGATTGAAGATTTGAATTATATTGTTGGTCAGTTGAAATGAGTCAGAGCGCCTAAAACAATGTTTGCTGGTTTGAAGCTGACGTTCTCTCCACCTTTTCTGCTACATGGGCTCCTCAGCGCCTATTAGGTTTCCTATAAACCCCGCTCCGGCTACTACACCAAGGTACCTAAGTAGCGTGCACGTGTGTTCCTTCGTGGCGCAAGCACAACACAAGCTAGCTATATAGGGTCATTTGGATGAACTTAGGTAAAACAGGAGATAGCTTACATTGTTAAATTTGTCTCATGAATGTAATGCGATAAATGTGACTCACAGACATCCAAGCACGGTAATATAAAGCTAACATAGCCATTGCAGAAGACAATTACGGCTATAAAAACGTAAAACCTCGGGCATGCTGACCTTTATAAAAACGCTAAGGAGGTGATGGCACATCACAATGAGATTACCCAGTGCTCGAACGTTTACTGTGTTTATAAACAGTATGTTACAAATTGTCCTAAACGCGTTTATATAGAGCTTGTCTTCATCTGAAAGGAAGTTTTTGTGCTCAATGGAAAATGTATGCGTTTGTTGGCGACATGTTCTGAGCGTTGAAAGGGACAGTGCTTTCTCGACATCTCCTGCACATTGGTCTTTCTATGGCGTTTAGGTAGTGAGGAAACTTTCCATTAGTGTGTACTATAGGAGGCGTTTACATGAATGCGAAACTAGCACATCGTACTGGCTTTCTAGAGCATGGCATTCACGTAGAAGGGACGAATGCACCAGGGAGGCTCATCCCGTCAATGCAGCAGATGGCGGTAGGTTGTGGACGGCCGGAACATAATGTTAGTAATTTTTCACGGAGAAGCACTGTAAGAAAGGCAAGCGGAAACCATGTCGGAGTAGAGCCAGCAGGTCTTCCTCAACCCGGAGAGGCAGCTGATGGGCTATGTGTAAACAGGTAACCATTGTGTTATCCAGATGCGCTAGGAAGTTAGAATCTGTACTATCGCATACGTGTATATTACCTTATAGCTTGCCTACAAACTGTAACTTCTCTTGTCCTGTCCTGTTTTTCTCTAGTTTATTTGCCTATTTTAACTATTGCTTAGAAAATCGCCGTGAATGGTCGGCACCTGTAACTGTACGTCACCAGAGACCACTGCGCCTCATAGATAAGATGAACAACTAGTTTGATGCATTAGCCAACCCTGCTTATAAAAGCTGCGCTGGGAATTTGCGGGGTTGTGTCTATGAAGGAAGGGCGTCTGCAAAATATGCAAAATATGTGGCGTTGGCCGTGAATCTAGGGAAAAACAAATGCATATGTCACACAGGCCGGGACATGGTGCGTGTCTATCGCCATCAGGGGTTTGTTTTTATTTTTATTTTTTACATGCTGTAGGACAAAGTGCCTATCTTATTAGTGGGTAAATAAATAAAAGAAAAAAAACCCTTTTTGGCACAAATTGAGTTTTAGAGTATGTACTCATGGAAGTTTTACGATTATAACCCACCACGTTTAATTATAAATTGATCAAAACCCGTCAAAAATTCTGTAGCAAAAAAAATTATAAACAGTTTCTACTGGCAATGATGCCATTTTTTTTCTGCAGTAAAATGCCTTTTTCAGTTTTTCAGTTGTTCGTGGGAAGAAGCTGTACTTTATTACATTATTATGTGGTTCAAATTGCGCTACAAGATTGTGGATGAAACAGATTGTAGTTGTCTAGTAAGTACTGAAAAGTGTTTGCAAAAATACGAAGAGAATCGATGCATTTCAATCACGACGATAGGTACGTTTCTTTTATCCTAGTGCAACAATATGAGTCAACTGATTTTCAAGGGTTGTTCCCACAAACAGTAGAGGCTAATTAATTAAAAGGCCGTATTTTTTTTACCTTTTCACAGTTTTGGGCTATTTAAAACGCACTGACTATGTACTTTACATTAGAAACAGTTTTTCACATGGCGCTGTAACAATATTTATCGTTAGCGCGGAAATTGGTACTTCTTGGCTGGAACAGCGTCTATGACGGAGTAGTACGAGATTACGTACACTGTGGTCAAGACACTAGTCTAAAAATCCCCTCTACGCTGTTGTAATAGAATTTGCCATCACCACAATTCTATGGGAAACCCGACTGTTGCCGCCTCTGAAATTGCGGTAAGATCGCGTAAGCATTGCATTCACGTTTTGGTTACGACTTTTTTTATTTATGGCACCTTACGAAAAGATGGCACCTTACGAGTTCTTATACTCTGCACGCTGACACCTAAGGCTGCTTTTATTGATAAACTTAACCATGACCCTTTGAAATTTATACGGCGATACGGCTGATGATTTATTGTCATGCCGATATTCTTTAAATGACCGGTCTAAGCGACAACCTATGTTTTAACACTTCATAAGAGTTCGGGAGTAACGCTTCTTTACAATTCTTAAAAAGCGAACAAACATCCTGCATATCATCCAAGTGAAGCTCTTAGAATCTCAATAAATGTGGAGTCACCATGTATCTCCCTATCTTGCCATTCTCTCCTTCCCAGGATTTCATGAGCGGATGCATAAAATTGACGTGTAGCCTTTTACAAGCAAAAAAAAAACTACAGGAAAAGCATGTTGGTAATCCCAAATGCAGGCGTATATTACAGTGCGCCTGCAGTGACCATTTATTTTTTTTGAGCCCTTACAAAAGTCACAATCTTTTCCCAGAGTAACATCAAGCGCGTACAAACAGATGAGTTTTTGGGTTGTTTAGGTGTCCTCAAGCCCCGCACGCATTAGATCCTGAAAACAGTAAATTAAACTGGATCTTAAATAACTATTACAGGGGAACGTCGTTGGACCTATAATAAGGTAGACACATAAAATGGCAGCACTGAAACGAGATGCATCTGGTAACTCAAAATACCTATTGATGTATATTGCCACGTTTGCAACTGCAACCCTTTCCGTCCATAGGTACGCGAAGACGGTGTTTGGTACCCCCTGAGTGGGTACGTGCGTGTCATGCCACTCATCAGACGAGGGTTAAGAAGCGCCTAGCTTCCGGCTCATGCGTTCGGTTGCTCGCCATCACTCCAGCCACTGCTACGTCTCGCCTTACCTCACCCCTTCGTTAGGAACGTCAACTAATTATATATTAGCTCCTGCATGCTTCCATGCGCTGCAGTGTTTGGCGAGATGCAACAGAATTTATAAGCACTTCACGTGTGCGCACAATAACCATTAAATTTTAATTATATATTTGATTTCAAATATCATAGGAACGCATCAACCGATCACTCGAAATAAGATTGGGTATTCATAACTAGGGTGAAATATTTTCACCGAGCACTGCACCATTAAGGCTGATGGGTGATCCCTTCTTTTAGAATACAGAACAAGCCTTCACAGTTTATCTGATTATTTTAGTGCGACTAAAAACGTTTTTCTCCTATATAGCGAATCTATTCGCTGTCCTACTTATATAAAGCTGTGATTACCAACCTTAAAACCAACGAAGTAGGCATTGTATAAGAAGCTGAAACATTATTGCTACCAATCCTTGTTGTAGCTTGGCGCAAACGTTATTAAATAGACAAGTGTACACGCAGAAAAAACTTTAAAATTTTGATATTGAAAATATTGCCATGGTAAAAGTGGGCGTTTCCACAGGGTATCCAATTCGGCGTATTCCGTAAGCGTTATTGATTCTACTGTTTTGGACACCCTCCTCCCTCAAAGGACCACAGTGTAAAGATTAGTGTTTAATAATTCCACTGTAGAGAACTACGTTGAAACAAGCAGGTGAGTTAAAACGAAGAATTTATTTCGTCGCTGTTGTCAAGACACCAAGATAATCCACGTAAAATTTTGTGATAGCATAAGGTGTATGATACGCACCTGTGTTTTAGGTGCAACCTATGCGGCGACACCTTCAGTGACACACCTATGTACACCCAACTGCAAAGCTAGTTTTCGCTGTAAAGTTTGTGCTGACAAGAAGAACTAAATTAAAAATAAAAAAAAACCTAAAAAAACTAAATAAATAAAAAAAATTGAAAAAATGAAACTAGAAATTCAAATTTGAGTCTTTTTGTTACCGACAACATCTTCTTCGTGGCTCGAAAGCGCAATGTAATAAAATTGTCCAGCATACTTTATTGCACAATAAAACTTTCAGGCGTTGGTAAAATTTTTACGGGGACATGTTTTTATTTTTGCTTTCATAACAGGAACAGCACATGTTACTGGGAGTGAACACCTTTTTTTGAGCTCAGCAGCCGATAGCCTTGACCGCCTAGTGTGTGCCGAGTTAGCCTAATGTATTTACTGATGAACCCACCTGTATAAATCAAGCACCGGTTTGTTAACCAAACCGGTCTAAACTTGCATTCAAATACCTCAAATGTGCCAGGCAGAGTAGTCGGCGCACTTTTATTAGTAAGGACGGCGAAAGGCCCATTTGGTGAAGAAGAAACGAAGCTGCGGAGGGGAATGCAGCGTCTTTTACAGGGACGTGGCAGATTCGCAGGGACAGAGTCGACCTCAGCTACACGCCTGTGATAGGCCACTCTTGGTGCAAAACAGCCGTATTTTTTGCAGTAGAGAATTTTCCATAGCATGGTAGTCTTCTGAGAGCTTGTGGGCACGTGAAATGATGTGTTGGTACCTGAGCGATGTTGTGCGAAGGAACAATATGAAAGGTGGTGTTTGAGATTTACATAGGTGAGTATATTGCACAATCTATATTTGAGGGGCAGGTAGGGTGAAAGCCTATTTTGGATAAGGGGGGTGGCTGCAGTCAGCACTTGCTACGAGTTTGTAGCGAAATATCTTACTGGCTTGTGGCAGTGGCGAGCTCCGGTTAAGTATCCTTGAAGGGTGGTAGCGATGTAGCACTTAATCTTCTCCCGTTTATGTCGATGCAACTGCAGGAAATGAGGTTGCTGTGAGGGAGTTGGCATGCTGGGAACCAGCGGAGGTGTAATGATACTTGTCCCCTATGACGCAGAATGGGCGGCCTGGTTACGCGTGCAAACTGTCTCGTGACCGGGAAGCCAATGAATGAATTTGTACATATATCCAGTGTCTGGGGAGTGGGGCAACATGGGTCAGGATTTGTTGCGTGAGAGGGTAGAGAGAGCGTGGATATCTAGTTCTTGAACTACGCCGAAGGTGTCCGTTAGGATACGAATGTGGGAACGGGGCATCAGCGAGACGGCAAACTTTACGTGGCTGAAGGTACTGATGACGACCTTGTGGTCAGCCTCCGAAGGCGTGATGTGGGCGATATTTAGGCTAGCTATACCGCTGAGGTCTGTATTCTTCGAGCTGTGCCAAGGCATACTGATGATGTGGTCTCTAGCGCTGGCATCTGTATATCTGTCAATATTATCGTGCAGGCAGTTTAACTTTTGTAGGTGCTGTTCACGCAGCGTACAGTGACCGCACGGGACTGGTTTTGAAGATGCAATGGGGGTGATATAAGGGAGAGCCCATTGAGCCATTGGGCTTAGCAGCTAGTGCACCCAGATCCGGAAAGCCGTTGGTGTCTCAATGTGAGGGTGCCGGTCCTTGCCCGGTACAAATTCCCCTGGAAGTTATTTTGAATTAGAGTTTTCTTCATTGTCAAATTCATGGGGAGAAGTGTGGCGTCTTGTTCCACTGCCGTAATTCTTTTATGCCTAGGAAGGCCGGTGATAGTGCAGAGTGTCGTGCTATGAAGGGTCAATGGAACTTGAGATTAGTCTTGCTGAAGTAATAAAAGGGGGCGCCATAAGCGAATGCACCTGAGGCCACAGCGCGTGCCATACCTACGCTTAGCTTTTGTTGTGCACCGCCACACTTGTTCGAGGGGCGTTTAAGGATGCGCAGAATTAATTTTTATTGCTTTTTCAATATGGTTCTCAAGGTCTTTGGACTATTGTGAGGGCACAGAGGATTCCAAGCAGTCTTATGTGGCCGCAAGTGGCAGTGATAGTGCTATTTGAGATGTTTAGGGCGGCTGGTTCTGTTGAATCGAGGACTTGCTACCGTGAAAAAGAAGGAGTTCTGTTCTTTCAGGCACAATCTAAAGCACTATTTTGAGACATATGGTACCCAACGTTTGAGAAACCCGCCTAAAGTTCGGTAGTCGTGCTGTCCGTGTTGTCTACGTCATTACTTTCTGTGTATATCTCCATACCATCAACGTAGATGGTGGAATGGGCTGATGTGTCTTGGTAGAGTCTACGAGCCATACGAGTCATCGGCAGAATAAAGAGAACTGGTTCGAGTATAGACCCTTTAGGCACACATCTGTCCAGAAAGCAGCCACGGGGTGACCGACCGGGATGGGAACTGTTGTTTTAGAGGTCTACTCCCGAAAAAGTGGAGCACCCAGTAGGGTTTTTTTGGCTAGAATACGCTTGGGGTAATTCCTTTAGAACGGCTTGTTTACGGACTCTGTGGAATGCCTTGCGGATGTCAATGGCTAAAGGCAGTCTGTTAGGCCACGACTCTGCGCCAAGCGATTGATAACAAGACGAACAAGCCACAGGCTGTCGTGTGCACCGAGTGGAGTGCGAAACCGGCTTGGGATGGGTGAAACCAAGGTTGAGTGCTGTCGAAGCAGTAATATAGTCGGGAATGGATGAGGCGTTCCTTTAGTTTACACTGAGTGGGAGTAACTGATATTGGACGCAAGTTTGTGATACAATTTGGATCTTTGGTTTGGGAATAGGGTGTATGAGGGTGAGGTTCAGGTAATTAGGGACCTTGCACATCCCGCATAGCTTCTTCATGTGGACTTATGGAGGAATGTGGGTAAAATCGTTGCTTTTTTGCAATTTTTCCCATGTGTTGCCGTCATGTCCTGGGGCAGATCGTCATTTACTCTGCATTATGGTCGCACGAAGCTCTGGCATAGCGAACGGAGTGTCTAGGCCGTCGCGGCAATGGGGGACCAGTATGACCGGTAGTGTGGAGGGGCTTGGTGCGTGATTGTCCTGGGGAAGAAGGTAGGGAAAAGTTGGTGCTCTATAGTGGCTGGATCATGGGTTAGTGCAAGGTGGGAACAGTGGTTGCCTGTTTATTTGCTCCGGCTTGGAGAGGCCACGTTCCTTGCTAACTGAGGAGCTGAAGTTCTTGCAATGGTGGTTTAATAATTGCTTTCGTTAAGAAATAGTATGTACCGATGCCTGATTCATATAGGGTCCAGATGGCGATTACCATTATAACGGTAGCGCCGGGTGAGGGGCGTGACTCGCTTCCACAACTTTGAAAAATTCCCTTCAATAGCAGGGCTACCTTGATAACTGCTGATTTTTCGGCAGCCATCTGCGAGGCCTGTTGAACGCCACCGATGGATGTCAAATGAACTTGGTCCTCATGTGCATTGAGAGCTTGCCGTAAGGCCCACCAGTGTGTTCGACTGATGGTTTTCGCCATGCGTAGTCGTGTTTCGCGTAATGTAATAGATATAGGATAGTGGTTATTACCCCTTGTGCGGTACGTTAAATACTTATGACTGCGGCCTGCAGTGATACAATACAGATCAGGAATGGTGCCTTGTTGAGAATATTGAAGCCCTATGTTACGCAGGCGAAGTTTTTAACGAGGTGTAGAATGCATAGTTCTGCGGTTTTTTTAGTGTCATCCCTCTCTTCTCTGTCCTTGCAATAAAGTCGCCTTCAATTACCATATTTTAGCAGTAAAATCAGACGCAATTTGGCTTATCCAATAAAACTAACATTACAGAGATCCTGTAATAAGCACGTACGTCGAGGCAACAACTGTGGTTTTTTTCCGGTCGTTGTTGGAGCATGAGCGACCAGGATTTCATGCTGAGTAGACGTGAGGCCCGGCGTAAGGACTTGTTGGATACCGAAATCGGCACAGATCAGTGCGGCCGCATTTCCTGATCTGAAGCTGGGTCTGTTTGAGTTACGATGTGGTTTTGATGCAATGCAGGGTCTGGTGTAGTCGGGTACCGCGATTGTTAGGTGTTGAGCGACTTTCTTGCAGCAGTATAAATATCGATTCAATTTGATTATTGCGCAAACAATATCAGAATATTCTGCATGTAGCTGCTACAATTCCACTGTAGAATAGCAGGACTATGCGTTACTCTTGAGTAAAAGACTTTATACGAGGGTTCCTCGGAAGCGTCTGTCAAGGTGTACCCATCAAAAACACGGTGCAGTAAAGGCGTTGTTTTTTGCAATTGACTTTCGAGAAGACTTCAAATTTTGTGCAGTGTTGTAGGATTACACTGGATGTCGGTTAGTATAGCGTGGAGAGCCTGCATGAGCTCCGGGTCGATTTTGCTTTGTGATGCGGGAGCACATTTATGCCGGTGCTGGTATAGTAGGGCGGAGGTGGTTTAGTGCGGTTCGTTTTGGTTACATACTGATTGTTTGCGGCTAGTGCCTTTTTGAGTTCTTGGTTTTCATCTTTCACCTGCTGGATTTCTTTTGGTAAGGCAGCCTGCTGGGACAAGACACTGGCTAAAGGAGGGGCTTGTTGAAAGTCACAAGAACCGGGACTCGTGTTGACGTGGCGGTGAGTTTGATTCTGACGTATTCTGCCTGCCCAAGTGATTTCCTTGCCACAATCCTTAGCCGTTGTGTCACTGGAGGGTAGCCTGCTGGGGAAAGTTAGACTAAAGCAATGTGACCTTATTCGCCACATACGCGCAATACACTGTTACACCGCAATTTTCACCTGCATCATGTCATCTACTACAGAAATTTCTCCCCGTCTGGCTAGTCGGGCACTTGGACATATGACCTTCACGGAGCAGTTTTTAACATACCATTTTCTTGGGTGCATACAGGCTCGCTTTAATATTTCATTGTAACATTTCATAGCTTTTTGAAAATTTGGGGCATCGAACGAGACTACCTCACGGTTGCTTTCCGGGATGCAATGTGCCGAAAGAATATCTGCTTGTTCTCAGCGAAGCAGTGGAGAATATCTAGTTTGAATGCTTTAGGCTCAACTGTATTTGGTAGGTGCGGTGATTTCGTGACCTTAGCTGGGATAGAGGTGCATTTCCCATGTGGGTTAAGCGTTATTTGGGTAGTATCCAGGATGTGGGTGTCGTGTTCATCATCGTAAACTGTGATGTAAAGGCATTTGACCGCGGTATTGTGCTTGTGAGGGGCCATCTTGGAATAAAAGCCATGTGGGGCCGTAGTGACTATGAGGTTAACAAAAGTATGCTTAGGTATTTCGCTACTGTTGCTTTTGCCTTTAACAGTGCCCAAAATGTGTTTCCTGAAAAAGTAGTGTAGTTGGTTAGTATTAATGAATATTTTTATAATGAGGATAAATTATCCTGCCTGCACAGTTCTAATAAAATATGTATTAATTGCGGGAGTTTGTTTAGAGAAAGACTGAGCACCCATTGGCGTCTGTTTCACTTATGAGCGTTGTGGAGCTCAAAGAGTAGGCGACTATTTCTTGTATCGCTCGATATAGGGTCGTCCATACTCCAGCAGAATTGGCACCCCTGCAGATGGTGTCCTGTCAATTGCCTCGTAAGATCTTTGCAGAGCATTCGACGTCCTGAGGTTTTCTTGCCAATTAGAGGCAGGATTGCAGTTGGCTACAGTTACAACAGTGCTCGAATTGGACGCCCAGCTTAGAAGAACAGGTGTAGCAACACTGCCTTCTGTAATTTGTGTTGTTGCCACGTCAATGGGCTCTGCGGATTACCTTGCGCATAGCGCTACGGACGGCAATAAGGCTACAGGCAGAGACAATACATATGAGTTCTTTCAAATGGGTCACCACCAAAGGAAGAGGTCGCTGTGCACTCCGGCGAGCTGTGCCGCCATATCTTCAAGAGGATAGAAAGATTGAACCATATCCCAGTGTTACGAAAGCACATAATTCCTGTTACTGCGAGATTTACTATAGCTTCCTCGCCCTTTAACTTGTATAACTGTGAATAGGTGGGACGACGTTCATTGCAGTTTCGGAATATGAATAGCTTTGGTGTGCAGTGCGCGGGTGGGAGATGACGTTGGCAGCATACTGCGCAAATAAGCCTTCCTCAACATTTAGGATTTTCCTCCGCGTAACGCTGCGGTTTCAGTCAATGGCTTTGGTTTGCAGGTACGGACAAGTTTGGCTTCGAAGCAAGCCAGCAGTGAGGAATTCGGGAAGTTGTTAACGGTCCAATGCAATCTTCACTAACCTTAATAACGTGATACCTGTAAAGGGGAGTAGCAAGCAATGTATAAGTGTATTCTTGGTGCCTTGGCGTGTTTGCCATCGGAGATGAACCCGTTAGGGGTAGAGGTATGGAGCTTTGCTGTAAAAGCCTCGTGTCGTGGAAGCACGAAGCGTCTTAGTGTGCGGCGCAAACGAATATCTCATTGTTTTCTATTACGCAGTACGAATTGTTCTGGATCAAGGCGTAAACTAGCATCCTGTTGTGTTAGTACCGTGACTACGTGAGACGATGGTTACGACGACGACGATGTGAGAGGTCGATACCTGAACCATTTAGGAGGCTGGGCTTTCCGTGTTTTGTTAAGTGTTCCACTGTAGTTTATTTTCTTTCTCTACTGAAGGCTGTGTTAGTTTCCAAGACCCCTCGGCTACGTACTCCCTCTAAGAAGGTTTCGGTTCCGTTCAAAAGGTGCGTTTTAGAGTTGACACCTTGGGATGAGTTCGGTGTTTAGTGTGGATAGATTGCGATGTGAAGACGGTCACTGTTCAGTTCCTTCTAGATACATTTTGACTGATCTTTGTTATAGGCTACATACAGTAGAACTCGCTGGTACTTGTTAGCTCTGTAGGATTTCCCAACAACGATGTAATATGCCTTGCTTCAAAAATTATTGATATGACCGTCACTGCTGCATATCCGTTTACAGGTATATTTAGATCCAGTGGAAGTTTTCAGAATGGTTGAAGGAGTTGTCACGTTGAAATTTGAAGAGGCTTGGGCAGTTTTTTTTTCAGTAAATGTTAGGATTCATAATACGACATTCAAAAAATGCTAGAGCGAAGTCCAGTGAGTTTTTGCTATCCAGTTAGTTTTTGTTGATGCTAAAGTAAGTACCTAGAACTTCCGCCTTGTACACGTCCAGCAAGTCTACTGGGCGGAGCGTCATCAGGGCTCCGATTGTAATGTTTTGAGGCTTTTTCCATCAACCTCTGAACATACTGTTAGAGTTCTTTACAACAAATGTACGGCGTCCAGCGATACGTGGTGTTACGATTCAGCGTCACCTTGAATACCCAAGTTCTTCGTGCACTGCATTCACATAAAAACGGGATATAATGTCCAAACAGGATAACACATCAACGGCCGGAGCCTATGCAGTACCTTTCTTACTGCGTTCATAGCACATACGTATGTCGAAGAGCCATGTGTTCATCTACGCCGTACAAAAATATGTATGATTTGAAGCCGGCCTGATTTGTCTATCTTGGGATAGGTATGTTAGCTTTACTAACGCAATTAAACCACCAAACAGAAAAACAAGTCTCATGTCACAATAAAACGTATATTTAAAAGATCACCAACTTGATAGCACTGTTGTATTTCTAAAATAAAAAAGGATATTACTGCCCCCCAAATAATTTCCTTTCATTTTAACCAGAAGCTTTTTGATAGTTGTACATTCGTGTTTTATCTGAAAAGCGAAATTAATCATGAATTCACTACATTTAAATTTGCTTAATGTACCTGGAAACATCTTAACATCGGGTTTTCTAAGCAGTGGTCGCAATAATATAGCCATTATTCAAACCTTGCCTGTTTCTGCGATGTATAACAAATATATAGAAATCAATCACCATTTTTGTTCACAACCGGTCCTCGTAATCTCGAAAAAATATTGGGGTATTTCAGTTGCAAAAAAAACAAAGCATCAATACCCCTGAGCATGAATTCTATCCACATGCAGTAATTCGTCCTTTTACTTTAGTCATGCTCATATCTATCAACATACCCACGCCAACGTTTCGCCAATGGTATAAAAACAATTGCATAGCGGCGCTACAAGAATAAATGTAAGCAGCTTACTTGCTCTCTATAGTGTGAATGGCAATTGCAATGACGACCACAAGAATAATTTTAGTGTTGCTTGCCATTTTTTTACGTAACCTCTACTCACTGAGACTCGTGGCAAGGGTACCTATGCTTTTCTGCACAGTCAAGTCTTTCAACGCAACTTGTTCAGTAACGTCATCTTTATACACCTCGCTAAGCTCAAAATACCCATGTTAACACTTGGTGTAAATGCACTTGTAAAGACATATGTCCACATTTACCGTTGAACTTGGAAAAAACATTCAGCATGAATTTACATTCATTAAAAACCGTCACCAATCAGCCAACAACTATTTTAAGAGCAATGACTACTTTTCCGTCCTCAAAATACTTTCAAGTTGAAGACTTCAACGATCGGTTAATATTTTATTATTTTGGCTTAGAGTTCGAACGACGGAATATCGGGTGACAATGTGAAATAGGTCACAACTGTTCACCTTTAGCGTTAGCGGAAGCAAATGTCTTACCAAATTGAAATGCCCAAACATTCAATACAGTTCTTGGTTCAGAAAAGTGTGTAAAGAAGGTCCAACATCTTGTAAATGCGAAAATGCTACCAAAACGTAGTAGGTCAAACATTTGGTTCTTTTATCCCCGAGTAACAAACGAAATGTGTGCCGAACAGTCCACAGAACAGCTGATGACACCGACGATAAAGACGCATGGCAAAACTTGCTCTACAGACGGGGCAATTAGGTTTGTCGTCGCTATGCTCATAATTGTAAAGCGCTCGCAAAACATTGGCGAAGGAACGTCCCTTCGCTTTAATGGAGAGAGGGCGGGAGTACCTGGACGAGAACCAGTGTATTTAATTGTGAGAGCTCTGAGTACGAAAATGATTATCTCGTAAACACCTCAACTTTCGGGGTTACTCTTGCACGAAGTAAACAGCTTTCCCTCAACTTGCCACGCATACTGGTAGTGCTTTTCAGCGCACATTTCCCTCATCATCCAAACAGCTTTTTGTTCAGCACAGTCAAATTGCCCAAGAAATATACAACAGACTTAGTAACTTTCAGGTGTCTCCGTTGCCTAATCCCTTCGGCCCGAGTGTTGCGTGACGAAAAACGGAGGGTCACAGCTGGAATCTTATTTGGCTGAGACGGCAGCCTGTGGAGGCTTTCAATGTCAGCTTGAGTTGACGGAGCAAGTTTCAGTTCTGTGGCGAGATCATTCAATTTTCTCATCAAGTCTTCATTGGCAGTTAGTGGGAGGCCATGAATCTCAATTTTTTGTTTCCTGCGGTATTGTTCAAGGCTGTTAACCTGCTGCTGTAATTTCAGCAGATCATTCCTTGTGTTGCCAGCGGCCATCCGTTCGACTTTAGTTTTCAAGGTGTTTATTTCAGTCGCCTGCTCTTTCATTCCTTCTAGCACGTCATCGTACTTGTCGGATAAGAACTGCACCAATTTTTCCATATTTTCAACTGTGTTCTTGATTTTTATTAGAGAATCGACCTTGCTTATGATCTGTGGTAGGTCTCAAAGCTTTCTATTTATATCTAACAGAACTGCTTCCAGAGCGGAATTATTCTGGTGTTTTTGAACACCCTCGGTAGAACGGTTTGCTGAAACAAGGCCCGCAATGCATGCCCAGTTTTTCTTGCTCTTAGAAAGGCCACAGCATAATCCGAGATGATAGACATAGTTATCGAGAAATGGGTCGTTACAGACGAAACATAGAACGTTATTCGCCATTACACCACGTACATGAAATGGCTCAAGAAAAACAATTGCAGTGGCAGTGGCAGTGGTGACAATATATAAGGTACAGAGGCGCATTCTAATTTACACCAACCTGCAAAGTCCAGAGGCAGCGGTTACTTCGGCGTTGATACTTCTGTCACCACGGCCACTGTGCCAATCCGTCGGGTCCGGCTGGGTGTAGTCGATTTATTGTGTTTGTGCTGATGACGTCATTTTGGAGAATGGCGTACGGGCGAAATATCGATGATTTCTGTGTGGCGGCGATATCACCCGGATCCACTTTACGGCTGGGCTTGCTTCGCTGGAAACTGCATAATTTCAGAGGCAGCGGGTACTTCGGCGTTGATACTTCTGTCCCCACCACCACTGTGCAAATCCCTGTGCAAATCAGTGTGCATGATGTTGTTATTGCCCATGTGTCCCACCGAAATGTGTCTGCTCATTCGAACTGTGTATGGTTCAAGTGTAGAGGAAGTGACAACTGGGCTAGTTGGTAATGCATATGGGACATCTTGAAGGTAGTGCACTTAACACGGACATTAGCGAAAGGAACGACAAACCACAGCGCTGACTCACAACTGATTTTTATTAGAACAGACACACACTTATATACTACCACCCAAACCCATGTGACCAGACATCATACATACGTCACAATCCAGCGTATCATTTCTAAAACATGACAGGCATGAAACAGACTGTGTGGATGAAGGCGCGTGATATATGTTACGTTACAGAGCTATTTAAAAATCCAAACTCACTCTCATGTAACTGAATCGATGGCACACTAAGGCACCACACCCCTTGTTTTCTTATATTATATGCCTCAATCATCTCGCATGTTAACTTATCCCTGTGCGTAGATAATATAACCGTTTCCTCGAACGCAGGCTTGCACTTGCACTTAGATACGTGTTGAGCCACGTGCGAGGAGGTGTCTCCTCCTAAAGACCTTTTTTGTTCCAGCAACCTGACATTGATACGTCGACTTGTCTGACCGATATACACATAACCACAAGGAAATGGTATAAGGTAGACAAGAGACTTTTTGCATGGAAAGAAAGGAGACACATGCTTCACCCCGCGACCCTTTCCGGTGCCGCGCGACAAGCCTTTAAGCTTTCTCTCGACAGATCCACAAATTTTGCTAAGTTTATTAGGTGCCGAAAATGCAACACGCACACCGAAGCGACCCGCGACATTTCTCAAACCATGGGACAATCTGTGAATATATGGGACTACGGCAGGAAACTTCTTCTACGCCGGTGCTATATCGTAACGCATTGCGCATGTGCCCATCTTTACCCGTATGATAAGCTTCTGAACCGTAAGACGAATGACGTCACTTGGAAACCTGGCATGTTTTACCTTTTGTAACTGCTTGGAAAAACTAGTGCCAATCGTTTCAACGCAAGACCTGAAGAGTGCCGACCGCAAACAAGAGAAAGCAATGCCATTCTTGATCACTTTTGAGTGTCCTGAATTAAAGTTCAGGTGCGGCTTCTCAGAGCGAGGGCTATACACCCAACACACGTGGTAAGGTTTCACATGTCTGGTTCTTGCCTGTGATGTTTTATAAATGATACGCTGGATTGGGACGTATGTATGATGTCTCGTCACATGGGTTTGGGTGGTAGTATTTAAGTGTGTGTCTGTTCTAATAAAAATCAGTTATGAGTCAGCGTTGTGGTTTGTCGTTCCTTTCGCTAGTCTCCGTGTTTAAGTGCGCTACCTTCAAGACGTCCCATATGGTTCAAGTGCAGTGTATGCAGTTGTCATGGAGCGGTAGAGTCACACTACATTCATTCCACACAAGCCACGGGCAACAATATTGGGTAGAACTTTTTTAAAAATGTGAAGACGAAAGCCCCCTTGTGCTTTTGTTTAACCCCTGGTAAACAGAGCGGCTGCGCTCCGTGACACGTACTGCACCTACCGAAGCCCCTTTACATTACTTGGGTGTTCCCCTTTTTTCATGCGTGTTACGTTGTGCCTTCTCACAGCCCATCTTCAAACATGAGCCTTCCCTGCTATTTCCCATTAGCATGTTAGCACCTGCTTGCACACGCTCCGTGCACAGCTCACACTTTTATGAACCATTATTTTCCGACAGTTCACTACATGTGTGCTTGGAACATAGCTATCTGAAGCTTACACCTTAAACGTCTAGGAACAAAATACACGAAAAACAACATTCGGTGATAGGCCTAAAAGAGGCCATAAAGAGCAAATATCAGTTTGTTTTGTTTGACACACTTCGTGTTCTCAGTGAAACGTTTCGTGTTCTCATGTTCTCATAGTGCACTCAGTGCTTGTCCGGAACCTAACGACGCTTCATTCACTGAGAAAGTAATCAATTTGAGCTAAAATTTTGATTATCGCGCCAAACTGTCTCTTTGAACTACATTTGCAAGAACATCATAAGAACAGGTCTTTCAGCTAACCGGGGTGGGGAGCAGAGGATTGTTTACTCTTAGTCAACCTAGATGCCACCACCACATATTGGCAAGCCGTTTTGTGCCTCAGCTTTGTCTGTGGCCATATTTAAACCTGATTTGTTTTTGATGATGAAGAAAGGAATCGTTTCGTAAAACATAGTGCCCGACAATTTTTTTGCTCGAGCATAGTGCTCGACATAGTGCTCGACATACAATATTCTATTTTATAATCGACCTTGTAAGCCTTAACACTTTAATGATTGGTATTAGGGTTGGAGTAATTCTCTACCTAATCGAGAAGATGCTATTCGTAAAGGGCGGCATGAAAAGGTTTTGTCCTATCTTCGGAATCCGGCAACAGCGAGCAGTGGGAAGTGCGTTTTGGTCAAAGCGGTTCGTTTTCTATTTGCTCGTTTGGCAATGCATCGCTGGAAATGTACTTCCAGCAGCGACTGATTGGAGGGGCCAAGAATAATTTTTGCTATCTACAAATATGAAGCGTCGACTGAAATCTGAAAACACTTGCGATCTAATTATAAGTTTTTATTAAAGAAAAGCACAGAAGGCTTTTTCAGCGGTCGATGGGATTGAGCCGAGGTTTTCTTGCGTTGTAAGTGGCATTTTTGCAAGAATACCGCTACACATGTAAATCACAACTCTATAGTGTGGCACAAGACACGGAGGTGAATATATGAAGCAACTGTATATTCAGTTTGAATATAAGCTTGTGGATGTAAAAACCGGAGAAGCGTGAACTGCACTGGTTCCGCGGCCATATATATGCATTTGTAGACACTCAGCCGCGGCAGCAGTGCACCGCGTGACTGCAGATTCTGTGCCAACGTGCGAGCCCCGAGGGGCGAGTCACGCGGCTGGCGGTTGAAATCTACAGACTGAGCCGACAGAACTGCGCTCGCTCTCTGCTACGCAGCATCACCATCGTTGCCATGTCTCTCACGTCTCCGCCGCAGTTCGCCTTATGCTAATCTCTGAAACCTCCTCAAAAAATGAAGTCATGACGTCTTCTCACGTCCCTTCACATTTATGTAAAAGAATTAGATAAATCTGCTTAGGTGAGAACCATGTTAACCACTGGAACATCACGCGGCAAAAGAGCAAAACTGTATCCCTAAATCTTTCTAGAAGAACGGCAGTGCACGATTCCCAAAGATAACACAGCTAATGGCCAAAAAGGGTGTTTGCTTGATTATATATGTCAATTTTATGCATCCGCTCATGAAATCCTGGGAAGGAGAGAATGGCAAGATAGGGAGATACATGGTGACTCCACATTTATTGAGATTCTAAGAGCTTCACTTGGATGATATGCAGGATGTTTGTTCGCTTTTTAAGAATTGTAAAGAAGCGTTACTCCCGAACTCTTATGAAGTGTTAAAACATAGGTTGTCGCTTAGACCGGTCATTTAAAGAATATCGGCATGACAATAAATCATCAGCCGTATCGCCGTATAAATTTCAAAGGGTCATGGTTAAGTTCATCAATAAAAGCAGCCTTAGGTGTCAGCGTGCAGAGTATAAGAACTCGTAAGGTGCCATCTTTTCGTAAGGTGCCATAAATAAAAAAAGTCGTAACCAAAACGTGAATGCAATGCTTACGCGATCTTACCGCAATTTCAGAGGCGGCAACAGTCGGGTTTCCCATAGAATTGTGGTGATGGCAAATACTATTACAACAGCGTAGAGGGGATTTTTAGACAAGTGTCTTGACCACAGTGTATGTAATCTCGTACTACTCCGTCATAGACGCTGTTCCAGCCAAGAAGTACCAATTTCCGCGCTAACGATAAATATTGTTACAGCGCCATGTGAAAAACTGTTTCTAATGTAAAGTACATAGTCAGTGCGTTTTAAATAGCCCAAAACTGTGAAAAGGTAAAAAAAATACGGCCTTTTGATTAATTAGCCTCTACTGTTTGTGGGAACAACCCTTGAAAATCAGTTGACTCATATTGTTGCACTAGGATAAAAGAAACGTACCTATCGTCGTGATTGAAATGCATCGATTCTCTTCGTATTTTTGCAAACACTTTTCACTACTTACTAGAGAACTACAATCGGTTGCATCCACAATCTTGTAGCGCAATTTGAACCGTATAATAATGTAATAAAGTACAGCTTCTTCCCACGAACAACTGAAAAACTGAAAAAGGCATTTTACTGCAGAAAAAAAATGGCATCATTGCCAGTAGAAACTGTTTATAATTTTTTTTGCTACAGAATTTTTGACGGGTTTTGATCAATTTATAATTAAACGTGGTGGGTTATAATCGTAAAACTTCCATGAGTACATACTCTAAAACTCAATTTGTGTCAATAAGGGTTTTTTTTCTTTTATTTAATTACCCACTAATAAGATAGGCACTTTGTCCTACAGCATGTAAAAAATAAAAATAAAAACCAACCCCTGATGGCGATAGACACGCACCATGTCCCGGCCTGTGTGACATATGCATTTGTTTTTCCCTAGATTCACGGCCAACGCCACATATTTTGCATATTTTGCAGACGCCCTTCCTTCATAGACACAACCCCGCAAATTCCCAGCGCAGCTTTTATAAGCAGGGTTGGCTAATGCATCAAACTAGTTGTTCATCTTATCTATGAGGCGCAGTGGTCTCTGGTGACGTACAGTTACAGGTGCCGACCATTCACGGCGATTTTCTAAGCAATAGTTAAAATAGGCAAATAAACTAGAGAAAAACAGGACAGGACAAGAGAAGTTACAGTTTGTAGGCAAGCTATAAGGTAATATACACGTATGCGATAGTACAGATTCTAACTTCCTAGCGCATCTGGATAACACAATGATTACCTGTTTACACATAGCCCATCAGCTGCCTCTCCGGGTTGAGGAAGACCTGCTGGCTCTACTCCGACATGGTTTCCGCTTGCCTTTCTTACAGTGCTTCTCCGTGAAAAATTACTAACATTATGTTCCGGCCGTCCACAACCTACCGCCATCTGCTGCATTGACGGGATGAGCCTCCCTGGTGCATTCGTCCCATCTACGTGAATGCCATGCTCTAGAAAGCCAGTACGATGTGCTTGTTTCGCATTCATGTAAACGCCTCCTATAGTACACACTAATGGAAAGTTTCCTCACTACCTAAACGCCATAGAAAGACCAATGTGCAGGAGATGTCGAGAAAGCACTGTCCCTTTCAACGCTCAGAACATGTCGCCAACAAACGCATACATTTTCCATTGAGCACAAAAACTTCCTTTCAGATGAAGACAAGCTCTATATAAACGCGTTTAGGACAATTTGTAACATACTGTTTATAAACACAGTAAACGTTCGAGCACTGGGTAATCTCATTGTGATGTGCCATCACCTCCTTAGCGTTTTTATAAAGGTCAGCATGCCCGAGGTTTTACGTTTTTATAGCCGTAATTGTCTTCTGCAATGGCTATGTTAGCTTTATATTACCGTGCTTGGATGTCTGTGAGTCACATTTATCGCATTACATTCATGAGACAAATTTAACAATGTAAGCTATCTCCTGTTTTACCTAAGTTCATCCAAATGACCCTATATAGCTAGCTTGTGTTGTGCTTGCGCCACGAAGGAACACACGTGCACGCTACTTAGGTACCTTGGTGTAGTAGCCGGAGCGGGGTTTATAGGAAACCTACTAGGCGCTGAGGAGCCCATGTAGCAGAAAAGGTGGAGAGAACGTCAGCTTCAAACCAGCAAACATTGTTTTAGGCGCTCTGACTCATTTCAACTGACCAACAATATAATTCAAATCTTCAATCTATTGGTTGAAATGGAACTGTCAAGTGGCGACAAACTGACCAGTAATATAATTCAAGTCTTCAATCTATTGGTTGAATTGGAACTGTTAATTGGTGACAAACTGGCCAGTAATATAATTCAAGTCTTCAATCTGTTAAGAGTTTCTGTGACTAGTCATATTTCGCCTTCGGTGCCATGTTTGGCTCATCTGTCTACTAAGCAATTTTCAAGGTAACCAAAAGACCTGTAATACATCAGGGGTTCTATGCTATGTTCCCCGCGGTTACAGTTTACACACTCGGTGTTGCTTTACGTTTCAGTTATGTTGCCTCGGTGTCGCTTTGTGTTGCCTTTGTTTCTTCATCTTCTCATTGTGGTGCTCCCATAATATTTAAGCGGTCACCATTGCTGAATGTCAGTAATCCTAAGGCCGCTGGCCATATACAATATACTCAAGTTGTAGTAGCACACTACTGTAGCACCCTTTATTCGGTGCTCTTACCCGGCGCCTTGGCGCCGGCTTTGAAAGACGAGGACAATAAAGAAACGAGGTGCGCGTGCTTGGTGCGTCAGCACGGAACGGGCAGTTCGATTCCGAAAGCCTACCACGCTGGTACTTTCTCTGTTGCGCTGCGCTGCGACCCCGCCGTTCCCGACAGTGCTGACTCCAGACTAAGACATGACCGACCCCAGCAACCTCGCGCCCTCGAGCCCTTTTCTGCCTGACGTTTCCTCCAGGCCGCCAGATTTTGAAGTCATACAGCTCCTTCTGCCCACATTCGTACGCAAGAACCCAAACGTTTGGTTCGCCCAGGTTCAAGCTGTCTTCTATCTGCGCCGCGTCACCATGGAGACTACTCGGTTTCGCCACTTGCTTTGCAACCTGCCTCCGGAGATGGCTGATGAAATGGCAGACGTCACCGGTGCACCTTCGAAGGATGCTCCGTACCAGTGGCTCAAGCAGAGTTTTCTGGAGCGAACCACGGCGTCCGAGAGCGCGCGCCTCCAGCACCTGCTCCCCACGAAGAGCCTGTAGATCGCCACCCTTCCCAGCTGCTTAACACCATGCGACAGCTCGTGGGCGCGAGCAACATAGACTCGAACGGTGCACTTTTAAAACAGCTCTTTCTGCAGCGCTTGCCACAGTCCACTCGCATCGTTTTAGCTGCTGCAGGAGACTTCACCCTCGACAGCGCCACCGAACTTGCTGATACAGTTCACGGCGCGACTTCTCCCTCAGTCGCCCCCCTCGCTTCTACAGCAAAGTCATTGGCCGTGTCCCGCTAAGAGACTCGGATCGATCAATTGGCCACGTCCATTGAAGCGCTTCTAACGTCCTCTCATCGCCGATACGGCTCCTCCTCACGTCCTAGCCGTCGTTTGTCTTTCCCGGGCGGTTCTTGCTCGCGCAGCCCTCGAAGCTCGTCTGTGTGCAGGTACTGTCGCACTTTCCAGCACCGCGCCCGTCACTGCACTTCCCCATGCATCTGGTCGGGAAACGTGAAGCGAGATCACTGATGGCGGCATGTGACCTCGTCTTACAACGTGGCCGCCTTTTTCTGGTCACGGATCTCATTTCTGGTTTGCGCTTCCTTGTAGACACGGGTGCTGAGGTCAGTGTATAACCAGCCATTAAAAATGAGCGTACTTTTAAGTCACCTTAGGCCTACTCTTCGTGCAGCAAACTCTGAATGTATTGCCACGTATGGTCTGCGAGTCCCACTCCACAAGATCACGAACGTCTCCTCCGAGAACCCTTTCAACGCCTCCAAGAGTTTAGCCTGGTTGTCAACGCCCAGAAATGCATCTTCGTGACTTCCGAGATCGAGTTCCTGGGCCATCACATCTCGACGCAGGGAATTCGCCCTTCAAGTCATGAAGGACTTCCCAGAACCTACCAGTCTCCGCCACCTTCGTCAGTTTCTGGGCCTGGTGAATTTCTCGCGAATCTTTATACCCCACTGTGCCGAAATTCTACATCCAGTGACTGAGCTTCTTCGCGCAACCAAGAGCGCGTCGTCCGCGATTTCCTGGTCTCCCGAAGCTCAAGCCGCTGTCAACGCTGCTAAAGAAGCCGTCGCCGATTCGGTGCTTGCGTCCAGCGTTGCAATCGGCGCTGTTCTCCAGCAGAGAATCGACTCCGATGACACACGCTGGGTTTTTTCTGTCGGAAACTCCAACCTGCCGAGACGCGCTACAGCGTTTTTGGTTGTAAGCTGCTCGCCATTTACGCCACCATCCAGCACTTCCGACACTTTTTGGAGGGCCAGTCTCTTCACGTTCTTACGAACCATAAGCCTCTGGCTTACGTTTTCGGTACGAAATCCTCCAAGTACGTCGCACGGGAACTCCGTGAGCTCGCCTATATTTCGGAATTCACGACGGACATTCGGCACATCAAAGGTACCGACAACGAGGCTGCTGACGCATTTTCACGCATTACCTCCGTCGCCAGTGCTGCATCTGCTGTGGATTCGGAACGCCTAGCTCAGGCGCAAATTGAGGACCCTTAGCTGCAAGCACTGCGGGGCCACCCGGGTTCCCTCCGTCTACAACTGTGTTTCATCCGTTTGTGCCTGGCTGACTGTGATTTGATTTGATTTGATTTTGATTTTTGCGCGAAAAAACAACAAACAAATCACCTTCGCGCAAAGGGAGCCGGGAAAAAAGCCGTAAGAAACAGCTTGACGAGCCCCAGCCCCCCGGTGCAACAGGCGGCAAGTGGCATTGGGAATATTAACAAAAATCAACACAAAAAATGAGACTGAACAAGCAAGCAGCCAAATGCAAACAAGTAAATTACACACAAAACAGAGACCGAACAAGCAAGCAGCCAGATGCAAACAAGTAAAATGCACACAAAACAGTAAATAAAACGCTCTTTGATGAGTAAAATAACCGCTTATACATTGCTACAAGACGACTACATGGCTTTTAACCGGGCGGGTAGTTGATAGTGAATTCTTTCATATCCATAGTTCGTTCTAACTCTTGGAATTTCCAAACGTTCATTTACACGCAACTCTCACACTTGTTGTTTTGCCTTCAGCCCGGAAAGTTGTATCACGAACGCGTCATTATTCTTATAAGCTAGTTAGTGTAGTTAAAAGGGTGGAGTGGTAAAGGTACGTTACAGGTAATAGGTTCAAGGACTTGAAAATAGGTTCCGTATGGGCGTCATACGCGGCATTAACAATTGTACGAACGGCTTTATTTTGAATTCTTAACAACTTTTCTATGTTGCTTTTCGTTGTTGAACCCCAAACAAAATATGAGTACGTTAGGCATGCTAAAAAAAGGGAGTTATAAAGTAACAGTTTTATTTTCTGAGGGTACAAAAATATGAATTTACACATGATACCTACTGCTTTAGACAGTTTGTTCAGAACAGCTTCTAATTGGTCGTTCCAAGACATGTGCTCTTCTAAAAGTACTCCAAGACTTCTTACTACGCGGACAAACTCAATCTTTTTTGACCGAAGTCTCAGCTCGACATCTATCTCAGGAGGTTTTTGCATGGCACGGAACAGAACAGCCTTCGTTTTCTTTTCATTTATGGCCAAGGAATTGGCTTTACTCCAAGCATCCAATTTATTTAGCAGCGCATTGCCGGTTTCTATAAGTTTGCCGAGGTGTTTTCCTGTAAGAAAGAGTCTCATGTCGTCGGCATAAATGACAAATTTCGTTTCTACGTCAATATTAACAACATCGTTGATATAAAAATTAAAAAGCAATGGACCCAATATACTGCCCTGCGGCACTCTTGTGTTTACAGGCCTTAATTGAGAAGCAGCACCGTTAATTGTCACCTGTTGATAGCAATGTGCAAAGTAAGATTCAATTAATTTTTGAAATATTCCTCTAAAACAATAGCACCCCAACTTTTCTAGTAAAATCTTGTGGTTAACGCAATCGAAAGCCTTAGAATAGTCGACAAATATACCTAATGTGTAATGTTCTTTTTCAAATGATTCCAAAATATAGTCCTTCTGAGTCAACAGAGCTGTCTCTGTTGAACGTCCCTTTCTAAAACCAAATTGGCACTCTGGTATAAGGTTGTGTTTTCTGAAAAATTAGTGATGCGGATGAGTATAAGTTTCTCAACACACTTGAAAAAAACAGGTAGAATGGAAATAGGACAGTAGTTTGTGAAACTGTTAGTGTCGCCATCCTTAAATATTACAGCAACTTTGGCTAATTGCAGTTTTTTTGGAAAAACGCCTTCTGCAAAAATGCAGTTCACTATATGTTCAAGAATTGCAGAGAATATATTTATGACATATTTAACTGGCCGAATTTGCAGGCCGTCAATGTCAGAACATTTGCTATTTTTACTAGACATAATATTGGTTGATATTTCATGCGCTGAGGTGGGTGTTAGAAATGCGCTCTGTGTGACTTGTGGCTTTAAATACTCAGCACACCTAGGGATATAACTACTGTTTGCTACTGAAACAAAAAAGCTATTGAAGGCATCAGCTAATTCTTTCCCTGCTAGGTCGACGCCATTAAAAGTAATTACGGATACTGATTCATTACGCGTCGTTCGGCCAAGTATAGCATTTAACCTTTTTCATGCAAGATCAAACCTTTTCAGTACTTCAGGATTGAAGAGATCATACAGATATCGTTGTTTGGCATCACGAAGGAGGCTATTTACCTTGTTTCGATGTTGCTTAAATCTCTGAAAAACGGATGGATCTTTTCTTTTAAGAAATCTTTGAAAAAGTTTATTTTTTTTTCCGAATTCCTTTTAAGCACTGTTTTGTTATCCATGGTTTTCGTGCTTTTCGTGCCCTGGTAACTTTTCTGCCTTTTCGGTCATTAGTTCTTGCTACTCCATTCGTGTTTCCAATATGTCCAAATTATTCGGTGCTCATTTCGTGTTTTTTTTTCTTCCTTCGAACCGCTTAGGAGTTCACAAAAAAATAGGTTGTAATGAGCGCTGCTTGAACCCAAATATTCTGCTGTCCTTAGCTGGGTTTTTGGTATTGCACAAGAGCAAACTTCCCTTGTTCAGCCACCTACTTCTCATAACTAAAGGCAGTTTTAAAAAAACTGGTCAAGTAAATGGTTCTCTTTGCGAAACGTAATAATTTTTTTTTGCTAATTTTTAATAAGGTTTCCTCCCATAGCACGTTTTTCCTATTCGAAAAACACAACAGAAGACACGATAGGATTATCCTGTAAAGAAATGGGACATATCGTTTGTACAATAGAAATCTCTGGCGCACAACAAACCATCTTCGAGTCCCTACGGAAAAATCTATTCTACGACAGAAATTTTAGTCGCAAGACCTAAATTTTTCTTTCGCGAGAAAACTTTTCGTTGTGTTTTTCAGCTGGGTCCTGTTTGTTTTGTTTTAAAAAATCCGGCATCGAAAAACAGGTAACCTCAAGCAAAAACAAATGCCCCAAAATTCTGTACTATTTCCTTTCTTTGCTTCTGTGGCATGTATGCGACTAAAATTTGTGTACGTAATCGTTCATTAGCAAACAACCAAGAAGCATGTGACGAGCCGGTAGTGAAAGCTCTCCCTACAAACATTTTATTACTTGCGGGTAAATGTGACGTTTGTATATCTTCTTAGTGTATGCCTAATGACGGCGTTGTCAAATATTCATCTTTCAGCAAAACGTGCCATAAAAATGATTTTTGTTGTTTCCTGAAATGCTCGTTTAACTTTGGTAGAAGCGGCCTTAGCAATTTTTTTTTCCCGAAAGATTGTCCTTTGTCGTCTGGAGAATTCAAAAATCATGCGCACGATCGATGTAGCTTGAAGAGTATTACATGTCGGTTGTGCGGGAAATGCTATTACTCCGCTTTCATTTACAGTGGCACGAATTCCGAAAAACCTGGTGTAGAAGAGCTCCTGAAAACATCCTCCAAGTCAAAGGTTTTATTGGAGCCCGCCTTTTGCGAGTCTCCGTATTGCTGCTGATAAACAGGTTAACCTAAAAGTCTCTGGTGTAACAATTACCAAACGAGCTGCGCATGCAGGTTCAGTTTGTTGAAGACCAGTTTAAAAAAGCCATGTTTATTACAATGCATAAGATTCATGTTCAAATGTATTAAGTTGATATCTCTCTTGCTCTATACTTAACAATATAAGGTAATAAGTGCTGCGTATGTTTTAACTTTAGTCGACGCCCGCGTTTGTTGTGTTTATCTTGAAACCATCCTTTTTTGCTTTTAGGACCTAGAAAAGGCCACCTGTAGATTTTTTTTGTTTCAATGTAATCACTTCTTATCTTCTATCCTCAGTTCCAAATAATACGTTTTTATCATAGATTTGTTCAAACTAGTTATTTAGGTGCATGAAACATTGCGCATAATTTTTTACAGTGCAAACGTTAAACTGTTCCCTGTGAGTTGCCGTAGCACAACTGTAAGTATTTTTCAAGGTTCAAATCTATATATCAGTGCTGTAATATACTTCATCTGATACAGTTGACAACTGAACAACTGATACAGTTGTCTTCAGAGCGCAGTAGCCAGGTTGCAGTATTTGTTCAATCTTCGTTTGACTTCGATATATCACCAATTTTATCAAACATAACATTTTTTCTATTTTCACTGTAAACGCTCTTTATTGCGGTCTCTTAACCATTAAAGAGCGAAAGCAATTTAGTCGGTAATGCGTTTTGCCATACGCTTTTTGAAAGGGATGGAAGAAAACAGTTTCATTTGTTTGGAGGGGGGACAGTATAATAGAGAGGTATGCGTACTAAGCAGTAAAATTTATTCGCCATTCCACTGTGTATAAAGGCTTGACCGCGAAGCTTTATTAAAGAGACGACGCTAAAACAGCACGGCCACATTTATATTACTTTTTGGATAAATTTTGATTGCCGCAGCGTCGGTGGCATAGTGATGCACTCTTGTGTATCCCACGACGTACTTTGCTGACACACCTCCGGTAGTCGCAATGTTGTAACGGCTCGCCATGCCTATCCACCTTTTTAATTGCCTGATTTGCACCAAGAGAAGATGCACTGAATAGTACACAAATTAAAACCTACAACATCCAGTCGGCTCAAGTGCTTCGCCTAAAACTTCTTAAACTATGCCACTCCATCCAATATGGGTAAACCCTAGCATATTTCCGTCACGAATTTATACACCTATATTTGAAAAGCAGCACTTTCAATGCCAAACTAGCGCACCATACGAGCCCACCTGATGGGAGGGCCACATCTCGGTGACTACATGACGGATTGCAGTATTGTGCACAAATTTAATACCCATCTGCTGTATGCTGATCAGCAAAGTGTTCTTGAAAGGGAACACACATCTACTAAACCTGGTATTATCGACATCATCTTGCCTAGTAGCAGGATTCAGTATTTGTTCTGTTTGTTTATTTTTTAGAGGGAGAGTTGGATATGTGGCCAGGTGTGCTACATGGCTTAGCGCGATATAAGGACGGGACGATTTTCTCTGAAATTTATATTGACTTAGGCAAACCTCAAGGATCAAATTCTTCTTTTTCGGGACTTCACTTCGCCGCATTCTTTATTTTTTCCCTCCAGCGTCTCGCTAGGGTTTTATTACTTCGCAAATACCAGGGTAGTGTACTTTTGAGATGCCTGTCTTGCACGCGGCACCTTGAGTACTCTTAGTGACTATATTGGCGGAACCGCAGAACCCGACCCCATATTTACGCTGTAATCTTCCGTGGCCAGGAGTGCTACGGGGAAGGGCAGAAACCACAAACGGAGGCCGTCGGAGCCCAAGTCGATCTCCGGCATATGGGCTCCCTGTCGGCTTAGTAGGCAGGGTGCTCCAAGACCTCTTGAGCTATCAGGGCAAGGCTGACAAAGAATTTACCCCCGTCCACTTCTTTTATGCTATAGCAGATGGTAAACTCACCCCCCCAAACATGATCGGTTCTGGAAAAGGGGCCGCCCTGTAGTATTTAACTAAGGCAGTAAGTTGGGTGGGTTGGTTACTGACTAAGGAAATCATCGTACTAGCGAACACTAAACAGAGACAAAGGTAAAATATGCTACGAAACACACGCTAGCGTGTGTTTCGTCACCTCTTTTACCTCTGTCTGTTTTGTGTTCGATAGTACGATGATTTCCTGACTCCAGTATTTATTCTGCCACTTGCAGGCATTCCATTCCGGAAGCCCGATAACTATCCCCACTTCTTGATCATTGAAATTCTTGACAACTCAAACCCTGTGTCCCTCCAGTCAGTCTTCTTAAAAATGAATTCCTTAAAGGCATCCTGGGCAAGTCTTTCGACGCGAAGAAACTGAAAATCGGAGAAGTCCGGGTCGAGGTTAACACTCACCTGCAAGCCACAACCTCCTCACCCTGATGAAAGTGTCACAGAATTAAAACAACGCGCCAACCTCCCTCCGCTTAGTCACCGCCGTAAACTCGCCAAAATGGCCCTATTTCATAGATACTATCATTCCCTCTCACCCAGTAAGTACATCACCCCCCGCTCACAAACTCCTTGCCGCAGTAATAATTCAATTCAGCTATCATATCCCCGCCCTAAAACCACCACATTCGCAAACTAATTTTTTTAACCTGTGCAAAACTTTGGAATAATCTGCCTGACCATGTTGTACTAACAAGCGACCCTGAACTATTTAAATTAGCACTGCTTGCCATGACTTCGTTCTAGATTATATAAAACTGCTATATTGACTCTGGTGCTATGTTATCTATAAATGTTACAACTTGTGTATTGATTTGAAACTCATGCCTTGTATTTTTGTCTTTTATTCACTGTACTACTGTTTCTTTTTTGTGTGTGTACCTTACCCACCCCTCATGTAATGTCCTTTTTCCATGGGGCCTTTGAGGTAACAAAAATAAATAAAATAAATAAATCGCATTCCGGATATGGACATCAGAGTCAAACACCACTGTAGACTAAATAGCTCTCAGGGTTGTGATTTCTGAGCCAGATCTGATGAAAGATACGAATGCCGAATTCTCGAAAGCCTGAAGGGCCAGTGTGTGATGGCCGTGAGGCGCATCACGATGGGGCGACGTGATACGCAAATTATGACAAACCACACAATCATGACATTTGACTGATCTACACTTCCACAATCCATCAAAGCAGGTTTCATTTATTGTTTCGTCCAGCCATACATCCCGACCCGCGCCGCTGTTCCAAGTGCCAATGGTTCGAGCATGGCACCACCTCCTGCCGTGGCAAACCCACATGGGCAAAATGTTCATTACAGGATGATGACACAGATAATTGCCAGGCTCCACAATTCATGTGCAGACACTGTAGTTGACCTCACGCTGCATACTCCTGAGAGTGTGAAATGTTCAAGATAGAAAAAAAATCATCAACAAAAAAATCACGGAAAACATCTTCTTCCTAGAGACGCGGATGAGGTTCTCTTCTTTCCTATTGGGTGGTAGGCCGACGCGGTCCGCCAATGGTGCAGCGGCGTCTGGTTTCGGCGGGAACCCAGTACCACAAGTAGGACTTTCTCCCCTCCTCCCCGGGTTGCCTCAGGCGGTCCAACCTATCGCCACACCACCTGCTCAGCCTGGAGTGGCTGTGGTGGCAATCACGTTCGTTGTGGATGCCACGAATTCCACTATTTTCTCTCTACCGTCCCAACGCACGTGCGAGGGAACTGAGGAGAGTTAGACGGAGGCCCCAGCGGCAGTGGCCACCCCGGCCGCACTGCGAGGGCCACCCGAGGTGCTCCTGATGCCCTTGTCAGTTGCGGCTCAAACGAATGGAACCGAAATGGTGCCCAGTCGAGGGGGTCCGGTCCACCGGGCACCGTCGTGACTTCGGATGAGGCCATTGACAATGGACGTTGAGCCGTTCTGGATTGCATCACAACGAAAGGCATGAGGTGTTACAACCAGGTCAGTAGAGGAGGCGAAAAATGCCTTTCCAAGAGTCCAAGCCCCAAAAGACCATACACAAATAGTCACCCTCCACTGGCTCTCAACACTTACTAAAGGGAACACAGTATATTGGTCAATGGAAGCGCAGAGACCTTCTCAATATTATTGATGATATTTATGAGTTATTGCATGCTAATCAGCCAAGGATATTGTGTGTCCTAGTAATGCATTTACACTGCAAGCATAAAAATTTATTGAACAGTTACATGGTATTTAGGAAGGACAGGAGTGGTGGTGGCACCTCCTGAGGCAGTGTGGCCATCATTTCTAGAAAATCGTTCAAGTGCCCGGCTGTCTAACTAAAGACCATCCTCGATGCTGTGGCTATTCGAACCATTATCTGTAATAGGCCCATAACACTATGCTATCTGTAGACCCCTACTGACTTCAAGCTCTAACGCCTAGACTTTGTGAGTCTGGTAGATCACGTACCCGAGGTAACCTTATGGAAAAGTTCCTCATGTCTTAATGGCACGCCTATTTAGTAAACAATCGCCGTCATACCGTAATATTGGGAACAACACTTATTCCTTTCTTGACTTGGCTATTAGTTGGTCCATATTGGTTGGTTTGTCCATATTGGTTGGTCCATAAGATTGGTCCATATCTTGAGTGAGGATTGGGCATGTACCCATTTTGTAGTGACCACTTCCCCACCTCCCTAACATATATCCATCTTCCCAGAACAGGTTCGATGAAGAAAGAGCAATCTGGAAAACATTTGCAGATACATGAATAATATTCTACACATTCATCAGACACCTACGCGTTGAACAGGCAACCCAACTCCTCATGGCGCACTTCCTTGACGCCATCGAAAAGTTCATTCCCTACGCCTCTGGCACCATGCGCAACCCGATGAGGCCATTATGGAAAAAGAACTGTAGGTAGCCACGAGCGGCCTATATCAAGGCGTGGGGTATCCTACGTCGTTACCTTAAGTCTGGTGACACTCTTCGGTTCAAAATAGACAAGGCGTCAGGAAAACGTGTGCGCCGTGAGGCAAAAGGAGATAGTCGGCACTCATTCATAACATCAAAAAACTCGTGCACAGACACACAAAAAGTATGGACGCGAGTACGTAAACTCAAAGCACAAGAAATACACAGCCTGCTTCTCGTCAGCACAAGTGGGGACTCCTTTAAAGACCCGGCTGACACACGTGCACAACACTTTCAACACATGTTCAACTGAGCACACAGCACAATCACTTTCATGAAACACAAACTCTGTTCTGAAAAGAAGCCTGACATAACAGTGACAGATCGGCCAGTTTCTATAACTCCGAGCTTTCTCTTCATGAGCTCAGGGCTGCTCTGAGAACCTGTACACCCTCAGCTCCATGGCCAGAAAACTTGACATATACATTGATACAGCACCTACATGCACACACTCTTGTAACACTCCTTTTCCTTTACAACAAGAGACGGCTTTCGGGGGACTTTTCAAAGTCAAAGATCCAAGGATTTTTCTCAAAGAGTTTATTTACTCAAGAGTACGAGGAGGCAGGCTGGGACTGAAGGCTACAAAGCCTGACAGAGGCCCCAGCCCCCTTTGGTACAGTACAATGATGAGGCAAAATAAAACAAGCTAGAAATTTTAATGTGAGTTACAAAAATACAAGCAACATTTAGAGCACAAGACATTACATGACAATATGGGAAAGGTACAGTAACCTACATTTGAGTACAAAGGAGTAAATTAAAACAAAATACAAGTGAACAATCGGAGTGCAACTATGGTTGAGTTTTAGAGATAGACACAATTACAAAACCTGCGCATTTAACAGGCCTAGACGACATCCACAGTTCTAGTTATTGAAGCAGATATTCTTATTTAAGAGATATTCTTTCGCCTGTGCTTTAAATATGTTTCTATGGCATTTGAAATAAATGTGGTCTCCAACTTTGTGAGTATATCGGTGCGTTGAACAGAGAACACTGTATGCCGTAGTTTGTTCGCAATTTCGGTGTATGTATTTTGGCACATCATAGAGGGTATATACTTTATTGTCGTTATGTTTGTCATGAAGATTTTCTTTGTGTATGGCTTGCAAAAGCTTCATATATTAAATTTGGTCAGCCTTAAGCATACAATACTGAAAAAATAGTGCGCACGTTCTCAAGTCGGCATAGTGCCCGTGACAATTCGCAATTTGACAGAGAACCCTTTTCTGTAAGAAGATCAGCCGTTTGTAATTTCTTTTGTTTGTTGTTCCGCAAGCTAATATCCCGTAGAAAAGCATAGAATAGACAAGACGGTTATAAAGCTGTGTTTTCAACCAAAGCGGTCTTAAGCCTCTCAGTCTGTAGAGAACGCCAATACTTTTTTTGAAATTTTATTGCCTAAGTGTTCTATATAAGGATGCCAAATAATTCTTCATGAAACCATACTCCTAAGAACTGCCGTTATTTGACTAGGTTGATCATATTGCCCCGATATTCAATATGAATGCCTTGATCTCTCTTCCTATTAATTGGTCTAAGAATGATGTAGGTTTTCTTCGATGCGTTTAGCTGTAAGTTATTTTCGTGCCACCATTTCGACAACATTTTTTAATATTTATTTACTTCATACTTGAGTTCTTTTATACTGCTACCGGAGAAAAATGCATTCGTGTCATCTGCATACAAGGCTATCTTGGGTGTAGAAGGTATGTTTGGAATATCATTCACATACATAAGAATAACAATGGCCCCATCTTTGACCCTTGCAGAACACCCTGATCTATTGCCAGTAACTCCAATGAAATACCAATAAATTCAACAAGTTGCTCCCTAATACTTAAAAAGCTCCTTAATAGGTCAGTCGCTATTCCGCGTATTCCTAATTTTTTGAGTCTTATCGATTATTCATGATTGATAGAGTGAAATGCTTCTTGTAGGTCCTCAAATAACCCTAGTGTGAATTTCTTCCCCTCTACATTTTCTAATATACTGTGCCTAATATTTAGCAGGGGTTCTCACGTTGACTTCTTTCTTCGAAAACCGTAGTGATACTGTGAAATGACTTTGTGTGTTTTGAAAACGTTTGTTAGTCTATTATGTATTCCATCTTCGAATATTTTTGAGAATACCGTCAACACAGAGATCGGCCTGTAATTGGACAACTGCTCATCGCCACCACCTCTGTGAATTGGCCTAACTCGTGCTACTTTAAATTTTTGAGAAAAAACTCCAGTAGATTGCCAAAATAATATTAAAAGCTAACACTTCAGTAATTTTAGATGCGATGTGTTTAACAGAAAGTGGTGCAATACCATCGATGCCAGATGCGACGCTGTTTTTAAATTTAACAATAAAAGTTTGCACCTCACTCTCGTTTGTCGGATTTAAAAAGATAGAGTTTCAAATTTGTGACTGTTCCAGTATAGCACAATTTTTATCTTCATCGACCTCCAAAATGTAAGCCCCTGATTTGATGAAATGCCTATTCATTGCGATTGCCACTTCGGCAGGTTCTACCCGTCTACCGTTCAAGCGAGCAACAAGCGACTGCGTGCTCTTCTTGCGGCCCGTTAGCACATGCACTTTTCCCAAACTTTTTCGCATCGTTACGTATATCCTCGAAAAGGCCTTCATAGCATCTGAGGTTGGCACTCTTCAGGTCTCTCTGCAGTTTGTTTCTATATTTTTTGAATTGTAGAAGCAGATTAGGGTCATGGGTTCGCACAAAACAGCGATACATTGAGTTTTTCTTTTAATTTCCTTTAAGGTGTTGGTCATCTATCCACGGCTTTTGCAAATTTCGGGAATTTTTTTTGTTGTGCCACTGGTTGAAACGCTAAGTCGTAGCACGCCAGTATGTACCTCATAAATAGGCCACAAGCTTTGTTTGTGTCATTTTGAGCGAAAACGTCCTTCCAGTCGAAAACTCTGACAAGGTCTCTAAACTACTCCAGTCCAGAACTAGTTGTTCTACTCCGAAAATTTCTGTCACAAGTATCGCCGCTTACAGTAACCTTCGTGTTGGCAAAAGAAAACACTGGTAAATGATCGCTAAGATCAGGGGAAAGCACGGCAGCCTGAATCTCATCGATGTTGATATTAGAAAGACAGATATCTAGCAGGGTAGCACTACTAGAAGATACCCTGGTCGGTAGTTCTACGAGATTTGTGTATGCATGGCATGCCAGTACATTTTTATTTCCAGAGACCACTTATCCGCTGAACTCATGTCTATATTTATATACCTCATAATAATAGAAGACTTCCTATTACTGCTACCGAACTGAAAGAAAGTGGTGAAAAAATGCCCGCCGGGTGGCATCCCAACCCACGACCTCCAGAATACCAGTCTGGAGGTCGTGGGTTCGGATCCCACCCGGCGGGAATTTTTTCACCACTTTCTTTTCGACTAAAAAAATTCTTCATTTCTTTCTATGACCCACCACAACCTCCCTTTGCTTTCCGAGGTTTTCTTGACTGCCAACCCTTATGTTCTGTCTTATTTTCACGGAGCCCCTCATTTCCCATTTTCTGACTCGCTATATATATATATATATATATATATATATATATATATATATATATATATATATATATATATATATATATATATATATATATACAGAAAGAAATGCCGGAAGTCTACAAGGCCAAAGAAGGCATAGGGGAATGGTTAGACAATTTTTTTACCGTTAGTGATGTTACATTATTTTTTTATTATTTTTTTAATAATACGTGAGAAAGAAAGAAAGAAAGAAAGAAAAACACGCGCCCAGAGTGGGGACCGAACCCACGCCTTTCGATTAGATCTCGAATGCCTTACCAATTCGGCTATCTGGGCGACTGTGTTCTCCGTCACTTTCTGGAGTATTTATATTTACCACAACTGTATCTGACGCTCGAGGGTGGTAGCCAGCGCCACTCAGACTACACGGGGAGAAGGGGACCTTCTTTTCAACCCCCGGGGCGTGACTCAAACGTCTACAGCCTGTCATGAGCGGGTCAACTGGCGGGGAACCCTCTTATGCTACCTTGGCATCAAGGCTGCCAGAACCGAGGCCCTCGCTAAGCTTTCGCACGATAATAAGGTTTGGAAATGAGGCTGCTCGTTAGGAAATACAGAAAGAAATGCCGGCAGTCTACAAGGCCAAAGAAGGCATAGGGGAATGGTTAGACAATTTTTTTACCGTTAGTGATGTTACATTATTTTTTTATTATTTTTTTTATTAATACGTGAGAAAGAAAGAAAGAAAGAAAAACACGCGCCCAGAGTGGGGACCGAATCCACGCCTTTCGATTAGATCTCGAATGCCTTACCAATTCGGCTATCTGGGCGACTGTGTTCTCCGTCACTTTCTGGGGTATTTATATTTATCACAACTGTATCTGACGCTCGAGGGTGGTAGCCGGCATTTCTTTCTGTATTTCCTAACGAGCCCCTCATTTCCAAACCTTATTATCGTGCGAAAGCTTAGCGAGGGCCTCGGATCTGGCAGCCTTGATGCCAAGGTAGCATAAGAGGGTTCCCCGCCAGTTGAACCGCTCATGACAGGCTGTAGACGTTTGAGTCACGCCCCGGGGGTTGAAAAGAAGGTCCCCTTCTCCCCGTGTAGTCTGAGTGGCGCTGGCTACCACCCTCGAGCGTCAGATACAGTTGTGGTAAATATAAATACCCCAGAAAGTGACGGAGAACACAGTCGCCCAGATAGCCGAATTGGTAAGGCATTCGAGATCTAATCGAAAGGCGTGGGTTCGGTCCCCACTCTGGGAGCGTGTTTTTCTTTCTTTCTTTCTTTCTTTCTTTCTAACGTATTATAAAAACAATAATAAAAAAATAATGTAACGTCACTAACGGTAAAAAAATTGTCTAACCATTCCCCTATGCCTTCTTTGGCCTTGTAGACTGCAGGCATTTCTTTCTGTATTTCCTAATGAGCCCCTCATTTCCAAACCTTATATATATATATATATATATATATATATATATATATATATATATATATATAATATATATATATATATATATATATATATATATATATATATATATATATATATATAATATAAATAACATATTATATATTTATATAAATATATATTATTTTATATATATATATATATTTATATATTACAGAAAAAAATGCATGCAGTTTAAAACACCAAAGAAGGGTAAGGAGAATGGTTACACTATTTTTTTACCGTTAGTAATGTTACATTAATTTTTTCTATATTTACGTGAGAAACAAAGAAAGAAACACACGCGCCCAGAGTGGGGACCGAACCCACGGTTTTCGATTGGATCTCAAATGCCTTACCAATTCGGCAATCTGGGCGACTGTGTTTTCCTCCCCTTTCTGGGGTATTTATATTGACTAAATCTGTATCGGATGCTTGATGGTGCGAGCCAGCGCCTCTCAGACTACAAGGGGAGAAGGGGTCCTTCTTTTGAACCACCAGGGCGTGCCTCGAACGTCTACAGCTTGTCATGAGCGGGCAACTGGCCGAAAACCCTCTTATGCGACCTTGGCATCAAGGCTGCCAGAACCGTGACCCTCGCTGAGCTATCGCAGGATAATATGATTTGGAAATGAGGGGCTCGTTAAGAAAATACAGAAAGAAATGCTGGCAGTCTACAACCCCAAAGAAGGCATAGGGGAAAGGTTAGACTATTTTTTACCCTTAATAATGTTACATTATTTTTTTATTAATTACGTGAGAAACAAAGAAAAAAAAACACTTGCCCAGAGTGGGGACCGAGCCCACACCTTTCAATTATATTTCGAATGCCTTACCAATTCGGCTGGCTGGGCGACTGTGTTGTCCTTCACTTTCTGGGGTATTTAAATTGACAACATCTGTATGTGACGCTTGGGTGGATATATATATATATATATATATATATATATATATATATATATATATATATATATATATATATATATATATAAATATATATATATATATATATATATATATATATATATATATATATATATATATATATATATATATAGGGAGTAGTAGAACTTCGAAGATGGTAGAGAACACAAGAGAAGAAAAACTTCGAACAAGGTAAAAGCACGATTGTGGCCTACGTTTCAGCAAAGAGAACTTGCTTTCCTCAGGGCAATCTCTCGCCTGGCAGGCAGGGTTAATATAGGGGTAGGACACCAGGTGAAAGGAGAGGGAAAGATGGAAGGGAAATTGAGCAAGCTGATTGGTTTCGGAGTGTGTCGGGGGAGAGATTGAGGGGCCAAGAAGGTTGACTAGTTTAAGCCGCGAAGTAGGTCACACGGAAGTCAGCTGATGGTTGATATTCGTGGAATTTTTGGACAGAAAGGATGAGAGGGTGCTTATTGACCGGCCGCCGGGTATAGGGAAAGGATCTCAGAACCGCCGGAAGCAGACCAGGCGGTGAGGGTGGGGTCCTTATCAGAAACTATCTGCAAGCCTCAGGTCAAAAGAAAAGTTAGAGGCGGGGGAAAACTAACTAGGTCAAGGAAAAAAGAAAAAAACGAGAAAAAGACAGGGAGGGAAACCACATAAACCCACACACTAAAGAAAAAGCAATGACCCGGCAACTGAAATGGCACGTGTCACCCACGGCAACATTCCTGGAACAGGCCTGTCCTGAAACTCAAAAACGAAAAGATAAAGTTAGAGTGACGTACGGGGCGCAAGACCACGCGGAGTAAAAAAAAAGGAGAAATAAATAAATAAAATTGAATTCCAAAACCAAAAGTGGGAAGCATGAGGGCGAGTATTAAGCTAGACACCAAGGAATGAAAAAAAAAGGAAAAAGAAATTAGGTGACAAGGTACAGAGCAGAGTGAACGGTCATAGTCTTTGGATGAGGTATATGCACGAAAATGCCTAATGCTGTATTACCGGTGAATATCGCAAGGATTCCAAGTTGCCCTTAGACGCATTAATTGCCGCAGGTTCCATGGAGTTGAATTTGTGAATTAAGTAGGATTCTCGGTATTTCCTGTCCCTAGGAGACTTAAAATTTGACTGAAGTATATATAACTTAAGGTCATCAAAATTGTGGCCTGGGTGGTTGAAATGCTGCGCTACAGCTATGGAGGATTTGCTAAGAGTATCTGCCCGGTGACCATTAAGCCGTAGGCTCATAGGCTGGCTCGTTTCGCCTATATACTGTTTGTGGCACATTGAGCATTCCAACATATACACAATGTTGGATGAAGTGCACGTAAATCTTGAATTAATCTTGTGGACATAATTACTGGCTGTGCTTTTTACAACGCAGTCCGTTTGCAGGTGCCTACAAGTCTTGCATCTGGGGCGGGAGCAGCTGGCTATGACTGGTTGCTTTGAAGGCCCTGTTTTAGCATGCACTAAAATATCTTTTAGATTCCTGTTTCTCCGGTAGGTAACCCTTGGTGCTTCCGGGAAAGTCTTTTTAAGTCGGTCGTTAATGGCTAAAATGGGGTAGTACTTCCGCAGTATATTGTTTACGTTTGGGAGGGCGTTTGAAAATTTAGTTATTAGGGCAGGTGACCTGGCGCTTTCGTTTTGCCGCTGTTTCTTGAGAACGTCATCCCTTTTGAGATTAGACACACGTTGGTACGCCTGATTGAGCGAGCTTTTGGGGTGGTTCCTGTTCATAAGGGTGGCCTTGAGTTCGTCTAGGTGCTCTACGTAGTCACTGTCATCACTGCATACTCTTCTAAGCCTGGTGGCTTGTCTTACAAAGATCCCTTGTTTGCAGTGTCTTGGGTGATGGCTTTTATAATCTAGGTACTGCTGCCTGTCTGTCGGCTTTCTAAAAACCGTGGTTTTAAGTTTACCGTTGTCTAGAATGACGGTAGTATCTAGGAAGTTCACTTCTTTTTCAGAATACTGGCAGGAGAATTTAATAGTCGGATGCGAAGAATTGAGATGGGATATAAACGTTTCTAGAGTCGCGCGACCGTGTTCCCAAATCATCAAGATGTCGTCGATGTAGCGGAGGTAAACCTGAGGTTTATGCGGAAAAGAGCTTAATAGGGTAGCGTCAAGTTGCCCATGAAAATGTTGGCATAGGTCGGTGCGAATGGAGTACCCATGCTAGTTCCAAAAACTTGCAAAAAGTAAGAAGAGTGAAATTCAAAATAATTGAGAGTTAGAACTAATTTTAACAAAGTTATGTACACTTCTGGTGCATGTTGGTGCGGCTTCACTGTTTGAGATTTTGAAATCGCTTCAATTCCTTCGGCGAACGGAATGTTTGTATACAATGCAGCAACGTCAAGAGTAACAAGGAGGGTTCCACTGGGTAGGCGCCCGCCCATATTTATCTCTTCTATTATGCGGAGGAAGGGGGGGGTGTCCTGAACGAATGAAGGAAGAAGAGCCGGAATGTCGGATAGGTGATGATTCAGAAAGAGAGATAGTGCTTCGGTTGGGGTATTGTTATTCGAAACTATGGGTCTGCCAGGAATGTCGGCAGTGAACAATAATTCTACGGGG
This sequence comes from Haemaphysalis longicornis, assembly GCF_048455015.1. Classification (NCBI taxonomy): domain Eukaryota; kingdom Metazoa; phylum Arthropoda; class Arachnida; order Ixodida; family Ixodidae; genus Haemaphysalis; species Haemaphysalis longicornis. The sequence goes on from NW_027526407.1 coordinate 132,601,385, forward strand.
AATTTATGAACTTTTGGGAGGAGGTAAAAACGTCCTGCATGCTTATTATTCGGTTTCATGAAATCTAAGTCAGTAGTCGTTATTAATTCTCTAGATCGTATATCTGTGAGGGTCTGAAGAATTTTTAGGCTGTATTCCTGGCTCGGATCGTTATCTAAGGGCTTGTAGTGGCAAGGGTTATTGAGCTGCCTGTAAGCTTCATCTTTGTATTTTCCCATAGGTAAAACAACTACACTACCACCTTTGTCGGCTGGCTTTATCACTATGTCGGTTCTGGCTGATAGGCAATTCAGGGTAACTTCTTCCGACGGAGTTAGGTTCTTGCGCTTGTTTGATCGCTTAGTTGTTGCCAAAATTTGTCTTGATACTGATTTTAAGTACAGATCCAATTCTGGAGAGTGATCTACATCTGGAGTCCAAGTGCTAGGAGGGTGGAGGGTGTGTTCGTTAATGGCACGTTGGTCCTGCTTCTCCGAAAAAAACTCGCTTAGTCTCATTCTCCGAGAAAATTCAGTGACATCTTTTTGTAACTCGTATTCATTCACACTGTTATTTGTGGGACAGAAAGTTAGACCTCGTTCTAGGGTACCTTTTTCGTCGGCCGTTAGTGTTTTGGAAATGTCCATAACGTTGCTGGGGCAGGTAGCAAGAGAGCTCGTTTTGTCTATAGGATTATTGTCTGAGGGAGGAGGTTCTATTAAAGCAATCTCAGTATCGAGGGGGGACATTACATGACCTAGTACTTCATAGTCGCGGCTATTGAGAGGCTGATCTCCTGCAGTACATGCTGCATTTTGCGAGGGAAGTTGGTCACGCTGAAACTTAACCGCTTGTTTATTGCTAAGATCACTTTCCTTACGATTTATAAAAATATTGAGATCTAGTTTCTCCTGCTCGGTTAGTGGAAGAGCTTCAATCTGGTCGTTGAAGAGGCTGAGTTGGCTAGTACAGTGTTCTCTAAGAATTTCTAGGAGGGAAAGAGAAGCATTTTTCAGAGTATCTTGCCACCTGGCAGCTAGTTCAGGAGGGAGCTCACCAAGGGCACATCTAACTTTTTAGAGAATTCTTAGAGAACACTGTACTAGCCAACTCAGCCTTTTCAAAGACCAGATTGAAGCTCTTCCACTAACCGAGCAGGAGAAACTAGATCTCAATATTTTCATAAATCGTAAGGAAAATGATCTTAGCAATAAACAAGCGGTTAAGTTTCAGCGTAACCAACTTCCCTCGCAAAATGCAGCATGTACTGTAGGAGATCAGCCTCTCAATAGCCGCGACTATGAAGTACTAGGTCATGTAATGTCCCCCGTCGATACTGAGATCGCTTTAATAGAACCTCCTCCCTCAGCCAATAATCCTATAGAAAAAACGAGCTCTCTCGCTACCTGCCCCAGCAACGTTATTGACATTTCCAAAACACTAACGGCCGACGAAAAAGGTATCCTAAAACGAGGTCTAACTTTATGTCCCACAATTAACAGTGTGAATGAATACGAGTTACACAAAGATCTCACTGAATTTTCTCGGAGAATGAGACTAAGCGAGTTTTTTTCGGAGAAGCAGGACCAACGTGACATTAACGAACACACCCTCCACCCTCCTAGCACTTGGACTCCAGATGTAGATCAATCTCCAGAATTGGATCTGTACTTAAAATCAGTATCAAGACAAATTTTGGCAACAACTAAGCGATCAAACAAGCGCAAGAACCTAACTCCGTCGGAAGAAGTTACCCTGAATTGCCTATTAGCCAGAACCGACATAGTCATAAAGCCAGCCGACAAAGGTGGTAGTGTAGTTGTTTTACCTATGGGAAAATACAAAGATGAAGCTTACAGGCAGCTCAATAACCCTTGCCACTACAAGCCCTTAGATAACGATCCGAGCCAGGAATACAGCCTAAAAATTCTTCAGACCCTCACAGATCTACGATCTAGAGAATTAATAACGACTACTGACTTAAATTTCATGAAACCGAATAATAAGCATGCAGGACGTTTTTATCTCCTCCCAAAAGTCCCTAAAGTCCCCGTAGAATTATTGTTCACTGCCGACATTCCTGGCAGACCCGTAGTTTCGAATAACAATACCCCAACCGAAGCACTATCTCTGTTTCTGAATCATCACCTATCCGACATTCCGGCTCTTCTTCCTTCATTCGTTCAGGACACCCCCCACTTCCTCCGCATAATAGAAGAGATAAATATGGGCGGGCGCCTACCTAGTGGAACCCTCCTTGTTACTCTTGACTTTGCTGCATTGTATACAAACATTCCGTTCGCCGAAGGAATTGAAGCGATTTCAAAATCTCTATCAGTGAACCCGCACCAACATGCACCAGAAGTGTACATAACTTTGTTAAAATTAGTTCTAACTCTCAATTATTTTGAATTTGACTCTTTTTACTTTTTGCAAGTTTTTGGAACTAGCATGGGTACTCCATTCGCACCGACCTATGCCAACATTTTCATGGGGCAACTTGACGCTACCCTACTAAGCTCTTTTCCGCATAAACCTCAGGTTTACCTCCGCTACATCGACGGCATCTTTATGATTTGGGAACACGGTCGCGCGACTCTAGAAACGTTTATATCCCATCTCAATTCTTCGCATCCGACTATTAAATTCTCCTGCCAGTATTCTGAAAAACAAGTGAACTTCCTAGATACTACCGTTATTCTAGACAACGGTGAACTTAAAACCACGCTTTTTAGAAAGCCGACAGACAGGCAGCAGTACCTAGATTATAAAAGCCATCACCCCAGACACTGCACACAAGGGATCTTTGTAGGACAAGCCACCAGGCTTAGAATAGTATGCAGTGATGACAGTGACTACGTAGAGCACCTAGACGAACTCAAGGCCACCCTTATGAACAGGAACCACCCCAAAAGCTCGCTCAATCAGGCGTACCAACGTGTGTCTAATCTCAAAAGGGATGACGTTCTCAAGAAACAGCGGCAAAACGAAAGCGCCAGGTCACCTGCCATAATAACTTAATTTTCAAACGCCCTCCCAAACGTAAACAATTTACTGCGGAAGTACTACCCCATTTTAGCCAGTAACGACCGACTTAAAAAGACTTTCTTGGAAGCACCAAGGGTTACCTACCGGAGAAACAGGAATCTAAAAGATATTTTAGTGCATGCTAAAACAGGGCCTTCAAAGCAACCAGTCATAGCCAGCTGCTCCCGCCCCAGATGCAAAACTTGTAGGCACCTGCAAACAGACTGCGTTGTAAAAAGCACAGCCAGTAATTATGTCCACAAGATTATTTCAAGTTTTACGTGCACTTCATCCAACATTGTGTATATGTTGGAATGCTCAATGTGCCACAAACAGTATATAGGCGAAACGAGCCAGCCTATAAGCCTACGGCTTAATGGTCACCGGGCAGATACTCTTAGCAAATCCTCCATAGCTGTAGCACAGCATTTCAACCAACCAGGCCACAATTTTGATGACCTTAAGTTATATATACTTCAGTCAAATTTGAAGTCTCCTAGGGACAGGAAATACCGAGAATCCTACTTAATTCACAAATTCAACTCCATGGAACCTGCGGGAATTAATGCGTCTAAGGGCAACTTGGAATCCTTGCGATATTCACCGGGAATACAGCATTAGGCATTTTCGTGCATATACCTCATCCAAAGACTATGACCGTTCACTCTGCTCTGTACCTTGTCACCTAATTTCTTTTTCCTTTTTTTCTTCATTCCTTGGCGTCTAGCTTAATACTCGCCCTCATGCCTCCCACTTTTGGTTTTGGAATTCAATTTTATTTATTTAATTTCTCCTTTTTTTACTCCGCGTGGTCTTGCGCCCCGTACGCCACTCTAACTTTATCTTTTCGTTTTTGAGTTTCAGGACAGGCCTGTTCCAGGAATGTTGCCGCGGGTGACACGTGCCATTTCAGTTGCCGGGTCATTCCTTTTTCTTTAGTGTGTGGGTTTATGGGGTTTCCCTCCCTGTTTTTTTTCTCCTTTTTTTCTTTTTTCCTTGACCTAGTTAGTTTTCCCCCACCTCTATCTTTTCTTTTGACCTGAGGCTTGCAGATAGTTTCTGATAAGGACCCCACCCTCACCGCCTGGTCTGCTTCCGGCGGTTCTGAGATCCTTTCCCTATACCCCGCGGCGGGTCAATAAGCACCCTCTCATCGTTTCTGTCCACAAATTCCACGAATATCAACCATCAGCTGACTTCCGTGTGACCTACTTCGCGGCTTAAACTAGACAACCTTCTTGGCCCCTCAATCTCTCCCCCGACACACTCCGAAACCAATCAGCTTGCTCAATTTCCCTTCCATCTTTCCCTCTCCTTTCACCTGGGGTCCTACCGCTATATAAACCCTGCCTGCCAGGCGAGAGATTGCCCTGAGGAAAGCAAGTTCTCTTTGCTGAAACGTAGGCCACAATCGTGCTTTTACCTTGTTCGAAGTTTCTTCTCTTACATATATATATATATATATATATATATATGTAGCGAATCAGAATAGGACATGAGGGGCTCGTAGAAATAACACAGAAATAAGGGTTGGCAGTAAAGAAAACCTCGCAACACAAAGGGGAGGTTGTGGTAGGTCGTTAAAACAGATAAAGAATCTGGAAAGAAAGAAAGAAAGCGGAGAAAAAATGCCCGCCACGTGGGATCCACTCCCATGACTTCCAGAATACCGGTCTGGTGTGATAACCACTACGCTACCGGCGGGGCGATCCCCCCGCCGCCGTCACCCCCCCCCCGCTTTCTGGGGTATTTATATCAATGTAAGTTTTTCCTGTGCTTGGGGGTGGTAGCCAGCGCCACTCCGTCTTCTCGGGGTGAAGGTGACCTTCTTTTTAATCCCCGAGCCGTGACGCGAGTGTCTACGACATATCGAGAGTGGTCAACCAGCGTTGGACCCTCTTAAGCTTCCTATGATACCAAGACTGCCAGAACAGAGGCCCTCGCTATGCATGTAGCGAATCAGAATAGGAAATGAGGGGCTCGTAGAAATAACACAGAAATAAGGGTTGGAAGTCAAGGAAGTTTTGGAAAGCAAAGTGGAGGTTGTGGTAGGTCATTGAAACAGATAAAGAATTCGGAAAGAAAGAAAGAAAGCGGAGAAAAAATGCCCGTCAAGTGGGATCCGAACCCACGACCTCCCGAATACCGGTCTGGTGCGATAACCACAACGATACTGGCGGGGCGATTTCCCCCCCCCGCTTTCTGGGGTAATTATGTCAAAGTAATTTTTCTCCGCTTTCTTCCTTTCTTTCCAAATTCTTTTTCTGTTTCAATGACCTGTTTGTGCAGACAGCACAAACAGCACAGTTTTAGCCTCGGGTCGATGCCCTATTAGAGAGGGGGAATTCCATGAAAAATGTTTTGAGCTGATTTGTTTAAGTTTTGTTTTTGCCGACCGGCTGCGCCGGGATATTTTATTTGTGTTATCCGGGGCCAAGTGAAGCGCATGTTCTATTTTTTATGCCGCACGAATTATCTCCTTTGATAGAGGTAATATCGTGAACTAACGCCAACAGCTTGGCATAATGTTTTCATTTGCAGTGTTCTGGATGCAGCTAGAATTTTCGAAAAGCCTTCTCGCCGAGAGATAAATGACCGTAGAGCAGACGCCACGGCATTCGATTCACCGACACCAGTCTGCGCACGTCAGTTTGTTGGCTGCTGTTCCGCTGCCGGTGTATTCTTTGAATTATAACTTTGTAAAGCGCAGTAAAGAAAACAAAGGACGAGAGATACAAAGACTCGCTCGTACACGCACGTTCTTTGAACTGTTGGGAGAGCGCAAGTTCACTCCAAAAAGCTTGTGTTTCTTCAAGACAGCTGCGTCGTCTTTGGATACGTGACAATTTATAGGTAAAGGCCCAAGCAGTTCAGCTTCTTAAAATAGGTGCGATCTACATGAAATACCTTTAAAGACTCATCCGAACAACAAAACGCATTAATAAAATGCCCACACCTGAAAGAAGCTACCCAACAACTTACGGCGCACATCCTGGACGCCGCCGGAAAGTCCACTCCCTCCCCCCTTCTGGTGCCCCTCGTGACCAGACGAGACCCTGGTGGAATGATGACTGTAGGGGGTGTGAGAGGCCCAGCACTTTGCGGCGAGTTTCACGTCGGTACCCCACGTCGGATAACCTTTTATTGTTCAAAAGCGCAAGGGCGTCAGGGAAACGTGTCCGCCGTGAGGCAAAATGAGGCTGCTGTCACTCACTGATAACATTTTTAAACAGATACGCGAAAAGCATGGACACGAACTCGGGAACTCAAGGGACAACAAATGCAGAGCGTGTCTTTCTTCAGCACAACTGGGGACACACAGGAAGACCAGGCTGACACACTTGTAAAAACCTGCCAAGACGTGTGCAGTTCAGGACACTATAAACATACGTTCATGAAACACAAACTGTCTTTCGAAAACAAGTCTGCAAGTTACAACGACGGGTCAACCACGTGTAAGCTCTCAGGTCTAGGCCCAGACAAAACCACATATACAATGATAGAGCACTTACGGGCACACACTCTTCAAACACTCTTATTCCTATACAAGATGTGACGTCCGCAGCAGGCTCAAAAGACTTGGAGAGAGGCTACTGTTGTAGCTTTCCTGATAAACCGTAGACTGGTGTACGTCCTTGAGTACAATGGCTTTCTCTACAACTGCCAGGCAGGCTTCCACGCAGGGCGATTCACAATTGACCAACGAGTCGCAATAAAATCATACTATAAAGATGCCTTCATACACAAACAGAATTGCATGACCATATTTTTTGATATCCAGAAAGCGTATGATACGGCATGGCGTTATGGCACTCTTCCATACCTACAATTTGATGCTGTTGCAGATAATATGCTGAGCGCTCTTGTAGTTACTTGTCGAAACGAACGCTTCGTGTCGGAGTTGGGTCGGCGACGACGACGATGTAAGCGGACGTGCTTCACATCGGCTCCGCAGTTCATGGTCAATTATTTGCGTCAGTTATTGCCAATGTTTCCTTGGTGATTATCTATGTGATCAGAAAAACACCGGGCATCGAATGACATCGATTTCATCACAGGCAAGTGTTTTCTTGATCGAATTACTGGCCATTGAAATAAACAGACGGTGAGAGGCCGCTAAGCCCAGGCGAGTCACAGCCAAGGTTCGGCCTAGCGCCATTACAGCTGGGGATGGCGGAATCCCAGAATATCGAAGAAGTGGAAGAGGTGCAGGTAGCACTTCCATCTACCAGCAATTCTGGCAAAATGACTGTACAAGTAGAGGGCAACGACATCTCGCCCGAGGAAATGAATACGGCAGAATGGAAGGAGATCATGACCAGTCGACTCGCTCGTAGGCAGAAGCAACAACGTGAAGTCGCATCAGCGAGGGAGGCAGGAAAAGTGATAACGGCAAAAAAGGAAACTATAAAAGCAAGGTAAACGAGGTCAATGGCCATAAAAGCGGCAAGAATGCCTGCGCTACCGAGGGACAACATCAAGATTGCAATGAGACCGAGAGGCGGACCTAACGTGGCCAAGTTAGGCCTAGTAGAAGTTGCTGCAGCAGTTCACGCGGCGGCAAAATCCACCTGCGAGGCAAAAACCGACGAAATTCTGTGCGTCAACACGCAACCGACTATCATTGTCATTTGCACGACTGACGACGTTCGGGCGAACCGGTACAACCAAGTCAAAGAGCTTACGATAAGAGGACAGCATTACGAAGTGTGGACGTACATCACCGCCCCACACCACACTACTAAAGGCGTAATCAGGGGAATATCACTTAGCGAGACCCCAGAGGAGATCCACGCCAAGATAGTCAACCGCAACAACCCTTTGGCGCTCGGTGGCAAAAGAATTGGTACAACAACGGTGGTCATGGTCATCCTCGACGGCACAAGGGTGCCTAATTACGTCAGGTACCAGTGGGTGCTTCTAAAATGCTCGCTCTACCCCCAAAAAATTGATGTATGCAAACAATGCGGCCACGTAGGCCACCAAAGATACGTTTGTCCCAACCCCAACGAGCGAAGGTGCCCGGCCTGCGATAAGCCAAATCCAGAGGCAGATCACCCGAGAACGCCCAGGTGCAAGCTATGCGCAGGCGACCACGTGACCGGCAAGACAGCGTGCAAGGCACGGTTCAAGACGCCATACGTTGCACGACGGAGACAATGGGAGCGGCGCAAATTTAGCCGAAGAAGAAAGGCAGCAGCAACAGCGGTCACTGGCCCTACATTAGCTGACACTGCAGCCGGCAAGCAACAAGATAAAAAGAACAGTATCCCGAGAAAGGTCGGAGTCGAGGGGACGGTCACCTTCGAAGGAGAGTATACTGCGCAACAAGAGCAGCCCCAGCGCCACAAGGTGGGGACGGTCGCGTCGCACGAGCGCGGGAGCTGGGCGGACAGAGCCAAGGGTAAAGCCCCGAGGAGCTGTGAGAAGGTGACCGGGAGACAGCGTCCCAATAAACAAGACGAAAGTGACACCATGGCGGCCCTTCGAAACGAAAACAAGGAACTGCGCAAGGCGCTGGAAGAACTACGAACGGCGCTGGAAAAGCATGCAGCGTTCCTAGAACGTGCTCCCAAGCCCCCCTGACACTTCTCCATCGCCGCCGCAGACGGAAGAAATGAACACCGAGCAAGAAGACAAAGAACCGGCCATCAAGAAACGCATAACGGCGACGCATGGCGCGATAGAGATCACCAGCAGCGAGGCCCGGACGGACGAGTTGGCGGTGGCTCTGAAAAGCATTGAAGCGCGAGTAGATCGGATGTTCGAGACAATGCAAACGGCCATCAGGTAGCAAAGCAAAATCTAGGGCGAAAGATTTCTCAAGATAGAGACAGCGCTGCAACACCTGATGTCGCAGGGAGTACATACGAAAGAACAATGAATCCAGGTACAGCAGTGATTGTGTGGCAATGGAACTTTCGTGGCCTCGAGAGGAAATCGACATCTACAACAGTATATTGAGAACAGTGAACAAGAACCGGATATACTTCTACTGCAGGAGACGTTATCGAAGACCCGGTCGTTACATGAATACAGGACAATTTGGTCGACAAAAGAGGATAGCAGAGGCCTATGCGTCATGACAAAGACACACACCGCATTTGAAATACAGCTCAAGAACGTCGCAACCAACCATGCATTCGTGAAAGTTGTGATCGGAAAAATGGCCAAAAAGAAGGAGAGCATCTCTGTGCTGAATATCTATAGTAACCCGAGCAAACGCAAACAACGCTCCCGGGCACTCTTCAGCAAGGCCAGCGCGGAAGCAAAAGGGGCCAAACTGCTCGTGTGTGGCGATTTCAACGCGGCAGACCAGTCTTGGGGTTATATCAGAGGCAACGCGAAGAGCAAGCATCTGGCGGAGGACGCGGCCGACAACGGAGATATCCTAGTCACGGACGCGACCAATCCAACGAGAACAAGAAACTCCGTGTCCCGGGACACAACGCCTGACCTTACCTTCATTAGGAACATTGCGGAGGAAGAGGTTACGTGGAGGAATGCCGGGACGGACCTAGGCAGCGATCACGCTATAGTAGAGACCAGGGGCGGTATTCTCGAGTTTTGTCCCTTTTGCTTCCCTTTTAAAATTGTCCCCTTTGGCAAGCCCTGATTGGCTATAAGCAAACAACCGGAAGTGACGTAACGAAAGCGCGGCAAACCTACTGCCAACGCTCACTGCTTAAACGGAAGTTCGTCACGAGGAAGGCGCAAAAGGGACGTTTTCAAAAGGGACAGTTGCGAGAATACCGCCCCAGGATCAGATTAAAGACACGAACGCCACAAATACGAAAGCACCACTGGGTCGACTGGGAAGAATTGTGGACGCAGAGGGCCGAACGAGCAGAGGAAGAAATCAACGACATAAGCTCCTTGATGGAGAGAGTCACTTGTGACGTCAAGGCTGTCACGAAGGAGATTACAACGGATGACGACAGGATAGACGGCGTTTACAGCCGGCTAGCCCACCTTCTACAGTCCAAGCGCTCTATACAAGAACGATGGAAAAAGCAAAGACTTAACAGGAGACAGCGCAAAAAGGTGGCTGAACTCAATCGCAAAATCTAGGAGCACAGCCGCGTGCTCAGCGACCAAAAATGGAATGAAATTTGCAATGCCGCAGACGGCGTAATGCATAATAGAAATACTTGGAATCTGTTTCGTCACCTCTTGGACGAAACCAAGACAAAATCTCACCAACAAGACAGACTAGCGAAAATTATGCATCGGGAAATCAAAGAAAAGGGAGCGACGGCGGTGGAGAAGCAACTACTGGATAAGTACATTCCCGACTCGCCGAAGGTCACGCACGGCAACTATCGAGGCAGAACGAACCAGAAATTAGACAGAGAAATCAGTGTAGCAGACGTACGAGTGGCAATACAAGAGCTTAACAGCAGGTCGGCGCCGGGACCAGACAGGGTGCCCAATAGGCCGCTCCGGAACCTGGACGAAGCGTCGATATTAGCGCTGACCAAATATTACAATGAGTGTTGGAGTATGGGAATCGTGCCGAAAGAATGGAAAAACTCACGAATGATCCTGATCCCCAAGCCGGGCAAATCACCAGATATAGACAACCACCGACCAATCTCACTGACGTCCTGTGTGGGCAAGGTGTTCGAGCGCGTCCTGATGGCACGGTGGCAAGATTACCTCGAAGACAACGACCTCTACCCCGCAACGATGATTGGATTCCGACGGCATCTCTGCACACAAGACGCCATGCTGCAGTTGAGGCACCTAACCATCGACAGGGACACCCGAGACACCAGGGCTCTATTGGGGCTTGACCTACAAGGAGCTTTTGATAACGTTAACCACTCGGCAATACTCGAGCAAGTTTTGAGGTTGGACATGGGTAAAAGGTCTCACGAATATATCAAGAGCTTCCTGACGGGGCGAACGGTGGTGCTCATCGCCGCAGATGTCGAGACGAAAGCCAAGGAGATCGGAAGCCGAGGCAGGCCTCAAGGGGCAGTGATTTCGCCGCTCCTATTAATCCTGGTAATGATCAGGGTCGCCCACCAGCTCGCAGAGGTGGAGAACGTCGAGCATACGATATATGCCGACGATATCACCCTGTGGGTCAAGGGAGGTAGTGACGCCTAAGTGGAAGAGGTCCTGCAGAAAGCAGTGAGGACCGTCGAGGGGAGCCTCGAAGGCACTGGCCTGAGATGCTCACCGAGTAAGTCTGAGCTGCTTTTGTACGAGCCCACAGACAGCGTAAACAACGAAGAGAACGAGACGAGATTGACATCTACACCCAGGACGGGTCGGCGATCCCCAGGGTATCCGACATCAGAGTACTGGGTATGCTTCTCAACGAGAAGGGCAACAATGAGGGAACAATGGCGAAGATCGCCGGCAAGGCGGCCAGCGCCATTCGGCTCATGAAACGAGTTTCCAACAGGAAGTGGGGGCTGCGCGAGGAGAACCTCATACGACTAGTGCAGTCATTCGTAATGAGCCACATAACATACGGGGCGGCGTTTCACAAGTGGAAAACAAATGAGAAGAAAAAGCTGCAATCGCGCATTCGAAGGCGTATAAGACGGCCATCGGACTACCCGAGCCTACAAGTACCGAGCTACTGCTAATGCTGGGCGTACACAACACCTTGGAGGAAGTCATCGAGGCCCAATGGGTGGCGCAGCTAGAGAGGCTAACCATAACCAAAGCGGGCAGAAGAATCCTGGACAAGCTGGGTTACTACTACCATGAACAGCAGGGAACGAAGACGCAGCTACGAGGCGACACCAGGGACAAAATCCAGGTGGATGCAGTCCGGCGGGGGGGGGGGGTGTTGTGGTTTGCGACGGCAAAATGAAAGGAAATTCGCTGGGGATATTTTGAGCTCGGCACGGAGCTCACCTGCATACAACCCAGTGCAGGGGAAGGGAAGTAGAGGGGGAGTGATAGGATAAAGTAGAAAGAGAGAGAGAGGGAGAGAGAGAAATGTTTAAAGAGAGCTGTCAGTCCTAGAACGCTGTCAGTCCGGGCACACAAACATACACCTGGAGTACAACGCGGGCAGGCTGCGAGCACGGGCCAAGGAACTGGCGGAACTCCACGCCGGGGACGCTGGAGCCCGCTACGTCGCTACGGCAGAATAATGCAACGAACGTGGCTTCGTGGTGACGGTGGTCGACGCCGAGGGCAACCACCGAGCGGCGGCCAGCGTTGCAAGCGGGAGACCCGAGGAAGCAGAGGAGGTGGCGATGGCGCTGGCCCTCAAAGATCCAGGCTGCACAAGGGTCCTGAGTGATTCCAGACAAGCTGTCAAAAACTTCTCCAAATGCAGGGTTCCCCCCGTAATGGAGAAACTACTGCGAAGACAACCAAGCCTCACGGGGAAGACGAGAATGAGGTGGTTCCCGGAACACGCAGGTACGGTGTCCGCACGTGATCAGGACCACATTGAAACCGAACACGCTCGTGCGCGCGAACTCACTAACCGCATCGGGCAAAGTGGCGGATGGCATTTGTGGCACAGCACACCAGAAGAAATGACTACCTACAAATAAATTACTCAGAAATTACTCAGAACGATGCCACTTGCCTTCAAGGAGGCGGTGCGGACCGAAAACCAATAATGTCAACTCCAAGCTGTCCAGCGAGTCATCGTGGCGCTGGCCAGGCAGGAGGACCCCGGCGACCCGGTGACGGGGAGCGGAGGACCCCTAGCCGGGTTGGCTACATCTGCGGTGAAGAGTCCGGCCAAGTCATGAAGACCTAGCAATAGGACTTCATTCGCAGGCCCCAAAGAAGTTTTCCCAATCCAATCAAATCGGCACATTTAAAAGTTCACATTGATGAAAATGGTGTGCCCTAACGCGAACCTTTGAGCTGCACGTCATTTATTGTCAAGATGAATTCTCTGCGCAAAGCATTGCCTGCATCAGCCCCCTTTTAGAGTATGTGGGTGATGTAGAAATATCTTGTAGATCATGCACATACCTATATTTTAACGTGCGTTCCAGCTTAATAAGGTAAACAAACTCTCTCGTTGAGCAAATGAGTGTCGTTTCAAACTTGATCTCGCGAAAAGTACCTGTTTTCTTTCTCAAAGAGCCTCGAAATAAGGTCTGATCCTGACATGAATATAAAAGGTGACCGAATTCTTGTAGAAAAGGAACACAAATTTTTGGGAGTGTCGTTGGACGAGGAACACACATTAACCTCTTTACAAACAATGAATATTTTACAAACAATGAATATTCTGAAAGTCCTAACTAACAAATCAAATGATGCAGATAGCCAACTCCTACTGCACCTTTATACCACTTTGGCAGTGCCTCGTTTGGATTACAGAAGTATTGTCTACGAGTTGGCCATAAAACCAGCGCTAAAAATGCTCGGCACAGTGCTGAACTGTACGGCTTTCTGTAGAAGTCCTGTCCAAAGCGCGTATGTGGAATGCGAAAAATGGTGCCAAGAGTGCCAGCGAACTTATATTGATCTTTTATATGCAAGTAAAATCTTATCGATGAATAACCATCTATCTAAAAGTGTTTTTACGAATACATCCACATCGTAGCTCTTTTTAAATCGCCCATTCTTGTCTTTTTCCTTGTCACAAAGACTAATTGAGGAGGCGGCTCTTCTCGATGAATCCCTTTTAGGCACCTTCAAATCATCTTCCATGGATTTTATAGCACCGTTGCACCTTCGCAATGCGTCATGTGACTTGCCTTGCATCCATCTTTGATAAAAAAAAAAGGTACGAAGCCGCTGAGAAGCAGGGTACTAGATTTGAAGGCTGTCAGTGTGGAATGGCTTCTGTAGGTTGAACTGAGTGTCTCCTTAATAAATGATCACTCTAAAAGCAAGGCTTAACGCTCCCGAGTACTTTTCCCTGTGCCGAAACTCCTGTTTTTCAGCTTCGCAGACCAACCCAAGGAAAGGTGGCAGGAAACAGAACCGAGGAGTGTCATTGGCCTGCGAAAAAAAACTAGGCTGAGAAATCGCCTGCACAAAGTATTGCGCGCGCTTATGAGAAACGCCTAATTGCTGAAGATACGATGGCTGTTCTAGTAATATTTGTTTCTTACAAAACAAACCAGCTGGTGCAGTAAAAGCGACTGTTGCCGGAGAATACGAACTTTTATGTTAAAAATGACCTTTTACTGGCCACAGGAACTACCAGCAAGAAATCACTTGAGTACGGAAAAGGTCTTGACACCTCCTACGAACTGCGCCACAATACGCTCTCTGTTGGCGGTAAGAACTAAATGTAAACCGCTGGCGCTGACTGTGTGCATGAACTTAAGGTTACACCTTCTGCCTCAGCACCTTATGTATCATCCCCACGGTCGACGTGTTCATGACACGTGTATAGACAGCCGAGCGGCCGCTAGGAGTGCGCGAGGGATGGTGGTCCTCAACATGAGAATAAAATGTCCGTGCTCTACACAAGCATTCGTAACCTGTATATTGAAAGGGAAGCCATAGCGCTTTATTAAATGACTCCGATGTTGATATTGTTGCACTTAACCAGACATGGGTGTCAAGTAAAATAGCGTGCAATGAGTTATTCCAGCGCAACAAAAAGTACGTGGTGTGAGACGTGATAGTGTTTGCTAACTAGGTGGTGGTGGTGTTTCAATTGATGTTTGTGACCATTCAGAGTCTTTTCTAATCAGCTTTATTCTCATCAAGAGATTGTTTGGTGTTGCTTACCTTACAATTTCAAGAAATGTATCATTGGCGTTTGTTATCTATTCTTCTGTAATGCTGGTGTTTCTTACGGCAGTCATCACGATTGCTTAAACCAGATTGCCGTGAGTTATCCAGGTGTGCTCCTTTTTCGTTTAGTGACTTTTATTTCTCAAAAATAAATGGCCCCGTGCATGTCCCTTGCCAATCCTGCGTATGCCGATGCAACGTTTTCGCTAATGTCTGCTCGTAATTTTGTTTATCACAGCCAGTCTGTCAACCATCACGTGTCACCCCTACAACCTGTTCTTTGCTTGATTTATTTCTGACGTCATTCCTTGACACAACATTCCCAATTACGCACTTTCCTGGGTGGCGTGACCATGATGTGCTTCACTTTATTTTTTGCCTTTTTTTCCCATCGAAAACCTGTGCGGCTGAAACGAATCACCGAACATAACATATTCGAGGCTATAAATGCGGAACTTTGCGATTTTAGAATAGTTTGTTGCCATCTGGCATGGAACAAAGCATTGGAGACTTATGGTCCTCCTGCAAATTTAGGGTTTTGTAATAATAAATACATATATTTCAGGAATGTGTACACCAACCTTAATGCTGCGTGGAATAAGCGATATCCTATACTACTATACAATAAGAAAGCAGGCTTTTTTTTGCTGCTAAAAATTATTAAGTCCATTTCGGTGGGCGGCCTATAACCTAGCAGCAGCATCCTGCGGAAAAGCAATAAAACGGTTAAAAGTAACATATTTTAACTTAACTGATTTATTGAAAACGAAACCCATCCTTTTCGGAGCCCTGTGGATGCAAACCACGACTGCGACATTTTCTGGTAGACATGTAGGAAGAAGTAGTTCCTAACCATTTATTGGTTCAGAACAGCACAAATGATACCTTCGCGAATTCTTTTATTGACCCGTGCATTAGTGACTTCCCCACATGCAAAAGTCTATTTTTTCCCCTGTGGACCCAGTCTTTCTTGATCTGGCTGTTATTGCAGCCATAATAACTAAAATAAAGAAGTCGTCATGCTGTGGTCCTGATGTCATTACCTCTAAATTTATTTTATTACTGAAGAGTGCGGCTCAATTATATTGCTTTTTTTACACCAAATCTATTCATGAGTGTTATAATTCCAGGGAATAAAAGCCCGGCAGGTTGCATCCACTCTAAAAGTCAAGGGACAAGCATAACCCGCAAACTACCGTCGGCTATTCATTACCTCAATTCCTTGTGAAATCATCGAACACATAATAATCCCTCATTTGCTCAACCTTCTTGAGTGTAATCAGTTTTTGCATAATTCCCAACATATTTTAGGAAACACTTCTGTTGTGAAACAACACTTAAAACTTATACCAATCACTTGCGTGCATTACTTGACTCCTATTTTGTAACCGACTGTATTTTTCTGAATTCTTCCAAATTGTTCGATAAACATAGTCATCATCTTCTCCTACTGAAGTTACGTAACTTGAAAATTGATCCCCAAGTCTTGAAGCGAATACAAGTATTTCTTTTTCCCCGAACTCAGTTTGTGTCTGCCAATCAAACTAACTCCTATAGTGTACCTATGCGCTCAGGTGTACGTGAGGGCTCTGTTCTAGGACCCGTAATTTTTTTATATACATTAACGACTTCCCTAGTAATATTTCTTTTTCTATTTGCCTCTTTGCTGATGATCTTGTGCTTTATCGTCACATTACTAATTCATCTCATGTTGAATGCCACCAATCTGACCGTACTAATATTCTACTTGGTGCAAACTTTGTAACATAAAACTCAGAATAACTAAAATGTAAACAGATAAGAATATCGCATAATTAACTTGTCCAGGTTATTTTGTTAAACAGTACCCCATTGAGCCCATAGTCGAATATAAATACCTTGGTGTGAACATAACTAATGCCCTCTTCTGGTGTCGACATATTGATTTTAAAACAAGGCTAACCCCATGCTTGGATACCTAAAGCGAAAGTTTTTCTCAGCGCCCTCTTCTCTCAAAAAGCCGTTATATGTCACATCCGTGAGCCCCATACTAGAGTATGCCTGTCAACTTTGGATGCTGGATACAGGACTCTTGGTGTTTGGTGTTTGGTGTTGGTTGTTTGTTTTTCAGTTCGCCTTTAAATACTTAAATTACTGTGGAAATTTTGCAAATGCCTTGGAGGTGAATGCGTACCGAATCCTATGTATCAACGTTATTTTACACGCAGTTGATAATAGGCAAGCAATAAAAATGTACCCTTAGTAATTATTCTTCGGACTGGCCAACAAAAGGCAAAGGTCTATAAAGCACAATGCTAATATTTCGGGGACGCACGGGAATTTACCTCATTAAATTGTTTCCAAAGACTGAGTGTCATTTGATTCAACACTTTTTATAACGATATCATTGGAAGCCAATTTCAAACATTTTTCAGCACAGCTGCCGCAAAAAAATTGAAGGCACATGTCACCGCGTTGTGGCAAAAGTATCGTGGTATTTTTCACCCTTCATTCACGCTGGCGGCGTTTCCCGGCAATGCCCAGAATATTCGGCTCAGGATTTGAACAGTGACTAGGAAGCCGGGTTGCGGCAAAGGACGCTTGCCTGACAATTGCTTCGCATACTGGAAATTTTACGCTATTTTTCTAGTGACTCTTCATTTATTAGGCTTCTTGCGTGAATGCCCTTTGAAGCCGTGCAATCCTGAAGCAAACTGTTCGCCATATAGATAAAAGGGTTCCAAACATTTTTGCCAACTAACACAGCAGCTACGATGTGACGCATTCTAGTTAAAGACGAAGGCTTATGTTTAGCCCCTTTCTGCTTTTGGATTGTTTTTAACCGCCTTCTAACATGGCTTGTTTTTGTTACGAGAGAAAATATTTGTTTCATGCAACGTAGGCCTCGCTCAACAAATTTGGTCGTGTAAGAGACCCTTGCTTTCGTTATTCGGAAACTGTAATCTGACACAACCGCAAAGCCCGCCATCCTGTGCAACTAAACCAAGCATGGTGCTCGCACTACGAAAAGCAGTACGCATAGGTATTTCCTTGTTTACGTGTGCTTTCATTACTTCCATTGTTTGTCAAACCATTCCTACACCTTTTAAAAGAATACGCCATAAACTTTAACGCAAATTTGCTCGTTTCGGCAAGTGTGTCAGCTCTGCCCTAATTTGCATTTGCTTTTGCCACCTCCCGCCCATTGCGGATCTGGCTGGTATGACATCATAGGTGTTGTTGCGGAAAATGAGATAGTAGGTGACATGGCCATTCCCTTTTTTATTATGTAGCTAGTTTGAGCGAAATTTACTTTAAAAGTGGTGCCAGTGTGATTCTACCGAGGCAATAATATGAGTGAACCAAACATGTGTTTTCTTTCCATGGCCTATTTAAAATGACGTCATTTCACCTCTCAGTCACCTAAACTACGTGACATGGCATTTATGTACGTCCATAGATCATGATACGGGTTTTGCATCGCCTTTCTAAAGAAAGCGTAACACACGACCCCAACTCGCTTCACCACTATGAACTCCGAACTGGTCCCATTGGGCCGTTTAACCTCCGCGTTAAATATCGTACCACCACAAGAGACATGCCATCCATCGGTATAGTAATAAAGCCTGTAGCTGCATGTGCGCCACGCCACCTCCCTCCCAATATTCTCCACTACAATCCTGCGCACGCATAAACCGGTAACCGGTCATGTGTTCATGCTTAGAATTGACAGACGCCATCAAAAATATCCCCTGAAAGCCCCCTGAAGAAGTGATGTGGGCTCACGCCGGCGTTCCAAGCGGGAAATTCGCTGTTCATCCGGGAGGTATCTACCTCTACTCCACTAGCTGAACTTAGAATGGTAACGGCGGTGCAAGCAGTTTTCTCTTGTTTTTGCAGCCATTCGTGCATGTATTCCGGCAAACGCTTTGGGCCAAACAAAGGGCAAGCACCCGCCCTATAATGATTTAAAACATGGAAGCCCTTGACCCCTATTCTCGAGTACAAAAGTGTGGCGGTCCAATTTCCTTCCCCCTCGTATGCATCTTATAGTGTGTGTAAGAGGTCTGTGTAACAAATCACCCACGCCCGAACCACTTGATTGATGACGACGGCCGACTAACCGCATTGTACCATTTAAATAACATCACAACCGGCCTTTCATCGGTAGCGACATGAAGTCTAGCTGTGTGTGGTTGCACCCCCCTCTTTGTACCACACAAATCGTACACGCATAAAACGACAACTTGGGATGGCACATACTTAGGCGTTGAATACACCGGCGAAAATGTCGCTAGAAAGGCTATCTAAGCTGAACAAAATATGGGGTAAAGCAGGCGTTCCAACTAGGGAAGTTCTCTTCAATCGGGACGGATTCGAATCTACTCTGCAGAGTGAATTTGAGTAAAAACGGTGACGGCGGGTTTCGGTCGTTTATGGTACATTGCGGAAGCGGTCTCGGTTTATGTCCACGTAACTCAGTGAGCGAACGCACCAGCGACGAACGAAAGAAAACAAACAGGACCATCTAGCGAAGGGTGAACTGTATTGCAACACCTGTGGCTACGGTGGCATCTCTCTCACAGCTTTCCCCTCACAAGTTTCGTGTGACAATTATTCCAGACGCGGTTTTATTCTCCGTTATTATAAACCACGTGACATTTGCGCGGGAGGTTCAAACAATATTTGCAACATGCTGGCCGGAGCCGGCGGCACACTGCGAGGTAGCAGGAGAGAAGCCCACGCCAGCGTACGTTACCTGATCACGCTAACACTTCCTGAGACGCAGCAGAAACACGTGCAGTGGCACAGAGACGACAGGTTCTTTGGTTCTTCAAGCAGAAAAGAGGTAGGTACCTAACACAAGTACAGGATATGGCAGAAGAGGAAAAAATGTAGACTGTATGAAACAATGCCCGAATGCGTATTCGCAACTAAATACAGTCTCTTGTTTGAACTCAGCAAGAGTTGCATCTCGATGTCGCAGTCATACAGACGAACCCGTTTTTTAGTCAACAATTCGTTGGCAATGTTGAAGAACCGTTGCACGGAAGCGCTTGAGGGTACTTACATGTACTTGAAGAAAAGTTGATTCAGTCCCTCGAAGTTCTTCATCGGCGACCGCGGGTAGTCAACTGGTACTAGCAGGTACCGTGACAGACCATCCTCTACCTCGGCGTGAATGGTTTTCTGCCCAAAGAAAAGGCAATCCTCGGGTGCGGATGAGGTGGCAAAATCCGCGTTTGAAGGTTTGTCACTGCAGCCAGCTGTCTTTATGTCGTTGGTCTCTTTCTCTCGCAAAAAACTAAATGGGATCCATGATAGCATAAACCTCGGGATAAAGCAACTCGCGAAAACTAGCTGACGCTTCACTTTGATGGGTCCAAACCTGCAATTACGAGCAATTTCTGGTTTCCCGGTGACCCTTAAAATGACCTTACAGCGAGTGCAATTCCCCCGACAACAACGTACCCGCGGGTCGCGCACCCTAAGGCGGAACTTACCCCTGACAATAAACTGTTGTTTACGAAGGTACCTGCCGCGCCCATTGGACATAGAAACCGTTCCCCCGCAGGGCACAACTCTATCGGCAAGACGCACACCCTGGCATCCGGAGACAAATAATGAATGGTGAATAGCATTCTCGCCAGCGCGCTATAGACCCGTCGAACGCCTCATACGCTCAAACGCCATTTAAGCAAGCACAAGCTGTGGCCCGCTGTGTAGTCAGTCTTCTGCCTTTTACGTTCGAGAAAGGACGTTCGTCTGAAGGGCGGGCAAATTAGACTCCTTATAGGAAGAGAATGAGTAGCGACGTGTGCATTTTTGTACTCGAACCTTGGCATCAAAAACAACCACTTCCCAGTGATGTAAGGTATGTAGAAGGAACGCCGTTCCTGTCGCTCCTTCAAAAACCTAACGGTTTACCGTTACAACCGAAAATATTCTATAGAGGTTTCAATAACATGCTCCTGCCTCAGCAACATTTGTTTTTATCGGGTCCTTCAATTAACACGATTATTGTTTGCCTCACAAGCAGTGCATGGACGGAGTCACCTCGATACTCTGAACTTAGTTACTCATTTCTCGTAGCTCCGCAATCATTGCATCTGCAAAATTTGTCTATAATAACATAATCCAGTTTTTTGTAGTTACTAAGCAGCTACATTACAATGAATTGTACTTCACCTTTGTGCATGATTAGCAATCTGCATTTTACTGAGGTAAGAGCTGTGTGCCTCAGGGGTGTGTTGTTGAGCAAATTTCTTTTTTAGGGGGAGTAATGACATCTCGACACCTACAAATTACTGTTATTTCCTGGTATAAGTTGGTGACATCAAAATATTTAAAGATGGTATTCTTAATAAATATTGCATTACTCTTCAAAACAATGTGGATGGTTTTAACAGTTTGAGTTGTGAAAACAACAAAGGTTAACTTGTTATGAATGGCGATGAAACAATGGTCGAGTCCTACATTGTAAATGCATTCAATCATTCATCCGTACGATGCGCAAGCTGTACCGATAGCACGTGTACGAGAAATGTCTGACCTTGCAGTTGTTTTCGACAGAGCTGCAGACTTTCCTTGTCATTGTTTTCTTTTGCATGGGGCAGGGACCGAATATAGGAAACGTGTTAGCCCGTTTGTGCTCCGCATACAATGAATGAATTGCCTAATGACGTTTTCTCTCTCAGCAGCCGAAGATAAAAAATATCGGTTTGAACATATGTTCCACTGTGTATTTTTTATCGTTGGAACTATTCTTTTTCCACGATTCTTTTGTTTTACATGCCGCGGTGGCTCAGTGGCTAAGGCGTTGCGCTGCTGAGCACGACATCGTGGGTGCGATTCCCGGCCGCGGCGGCCGCTTTTCTGATGGAGGCGAAAACCAAAAACGCCCGTGTGTACGAGATTTCGGCGCACGGTAGAGATCCCCAGGTGGTCAAAATTATTCCGGAGCCCTCCACTACGGTGCGCCTCATCGCCAGCGTTGCGTCGGCGCGTTAACCCCTACAATCAATCAATTCTTTTGTTTTATTTTTATTTTACTCTACCTCTTTATGGAGAGCGCTCCTCAAGCTTTCTGTGTCTTTGGCAGGTACGCAGATGGGCTTTGTGTCCGTGAAATAAAATGTTACAAGACATTTGATACATTCATAAGGGGACGCTAGATCCGCTGTCCCACGATGCAATGCTCATCAAAAAGATAAAGTCATGAGGACACTCTGGTTCTATCTTTTTCACACAAGTACTTAAGTCGAATGATTTACTTTATTTCATCCGTATGTACGAAATTGAACTCGTACAAGTATCAATTTGTATTTGCCCATGATTGTGCACATGTTTTGTATTCTAGTAAGTGTTACTGCTTATATATTACTTTTGTATTTTGATTGCTGCCCATTCTATGTATTAAGTGTTTTTGCGTTTGCATCTGTACTGCTTACAGGCTTAGGGTACCGAGGCCTCGTCAGGCTTAACCGCCTTTTGCCTCGGTCCCCTCTTTTCTATGAAAAGGAAAATAAACTTCACTTCACTTCACTTCACAATCGTGCAAATCGCTTCCTTGCTTGCACGGCCCTCTTTACCACGGTGGCCTCTGGAAACATCAACCAATAAATAAGTACTCTAAACATTATTCTGTGACTACACTCTGTAAATAGTATTTTGGAAGTATGCTTCCGTAGAGAAATAAAACGTGTTTCCCAGGTGAAGGAAAACTCTTGAAGAGAGAAAGTATGGTTGATTCACGTTTACTTGCAACCTCAAAGAACCTAGAAAAAAATTTTGAATTCTTCGTTAGGTTAGATTAGGTAACACTTTTTTGGTCTGCAAAGCGACGGGGTTTACTGGAAATGACGCGGGCCTAGCGTCGACCTA
The DNA here is from genome assembly GCF_048455015.1 of Haemaphysalis longicornis. Taxonomy (NCBI): domain Eukaryota; kingdom Metazoa; phylum Arthropoda; class Arachnida; order Ixodida; family Ixodidae; genus Haemaphysalis; species Haemaphysalis longicornis. The sequence continues at coordinate 132,623,945 of NW_027526407.1, forward strand.
GGGTTTTCTGTTACTGGGCACAGCGACGACGCAGCCCGTTGCAGGTTGGCGTGGTCTGTTTCTAGAACGCACCCCGGTCCTTCTGGATGGGCCAGCGTTGAACGTTCTTGTCGTTACAACGCACTGCTTCTTGGAGCTTCGGCGAATACGTCCTTGATTTTGCTTCGTCTGGAAACCTGAGCCAGTCCCACGAAATGTCCAACCACATCTTTTGCCCAGACCACTCAAATAAGGTCCTGGAACGTAACACGGTCACCGCTTCCGGGGCGAAGATGGATCCGGTTTAGAGCTGCCGTACCAACACGGCCTCCTCCCGGATCAGTCCCTGGGGAGACGCATTACCCATCGAACCAAGCGGTAAGCGTTGGTGGCCTCGCTGGAGCTGCCTAAGCGGTCTTTGCTCTCGAACCACAACGGACGGTCGGTCACGGGGGAGCGAAAGGTAAGTGCACACGCCTCCGAGTGAGCCGTTTCGTCGTGGTTGGATGTAGTTTCGCACTCGCCCATGTGCGTCGGGAACCATTTGATGCAGATTTCTTTGTCTTGAAGCTTGGTGCTGCCGGTCATGACATCCGCTTGTGCGCATACTCAAATCTTGGCGGAGTTGCGTACGGCGGATCACGAGTCGCTGAGCACGGTGACACACTTGTCCTCAGAGATCGCCCGAGCGGTGGCAACCTCTTCGGCGTTCATGATGCCCGTGAACCACACACTCGGTGCTTCTGATCTTATGCCCATTGTACCCTTGACCGCCGCCACAATGAAACATTCTCAGTAGGACTCCACAGTGTCGACGTAACGGGCGTGCTCGCATTTGGCGTGCTGGTCGACGAGGGTCTTGGCCAGCTCGTCTCGCTATTCCCTGTTGTATTTTGGGTGGACTTTTTTGGGGATCGGGTACTATGAGTTGTGGGTCTGTGCATCCTCGCCCATTTCGCGCTACTGCCGGTCCGCTGCTCGGGGCCTGTAACCCAGGGACTGGAGTATCTGGCGTACTGTCTTGGTTGCTGAGAGGCGCTCTAGGTGTGAAATCGGCTGCGCCTCCTCGTTCTCTTCGAGGAGGCGCACGCCGAGTTTAAGTAGGCTCGCCGTACTTTTGGTATCCATGAGGCCCAGCACCACCTTGTAAAGCATGCGTGTTAGTACGTTGATCTTGTTTCGTTTCCAGACGCACCAGTTGTGGTAGGCAGCAACGTGCGCTATATGAATGATGACAAAGAATTGGACCACGCGCACGAGGCTGTCCTCTTTCATGCCCGCTCTACGGGGACACACACTGTGTATGAGGCACGTTGCCTCCGCATCCTTTCTGCTGAGCTTGGCCAGTGTGTCGCCGTTACAATTTTCCTGCAGATTAGCATTCTCCAGAACTGGATTCTTGCCACTTTGGAAATTCGCAGTCCCAACGTGGTGACGGTCTTGATGCGGTCGGAGAATTTAGGGGGGTTTTGACCTGGCGTTGCAGTGATATCACCAGAAGCTCAGACTTACTTGTCGAACCAAACAAGCCCATGTCCGTGAGGTGGTGCTCGATGGCGGTGACCGCTTGGAGCTGGTTCTCGATGTAGGTGTCGCTACCACCAGCACCCCACAGGGTAAGTCGTCAGCGTAGATTGTGTGACGGATGTTCGTCTAAGCCAGTGCCTCTGCCAATTTGATCATGACGAGGTTTAAGAGCCGTGGCCAGACAACCAACCCCTGCAGTGTTCCTGTGCTGCCCAGATTTTTCTTCTTGAGGTAAAGGCCTTCCGCGATGCGTTCCTCCGCCGGATACGTGAGAAAGTTCCCTATGTAATTATAGCGGGCTTCGCTCATATACAGTTTCGGACTTGCACCAGTATGGCAGAATGTTTCGCTTCATCGAAAGCGCTTTGGAGGTCCAGGACGACGATTACTCTTTTGTCTTGCGTGCTTATTTTGACGATAATTTCTTCTTTGAGCTGTAACTAGGCGTCCTGCGTGCTGAGCTTGTTCCAGAAGCCGAACATTGAGTCCGGGTAAAGGTCTTATTTCTTGAGGTAGTCCCGCCATCGATTCGCAATCACGTGCTCCTACGCTTTGCATACGCATGACGTTAGCGAGATAGGCTGGAGGTTGTTCATGCCCATTGGCTCGCCCGGTTTAGGGTTCAGGGTGGTATTTGCGCATTTCCACCTGCGATTTATCTTGCTTAGCGGCCACCACCCCTTGTGTTGTGCTTTGGCCCACGCTTTTTGAAATTTATGTGTTCACTGTTTTTATTTTCTTTATATACAAAATTCCCCCTAAATGCTGACAACAATATGCGAAATCAGGTAGCGTCGCCTCAACGTGGCACGTTGTACAGTATACAAATATCTGTTTTACGATATTAACCGCGGTTGCTATAACAGACCGCACTTTCAACCCTTCATTGCAGGGTGTTACCCTGTTATGATGTAATGAAGGTCCCGCGAATGAGCATATATTCTGAAGTTAATAGGTGCCTCGATACCTTAGAGCCTGCAGTCCGAGATTAAACGCTGAACATTCTCAACTTTAGGTCTAGTTGCAATAAATTCGTTTCCCGAATACCGGAGAACACCATACAAAACGTTTATGCACGCATTCCACTGGCCGTCGCTTCATTGCAGGTCACGTCACCATCCGCCAGTGTTGCCGAAGCACAGTGTCACTCCTCTGTTGCAGGTTAAACTAGAAAAATAAATACTGCAAAAAATTATCGGCGTAATAAGGGGCGCATACCTGCGAACGTTGGAAAACGTTTCTTAAAAAACTTTACCTCTCGAAAAACGTCCGGTTTCGCTTTTATACCACCAATACGTGCCCACGAGAATTTAAAAGATTTACGGGAATTCCCCAAGGTGGAGCACATTTCATCGAAAGAAAGTTTGACATCCACCCTAATGCAGCCATACGGCTACACAGGAAAAATTTTACAGCTTTTTCTGAACACTTCGCAGTAGTAGAAAAAGTCGTCCGGGTCTAGTATTCTAACCAGGACCACCGCTTTAGCGGAGCCGTTGCTCTACCAACACATCTAACCAGGAGGCTAGTCGTTTGCAGCGCAAGAGTGAATTGACCTGACAAATCCTGGACCAAGACGACTATTTTTTATCTGAGAAGTTTTCTCAGAAAGAGGTATAGCTTTCCTGTGTAACCATATGGCTGCATGTGGTGGATGTCAAGCTTGCTCATGAAAAGTGGAACATTTCAAAATCAATGTGCCTGAATTTCCCTCGATCAAATCTAAAACAATATTCAGAATGCAGTCTTACTTTTTGTAGTTTGTTCTCCTTGTGAATTCGGAAATTTGAGTACACTGACGGTTGGTTTGTTATTCCTCAACCTATTCTGGAGGAAGCGGCAATCACGTTGCACTGTTTAGTAGGGCATATAAAACTAAAACTTGAAGCTTCAAGTTTATAGCACTTACGTAATTGCACACATTTTAAGGCGCAACCTCGAACACTGGTGGCCGTGCCAATACCGTCAAAAACATTTTCCTATTGTTCTAAGTTATTCTTTTTTTATAGAATATTCAGCGAAATATACCTTTTCTGATACATGTGGTCGCCTACCAATAACGCGACATGAGCGTACTACCACTGCATTAGAGTCATATATAAAGTGTTTCAAAGTTTTGTCAACCCAAAAAGCGCGAAAGAAATTAATGTAAATAACTTCAGGAATATTGTAGAATACTATGACCATTGTAACGTCTGTGTTGCAAAAAACAAAATTGTTTTATTTGAAAAATTGTAGCAGTAGATATCGTTCATTGTTTTTCTCAAATATTCCTGTTTTTAGTTTTTACATTTTGTTGGTTCCCAATAAATGTATTAATAATCTCATTGTTCCACCCCTCTGCTCAACCTACGAAACATTGCCAGTATAATAAAATAACCGAATGCACAAAAACACAGTAATAAGCTTTTGTGTCATTTAGACAACACCCATTCTGCTGTTCAGGTCTGTCTCATACAATATGTGCTATCTCTTTATGACAATACTTTATCAAAGTACGTCGTGGTTTTGGATTAGCCTATACCAATTTCACATATACTTCAACTTCTTGTACGCAAAACATTCTCTTTTCACAACCTGCGATTGAGGATCACACCTAGGTGTTAAACACTTTTGAAATAAATACAATAAATTATAACTTAAACTTCGTTAAGATGACGAAAGCAGATAACGTATTCCAGGCACATTGTAGCTTTGTGCTACTTTCAGTTTGTATTATAGCAGTAGTTAGAAGCTTTGTTTTGCTTACAACCCCATGTTTATTAAATGCATTGCGTACACTATGTAATGGGTTGCTGAAAGCAGGATAGCCACTAGGCGGCGGGAACAAGTCATCTCCCCATTCATTTGCTGTGTGGATGTGCCGACTGAAATGCCAGCAGATCTGAACTGTTGCACTTGCCTTCAAACAAAAAATAATTTTTTGCTTCATATCAAAAAGTGTAATAAAACGGTCCAGATCACGATACGTAGGTAACGTGTGCACTTTTTTACGTCACACCACCGACGTTACACAATAGCGCACAGATGTCGCATTTCAGGGTCAGGTTCCGACGAAGACAAATCGTGCCATTGTTTTGTTAACAGTCTGCCCAGCACTCCTATACCTTTCTGGAAACTGCTATACCGATAAAAGTTAGAAACATTGTCATCCCAAATAGGTTCTTATCTATACACTTAGGCACAGAAAATTCTCTGTAAGAGCAATTGTGGCAGTTTCTTTTACGAGGTCTGGCGAGTGCGTAATAGGCCTCGAAGATTAGGTTGAGTCTTTTTCTGGTATCATGGATATTTTTGTGATTTACGTTACACAACTCTAACAGTGATGCCCTCCATAGCAACAAGTGCATGTAGTATGGGGAGACCATGTCCCACTCATACTTTAGAAAAGTCGTACATCTGGTCCTTGAAAATAAAATTTGGCTGGCATTTTGTGTTGAGGAAGAAAAATCTTCACACATTGAAAGAAATGTTTTTTTATGCGTGAGCGTACTATATGAATCAGCACGCTGTCCAGAAGTAGCCACCTTAGCGTTATTTTGTTATATTCGCGCCAGGGTATCTCGAGTTTGTGTCACACTCTCTACAACTTACAATCCTGCGTATTTATTTTCCTAACCCATACACAGTTTACGACTGATTTATTGAACTCCGAATATATAGGATATGGTTGCTTATTCAAATGTTTTCCAAGCTCCAGGACTTTCAGGTTATAGGGGGAACATTTGCTTTTTTGGAGTGGCAGATTTTTCGGACATTTTCGCGGCTCACTGAAGGTCCGAAGAATGCGTCGTTTACTGTACATTTATTTACGACCGTCATAGTTACAAACAATAAATAAAAATTGAACATGTTTATGTTTCGACGTCTATATACAAACCTTTGTTTTGAACTTTAGCCTCAATATAAATTTTCATAACACTTGTGTAAAACTAAAACTCTATATAATGCATTCAAACTTGTGGGGCAGTATGCGGTAGAATAATTTTGTTGCGTAGAATATATTAAGGTTATCACGTAATTTGGTACATTATGGGCCACAAAATATTGTATTTTTATATCTACAGAAATTTGTATATCCTAATATAAGTTTTCGAAATGCTTTCCTCCAAAGATCTTCAACGGGCACACAGGGTGCCGCGCCACATTTCAACAGCTCTTAAAACTGAGTTGAAGACTTCGACTGAAAGCGAATAAGGTGGCGATAATCTTTCTGCTGGCCGTGTTTCTAGCTCTTGCAGTCATACACAGCAGGTAAGAACATCTGTTTGTGGTGTATTCCCTTAAACAGCTTTTATGTTTTTGTAGGCATAATGAAGCCTGGCGCACTTTACCTGTTGTAGATCCTTTCTTTTTTTATAAACACCTACAAAACTCAGTAGCACTTGTAAATATTAAGTAAAAAAGTGCAATTGTTTTACTACTGGCCAGTATAAACCGAATACGAAGTTTCTTAATTTATCTTACCGTTTGTTTTGTACGCTCACATAAGCACAGCCTGGGACTTCTTTTGGAATAGCTATGTTATGAAACTTTATGTTCGTGCAATACCGAAAACTCTAGGCAATTCTTTTATTTTATCTAGAACTGTTTTTTTGGGGCAAAAACTTGACAAACCTACTTTTAAAATGGTGTAGCCATAAAGCAGATATTTTTATTCATCGTCTTTTTTGCTGCTATCTTTGTCTGCTTGTTTCCTTTACAAAGTGCTGTTTATCAAGAAAGGTGATATGCCTCACTGGACCCTATCGTTCATTTATATGGCTTTTCTTTTATGAACAAATGCTCGTTTTTGATTACTAACTTGCAGAAACCCTTGTGCACAAACGTTGTCACTACACGCACTAGATAATTCAAAGCCTGCGTCGATGGACTAAAAAAATAGTCACTCCAAAAGTCTTCTAGCGGTTTGCAGTTTTTCCAAAATTTTTAAAATATTACACAGCAAAAGAGGCACTTCAAGCATTGATACGAAGGAGCAGCTTTTCTTACATCCCTACGTATTCGTAAACTCTTATTTATTACCTTAACTCAGCATTGTACAGCGTAAAGGTAGTCCTTACAGCACATCAAACGCAACATCTAAAGGACTATGATGAAGATGATAATTGGGTTTTTATGGCGAAAGGCCAACTAAGGGCAAAGAGAGCCAAAAAAAATTTATTTTGTGAGGACGAAGTGATAGTAAACTACTGAAAATATACGTGAAGCGATATAAAAGACAATGTACATGAATGGTCTGAAGGGACAGTGGAAAACATGCGTGTTAAGTGATGAGGTGTAAAAACTGGACACCGGTAAGAAGCTTAAAAGTACTGTTTTGGGTAATTATGGGGTCGTCCACTAAAAAGTACGATGGGTATAGTAGAATGTGTTATCTGCATTGTTTTTGAGAAGTGTATGGGTAGTGTTGTTTCCTGTGACTTGCATGGAATAAGGGTATCGATCACGGATAGGCCGTCTCCACACCTGCTACACAGAGGTCTTGGAGATCTAGTCAGCAGATAGAGGAGTGTTGCAAGTGTAAGCAATGTCCGTAATCTAGCCAAGGCGACGTCTGTGTATCTATTGCGTGTGTCAGTGGTGTATTGTCGCAAGTGCGGCTTTATTACGTGTAACTTGTCTGCCAGTGCACTCCAGTGTGTTTGTATTTTTTTGCGAAGTTGTCTGACTTGTGGCTTGATGTCAGCGTAGGGTACTGTTATGTCTACTCTATTTACGAGTGTAGCAGCAGCGGTTATTTGACCCGCGGCTTCATTCCAGGCTATACCACAGTGGCCAGGGATCCAGCAAAAGGCCAGTAGTGGAATTGCTGGGCTTGAGTACATGGTTTTTGGGATACTTTTTGGCGATAATGCACGAACAACACTTGGCGAATCTGTATAGATAACGGATATAGTACTATGGCTTGGAAGGTAATGATTACCAACAAGAAGTATACCAATTACTATTCAGAGTTCTACTGACAATAAGGTCGAGTCACAAATGGCCAGAAGTGGCCGTTTTCGAGGCCTCGGTATAAAATTCACCACACTGCTTTTTTATACTTCAGATACAAGAACTGCTGCAGAATGCCACATCTAGGAGCTCGGTTTTTCTCAAAGTGTGGAAAAAACGTTCCAGATGTTTTAAAGGCATCTAAAAACGCGACAGCAAGCTTTAACGCTTCCTCTCTAACTCTGTAAGAGAATCGTGCAGAGAATGACGGTCGATTCAGCAGGAGTTTAGTTACGCATGTTTCGTAAAACTGACCTTAAATGTTATGTGCATCATTGATGAAATTTCAGAAGCATATATCAGGTCTGTGAATGCCCGGTGACGTTGTAGGTACTAATTAATACCCTCCACGTATAGGGGTTCGACCGGTATAGTGCAGAAGGCGCCACATGTCAGGCTGAGCCCCAGATGAAACAGTAGGTCCAGCATTTTGAGGGATGCTTACTTGCTGACCCATAAACGCACACTGCTACAGTCCAAACGTGAACCTATGAGCAAGTCGAAACACGTAAAAAAATTGTTTGTGAGCACCATGTCAAGTGTGTCAAAGAATTTTCGGTATAGTTATAGCCTTTAAGCATTTATGTTTTTTTTCTTGATGAGTAGGATGAATGTTAGCTTTTGGCAAGAACAACGCTTAGGAACTTGTGTTCATTTCTGACTGGAATCGAACCACCATTGACTGTGATGTCTGGTTTCAGCAGAATGCCACTCGTTTCATAAAACAAAACCAAACAATACTTTCATGGAATAGATTTAAAACCGTTGCCATCAGCCCGGGAAGCTAGCTTGTTATCCCCAAGATGGACCTGGCGCTCCCAGATAGACAGGTTACAAGGCTTAAAGGATAATTGCATGTCGACTGCATAGATTGAACAGGAAACTGATAGTGGCAATACCTTTCTGCATGAAATGGTTTTCACAATAAACAAAGTGAAACTCAAAACCCCGCCTTGCGGCACACCAGTTCCCTACACATGAACCCTAGAGACTGTACTTCGTACTTTTACACGAAAGGTTCTTTCAGACAAGTAATGGCCAAGCGTGTTGATCATGTTACCCGACATGCCAAATGACTCCAGATACGTGAGGATGCCGTACCGCCAAGCGGTATTGTACGCTTTTTCCAGGTTAAAGAATACTGTCATACAATACACGTTGTGGATGAAAGCATCTTTGACATGCGACTCTAATGCTACTAGATGATGGTTGGGAGATCGTCCCGCCCTGAAGCCTGCCTGCAGCTCTCGAGCAGACCATTGTGCTCAATAAAGTAAACTAGTCTCCTGTTTAATATCATCTCAAAAAGCTCACACAGGCAGCTTGTCAGGGTGACGGGACGATAAGTTGCGAGAAAGGAAGGTTCTTTCCCTTGCTTTAAAAAGCCACTACGATGCCCCCCCTTTAGGACCGTGGGAAGCGCCACGAAAGAAATATTTTGTTGTAGAGGACAAGGAGTGTTGCAAGTGTGTCTGCATGTAAGTGTTGTATCTTAGTGTAGTTAATGTTGTCTACATCTGGAGCTGAAGGCTTACAAGTACTGAGCGCACTCTTCAGCTGATGAAGTAATCAGGGGGTGTTCAGAGAGGAAGTGGACTTCTTATTATCTCGCACGGACTTGTTCTCACAAATGTTTTGTGTTTCATGAAAGTATCGGTGTAGTGTGCTGAACTGGACACATGCTAGAAGTGTTGTGAGAGCTTATTAGCCTGGTCTTCCAATGTGTCCCGTGTTGTACTAACCAGGAGAAGTACTATGTGTTTGTTGTCCTTTGAGTTTTCGTATCTGTCCAGATCATGTGAGTGTCGGTTATGAATTTAGGGATGTGAAAAAGGAACGCAATCTCTTTCTTTTTGCCTCATGGCGCACGCACTCCCGTTGTTTGCTGGCGGAACACCACGGCCGGGAAATGGCAGAACGGCAGGAAAAGCATATTATAAGGATACGTAAGGTCTGGACTTTGGGGTGTCATTCCTTGTTTTTACACTGGTACAAAATGTAATCACATCACAGAGCATGTCACTGTATTTTGTTCAGTCAACTGTCAATCCGTGATATGTTTATTTTTCTACCGACATCGCATTTCGTTGACTATTGCAGTTTCATAGTTTCTGCTGTAGGAAAAGCATTGCTCTGCCCATCTTTTATTTGCTTCACATCAACAAAAGTGTACAATTCTCTTTATTGTGGAGCTTTGCCTTTTTGGCACTATTGTACTGTTTCGTACATTCCCTCTTAGTTAGAATCCGAATTCTGTATTTGCTTGTCTGAATTTTACTGAAGCCACGTATGTTCCATTTAACGAATAGAAATATAATACAATTTAAGAAACGTCGCAACAAGCTGAACATTCAACAGCAGTGCAATAAGGTGTTCCGCTAAGCATATGTTTACTATTCACTTTACTAGCAGAAAAAATAAAAAAGGCGATTACTTAAGGACGAAGACGCACATTCGCTAGCTTCACCGCCATAATATACGAATGGGCCACACGTACAGTCCAGTGTGATTTTAAGGTTATCCTAGGAAAGCTACTCTTTCAAATAAATCAGAGAGAACACCAGTTTTAGCATACCTTCTATCGCTGTTTCGTTATCGTCGCATTGATAAAATGTGATTTATATTCATTGCTTGATAACAATGAATATAAAGCTTGAAACCCAAATGGTGGAAAGTCAATCGCGCGGGCCTTTGTTGTAGCAAGGAACAGCCAACAAGGAAGCCAAGAGTGAAATCTTCATTTTCATGGTTCCGAAACGAAACCTAGGACGGTGGCACGCGCCGCTCGATGCTGGCGCCATAACCTCCAAATCGTGCTTGACTGTATTTCATAGCTGATAAGAAAACTTCTTTTTTCCTTCCTTAAGGAAAATATAAAACACGCGCATCTTATTAGTAAACACCCAGTGTAGGCTTCCACTTCCGGCTGACGAACTTGGGGGACCGCGCGCTACTCACGAGCGCGTGCCCGCAAAACTGCCTGCTCTACAAACGAACGAATGACCCATGGCCTACCCATAGACCGGCGAACGGAACTTTAGGTCACCATCATCATCTAAGCTTCTTAAGGAGGGCATCACTGTTAGCTTTCAGCATACAAAAATCGCAAGTTAAAGTCAGTTATTTAAAGCTTCGTTTGAAAAACAACGCGCAAGAAGCCTTGCATACATATTTCCCCGTCCCATCATTTGGTCGACCACGGGCCCGTCCCCCGGAAAAAAATTTCTAGCAGCGCGCCTGATGCCGTGAGTAGTTGGGCAGCTTCTTCCACGCGTAGGTGTGGAACAAATAAGTGATTTAGTCTGGGTGTTTCTGCAAATGCACTCTATTTTGCTCGCGATTCATTTACTATTTATGTGAAGAGGAACTGTTCGGGTCTTTGTCTATCTGGTGTAATGTGGATGGGAAGTGGTCACTGCCATATTGGTTGGTGCCAACATCCCACTCAACGAATGGCAAGAGTGCTGCAGAGCCAATAGCCATTTCGAGGTGTGAGTAGGTTTCGTGTACTACGTTGTGGTATGTCGGCTTGTTTTTGTAAATTACACATGCTCCTGAATATGCTAGAAATTTCTCAATGAGGCGACGACGGCCATCCATTCGGCAAGAGCCCAGAGTGAAATAGGTGCATTGAGCTCGCCAATGAGAATGAAAGGCTCGTAAAGCCTATATTCAAGGCACTCGAAATCAGAGGTCAAATGCTGGAAGTCAGGGGAGATGTAGATGGCGCATATCGTTACGAAACTAATAACTATTATCGTGCGGATGGCTACGACCTCAAGGACAGGGTTTAAAAAGACAGGGTGGCATGCTATAAATTTCAGGGTGACAATGGCCACACCACCCGAAGAGTGTGTGCAGCCAACATGGGCCTTTCTGAATACAGTGTACCTATTAAAGAATTTTGTTTGCTTAGGATTGAGGTTTGTCTCTGAAAGAGAAATGACACTAGGCTGATTAGCATGTAGCATCTCGTAAAAATCGCCACAATGTTTATTAAAGCCTCTGAAGTTCTATGAATGATGTTTTAAATTCTCATTATTTAAATTTACTTTAGGTATGTCTGTTGTGTGTGTGTTCATGTGTCCTCTTCGGGGCAGTTATCCTGGAATTGGGCGCTTGGGCTTTCATGTTGGGTTGGACGTCGGAGGCCGCTCCTTGCGCACCATTGCAGGCAGAAACTACCCGACATCCCTCTGCTTGTCAGATGTCGGAGGAGTGCCCGACGGACTGGGCCCCCTGGACTTGGTCCCTTTTCTAGGGCCCTTCTTTTGAGCAGCACCACCGAAGCCGTAAGGGGCGCCACAGGTTGTACGGGCGTTGCGGCTGCGGTCAGAGCCGATCCGGGGCCCGAGGTGTCCATCCCCTCCGCACCCTCTAATGCACTGGAGGACAAGAAGGCAGTTGAAGGAGCGGGATTGGTCTCTACGGAAGCGGTTGGCACCACAACCGGTGCTTCCTCAGCAAGCGGTGTGGTGACGCGTTGAGCTGCCTGAGGCAACTCAGCGGTGGGCGGGGTGAGTCCAAGTAAGACTCGCTCAACTGGGTTCTTTGGAAACCAGACACCGCTCCGCCCCCGTGCTGGCTGCGTCGGCGTACTTTGCCAGAGGGACAGAGGCGAAGCTCTTTAACGCCTCTGGGAAGGAGAAGTTGTCAGTTACCTTGATGTGTGTGATCTTTATCTCGAGTTGAAGCTTTTCACATTTGCGGGAGCAAGCCGCATGCGGCCAAAGGCAGTTCACACAAGTGAGGGTGTCCGATGGACAATTGTCGCTCGGCTTCTCTTGTACCGCTGATTTCGCAAAGGTTGTTCGCCCGCGCCAACAGCTTGTACCGTGCCGGAGCCGCTGGCACTTCAATAGCGCCGTGGGGTTTGGGAGGTAGGTGCGGATAGAGCACCGGATAGAGCCTACATTTTTATGTCGTGAAAGTGTTGAGTGGTCAAAAGGCAAGATGATATGCTTGATGGGAATATTCTTGTCATCTCTGCAGATAGCGATGCGTCTCACGCAGTCTTGGACGGTAACTTGTTACCAGTAACGCGTTACCGGTAACTAGTTACTTTGTAAAGTAACTTGTAACCGTAAGCAGTTACTTTTAGGTTAGAGGAACTTGTAACTGTAACACTGTTACTTTTTTATGGAGTAACTGTAACAAGAAATGCCGTTATAGTTACTTCACTTCTAAAAAAATTATCCAACAGCAACACTCGTTAACGGCCGATGTACAGTTCACAATATCCGCTTTTTCGGACTTTCTTCTGCAGAGCCTTCGCCTACTTCATGTATGCCAGCTCATTCGCTTCGCACGGGTGAAAAACAACTGGACTATAAATGTTTAGCCGTGCATGTGTGCGTGATGGCCCACGCGGTCTGTTAAGGGCTCGAAATGTTTTAAGTAGTTGCTGCAGTATTTTCCTCAGCAGGGCGATGTCGCTCTCACCCAGGCCATAATTAACGCTGCGACATGCACCTAAGCGCACGTGGACGCATTTTGACACCAGAACGCAGGGTACGATGCCGCGCTGCACCATTTTCGTCACATCTCGAGCGCAGTAAAGGTGTTTGACAGAAAGGCGAACCGGAAAAAAAAAACATCCACAAACACCGCGCAACGTACTGAATCATTTGCACTGTCGCGGAATTCTGGAAATCTCCGTTCAATGCGTCACCTTCTCATTAGCCAAGTGCAGCCCCATTTTTGGGGTCATAAAACGCCGCGCGTAGTCTCTCAGCGTCTCCGCGCACGTCCGGCCCTGCGTGCCCTGTAGAGTGTTCGATTCGAAAGTCGCAGTTTCTTGCGACAACTGTGCGTTTTTATACCCCTGGCCGTGTTTGGGATTACGTGTTTGGAACCACTGGTCTAGAGGCTTCGTCGAGCTGTCAACAGTGTCCGAACGAGGTCGAGGAAGAAATGAATTCCACGCCCCTTCACACATACGACCACCCCAACACACCACCCAGCATCTTTGCCGGCCCACTGACCTCACTGCCGCTGCACGAGGAATATTCTTGAAAAGCCTCGCGACTTCGTTTCCTGAGCTGGGGCAGAAATGAATACTGCAGCTACATCTTTTTATGAATGTTGGGCGCAAAGAAAACTATGGCGAGCTTCGTTCGGCCTACGCTTCAAATCTAACGAAGGGTGAGGGCTGTGAGATCATGGACGGGGTTGCTGTGAAAGGCTGGGATTGGGAGAACAGTGTTTCCCGGTCGAGGCGACAAAATAGCTTTGTGAGGGCAGGGACGCAGCAGAAACAGTAAAGCGTCGAGATGAGTTTTGAACTCCTTGAAAAATTCCGGGGTGCGAGTGGCTGGGGTTTGGGGGGGGGGAGAATGACTCCTAGGGCACACAGAGATATGTCGTTTCGGCAATAGCTCAAATTGGTCTCCGCCTCCGAGGAAAGTACGAAATAAAACGGTAACGCAGCATTTTTTTTTAGTATCTTTCAAAAACACCTCTACAACCGAAGTACTCTCAAGTCCGTTTCCCTTTTCCTCCAAAAGCTTTGCCGATCCACCACCCCAAACCCCTTTTTTCTTTTCTCCCTCACTATGCAAGGCGGTCAGGGAACAACACTGCAGGTGAAAATGAATTGAGCTGACAATGATTGTTTCGTCTGCTTTGTTCTCAATGAGGCTCGGTATAGTATCAGTTCAGCCTCCGCGTTCATACTTTTTCTGAACGTTTGGCAGCCATTTCTTTCGACACACAGCGAGTGCAACCGCTGCCTGGGCCCCCATGCCTTCGTACGTTTCTATTTATTCGGCTAAATCTTGTTATTTCCTAATTAGTTTTATACTGTAACGAAAAACTTGATGTCCACATGAGCCAGTCTAGTTTGAGCTAGAAGCTTTGTGGACTGCTGCTTCTCATTTACCTCGAGGAGGTCTTCACCAGTCGTTAGTTTTTTGGCCTTATACGGTTTTCCAATTATGGCTTCAAGTTATTTTGCGATCAAAAAGACTGACAGCGATGCAAGAGGCTGGGCTGGACTGTGCGATTCTATGACAAGAAATCGAGAGTATTTATCCAGTTCTGGAAAGGTTAAGGATGGTAACTGGGAAACTGCATTTCGGTGCGGCCCTTTTTCGGTAACCGATCACGTTTGCTTTAAGGGAGTTAGACAATACCATATAGCATACTAAAAAAGCAGCGGACAGGATACATTCTCACTCCGATTACCCAGATACTAAGGGAGGTCGCGGTGCTCTCTGCCTAATAAACAGACAGGGAGTCTATCCGCCGGAGCTTGACCTGAGCTTTGAAGGTCACCGTTTGTGGTTTCGGGTTTTCACCTGAAACCTCCTAGCCACAGTATATTACAGCGTGAGTATGGGGGCTTGGGGTTCCGGGTGTCGCCAATACCGTCACCAAGATTACTCAAGGTGCCCCGGGCGGGGTTTTTTGTCACTACGTTTTTACGAACCGAAAGAAATAGAAAATATTGCATATATTGCCTGTCATCTGAACTATCAAAATATTTTTATTTCAGCTTACGTCGCCCTTATTTCGGCTGATTTTATATTGTATCGTGCTTTGCTTTACGTACCTATGTTCTAAAATTGTCCTCCTACAAGTAGAGTTGAAATAAAACAACAATATATTCTTCTTGTAAAGACTTATAACAATTTTTTTCTAGACGGCAACCGACAGGTGCGGTCAGGTCAAGGTGTGGCTTCACAATACGCATGATAGATGGTATAACTGAATCTTTATGCGTATTCGATCTGTGGTTGCGATCTGTTCACATTCTAAGGAATTCTCTTTTTCTGTGGACTTTCAGTAAAAAAAGCAAGTTGTTGGATTTCGAGTCTTGTGCTTGTCTTTTTCGCTCGATTGTGCCATTACACACCGAGAATATTTATAAAAGGAGAGTGACTCAGCCCTACCATTTATTTATTCTCCTTTCTGGGTATATTGCCACGCAGTAACGAAAGAAGCGATGTTTTGAAGGAATGAATCCGTATTGAAGGGAATTTCTGCTTCGCGTTAAACACAAAGGATACCAAATCATCGCAACCCCTCAATAGAGTAACTACGATAGATGATCATCGGTGATTGAATGCCATGACATTTATTATCCACAGATTTTGTTTCTTATCCGCAAATTTACTTTTTTGCTCGATTCTGCTATTATCGATTTAACGCGGAAACATATTATTATATTCTAACACATCTAGGGTGACCGTTACGCAGCATCTTGTCTGATATAAACAAGATTCTTGGGCAGTGCACAAAACAAGAAGGAGATGCGGTACGCCTAAATCACAAGATAAGAATATCAGGCGCAGCGGGTGCTAAAAAAACATCAGCAAACAAATCAAAAGACAAATATTATGGCATTCCATCGACTATATGCTTAAAATAACGAAGCAGTAAAACAATAGTAGGGCCTTCATCTTGCGTAGTAAGGGCTAAGCTAAACCAGATAAGCGTCTTCGGGCCGCATGCTTTATCGTGATGGGCCGGAGTATCTGTCGGAGACAAACTTCAAGTGGGTATTTTTCGATTCTGTATTTCCTTTTTAAATTCTGTATTTTCCAAAATACAGCTCCACAGGGTCAACGCAAATGCCGCGTCGTAAATTATGATCCAAACCCACACAGCGTCAGCTGATAGAGACTAGGCGTTTCAGAGTAAATTTTGTGATCCGTGCTTACGAGATGCTTGCGAGGAAGTGCTTACTAGTAAGTATGCTAGATGCGTTGCTTCTCCCGTGCTTTGTAGTCACCTTGGACGTTAGCTTTGAATTTATATTTGTTGGCCTGCGGCAGCATGGCGTCGAGACATCCATTGGGCCATAACGTTGGCTGGATAGTTTCATGTTTCATGGTAGTACACCATCGTTCCTTTGTGCGACCCATTGAATGAACGTTATGTGAATTTATGTCGCCATCTGTGATTAGCATTTCAAGATCTTCCTGTCACAGCACAACATCGTGGATGAATAATATTGCAACGTTTTGTGGAGCTCCGTAGGTAAGAGTAATGGCCTCCGCATAGGGCGTCACACCGTTTTTAGGTAGGGCGATTTAATTGTTGTGGGATTTTAACGAAGGGAACGAACTTATTTTAATCTGCTGAAAGGGCTTCCGTAGGAAGGGTACGGGGAACAGAAGTCGCTTTATTCTCATCGGTGCCGTTTTGTATCACTGGCAGCGACGGCAGCTCCATGAGTAGCGGAAGACCTGCGGTTTATATTATAGCCACCGGTGTTTTGACCTAATTTAACTAGTGTACTTGCTGTGCGAAGGTGTTTAGGATGATGGTCTTGGTGTCATTATTTCATCATTTTGTTACGCAGACCATCGTTGCGGACGAGGAGGTTTTAATTCGTTTAGGATTAGGAGTCAAACTTTTTCTTTGAGAGGATGGAGCTTTTTAAGGTGAAACTATAAAAATTTGTAAATCAAACCCTTTACCCCGCGACTTTTAGTTCTTCGACGCAGTGTATTATGACGCAGAATTTAGGGTTGCCACTCTGGTGGCCGAATTGGTCGATTCCTGTCCGGGTTCTGAAAACTCGCTATCTCCTTCCAAGTCATGTGGCGCAGGTCTGCAGGAACATGTGATACCCAATCGGCTTCCAATTGTTTCTGGCTTGAAAATAAATAATGGTAAAATGAAATTTCCGTAGGCGCAGGTATCATGACCCACGACATCCACAAAGCATCTCAAATTTGCCATATAACGGAGTGAATGGTGGGGTGTTTCTACATAAATGGCTTGCTGTAGTCGTAGTGCCGGATATTCCAGTAGGGCCTATAATTTTGCCAGTGCTTTCTTTGTGAGGCCGAACAGTTTTTTTATATTCCAAGTTTGGCTTAAGCAATGAAGTGTCTCAGTGGCTCTGCATTTCGACGAGGGCAGCGCCCCTGTCTACATCACACGTGTGTGTGTTTTTGTGACTTCGCATGCTCCACGAAATTTCAAGAACGAATGGCACCTGCAGATGCTGACTGCAGCAGAAAACATTTTGCTCTACCTTCTCTCTGCATGAAAAAATCGTCCACTTGAGAATTTCAGCGATTTTTACGGAGTGTTCCATAAAACGCCCGTAGTACGCGCATAGAAGAAGGAATCTCTGCACTGTTTTCTCGTCCACTCGTCCATGATAATGGCTGTGGCTGAAGGTTTTGTGATATCAGGCCGGACTTCTTCGACGTTAGAGAAATGGCGACAAAAGTTTGTACCTAGTGCACAAAGCGCAAGTTTTGAGGCCTCAGTGTTAACAATGAATTTCGATTGCTTGGAGTGCAATTTTCAAGGGGCATGTCGAAGCTCTCGGAGAATACGACCACTTCATCGAGATATGCGACGCCAATGTGTCACTTTAAGCCCTTACTTGAAGGTGCATGACGGCAGTGTTCAGGACGCCGAGCACATTCTACACATCATCAACTTGAACTCAAACAGAGCACTCGGCGTTTTGAACATTGTGGTTCTCGTGGTCCCCCTCGTAAATTACGCTAATACAGTACGCTGTTTGTAGCACATCAAAAACTACTGTGCTTAGCACATGTTCTATGGGGCCTTGTCTACTGTTGGTAAACGTCGAAGTCCCACTTCGCTACTTTGTTCAGTCGTATTTGTTCAATACACAACCTCAAAGTGCGTGTTTTTTACAAGAACAACTGCGTCAACCCAAGGGTTTTCGATGTCTGTATGATGTAGTCGCCGCGCATGTGTTCACCTAAGGTTCCGATGAGTTTATGCTGATGTGCACACAGGTCGTAACGTGTCCGTCACGCTGAGTGGCGATTACCTTCGCTACTCATTTGGTGCATCGCAAGGGGCGTCTGACTGATCTTCAATGTTGAAGAGTTATTCTTGCGGTAGCATCTTACGAAACCAATCAACATTCCTTGTTTTTCTTTCTACACCGAAAGGTGAATCAGGAAGTAAGTACACATGTAAGGCTGGAAAGGTGTACTTTGAAGATCAGCGACAAGGACTCCGCCGACTCCTTCTTCATTCGTCAAGAAACGCTAAGAATGTGCGCTCATTCAAATATGGGTAATTTATTTGTGAAATACGGAACAAGAAACACGCATATGCTTTTTTTGAGTACAAAACACCTCTTTCGACCGAAACACCGTGGGGAAAAACGAAGCTCCGTTCGTTCTCTACAATGGCATCGGGATACGAGTAAGCATCTTGAGAGTGACGGCGATCACCAGGCTGGCACGTGAAGAAAAAGTGAAGTGGTAATCAGCAACGTTTTTTGAAGTAAGTTGTTTGGTGCTTGCTTTTGGAAATATGGTGTTTTCTACCCATCAGCTATTTCACTGTGCTCTCAAATCATTAACAGCACCGCTTTCGTCCAAACTTTTATTTCGACAGTTTCAGCAAAGATGAATTTGAGATCTTCTGAGTTTGAAAGACACCGCAGTGTACGTCATGCCGGTTACTGAGACACGCGAGCTGCGAGCTGTGCGAGGTGACCTTTTTTCCGTGCTACTGTGTTGCTATTGCAGAAAACAATAATGAAGGATGCGACGATTAAGTGCTTGAGCATGCGAGCTGTGCACGTGAGGTTGTGGTATTAGCGGGGAACCCAATGAGACTTGCTGTCTCATTTCTGTCCAGCGGTTTTGGTCTTGTTATTCACAACTGTGGATACCAAAGTCCGATGTTTGTCTGCTTCACATATGCAACCAATCCGTACGCCCCAAAATTCGGGGCTTCCCTCCACGCCCCAGACTTCATTTTTTATCCTAGCCTGAAGCCCGAGAATCGCTGCTTGTTTCTTCAACAAGAGCGCTTTTCCCTAAATTCGACTTATAAAGTGTTGCCATATTCGCAAACCGCTAGTTCCAATTTCTAAGCCTGATGTCTCCACTCTCGAACCCCCCAATTCTCGTTGTCGTACGGCGACCTTTGGTTCATAATCATCGAGTCTTTCGTCCTGCGTCAACTTGCCACCTCGTCATTGACCATGTAAGATTATGTAAACACACCGCTGACACCTACAACAGCTGTGGGTCCACATTATTTAATACGCTTTCCTACCGCGGGTTGTTCTTATGACGACGTAAAGGTGGCAATTATCCAGCCCACTACCACAACGTAGCGTTTATGCGGCAGCAATTCGTCGTTATGAAAGTACTGGATGAATAGAGAAGTACCGATTTATTACGTCGCATGCAAGGATTAGCCGGAGACACGGCTTCCTTACCCGACAGTGTAGTCCGACAAAAATGTTTTTTCTGGACATCCACCCAGGTGTGCACAATGGTCACTATTTCTTCTCTGGACATCCTGGGATACTTATGTCAGCTCTGCGAGGACATTATGAATGTCAGTTACAAATACGCCGCCACAAAAGATCACCATGCTTACCTGATAATAATGATGATTAGTGGCTTTCGCTTTCAATCGGGGTGTCGGTTGTCAGCAACCGATTTGCTGTTTTATCATGTTTAATTGCCCTACTCCCAGCTATTTTATAGATTTGCTTCCTCCCTCCCTTCTCTCCCTCTTTTCTGTTTTAAACTCATCGCCTCTACCCCCCTTTTTTCTCCCCTCGCTGTTCTAAATTCTCAGCCGTATGATTGCTCCGCCTGCGTAACCATCTCTTCCCTACTTTTTCTCCTCCACAACTGCAGTCGCCTCTTCGTCACCTCTATGGCCTTGAAGTTGAGGCTCCTCTTCGCCCCAAATCCCAAAGCCTCCGTCAGCGTCGTTTCCCCCTCACCCCGTGGTGGCCGTATCTCAGTGCAGCTCCTGACAATATGGTCTATAGTTTCGCGATCACAGCCGCAGCATGCACACGTTTCATCCTGCTGCGCGTAGCTACCCGTGTATGCCCGGGTTCTCAGGCACCCGGCCCGTGCCTCGAAGAGCAAAGCACTGCCTCTCGTATTGCCATAGAATCCCTCCTTCTTAATATTCCGTTTCTCTGCCCTATACGTCTCCAGGGTTTTTTTCGCTTCCATTCTCTTTAGCCACTTCGTCGTCTCTGCTGCCTTTACCTGCTTTTTAACTGATGTGTAAACCCCGCTTTCCCTTACCGACTTTCCGTACCGCTTGGTCAGCTGTCTGGTCCTCCGTCTCCACCGCGTGTCCACGCTTCTCATATACAGGTACGTAAACACCCTTGCGGCCCATTTTTCGTCCTCCATGTCACTAAGTTGCTCCTCAAACTTTATCTTGCTCTCCGCCTCTTTCACCTCGAAAAACGACCAGCCCATATCCCCTTGTACCACTTCATTTGTAGTTTTACTGTGGCCCCTAGGGCCAATCGGCCTGCCACCCTCTGATTTACCTCCAGACCCTCTTGGGGCTCCGGCTTCATGCACAGAACCGAAGTAGCGAAAGTTAATCCTGGTACCATGACCCCTTTCCAGACTTCCCATACCACCTCGTATTTGTTGTATCCCCAGAGGGCTCTATGCTTCATTATAGCCGCGATCCGTCTTCCTTTCGACTTAAGGTGAGCCTCATGCACCTGCGTTTATTCTTCGCGTTTGTTCAGCCATACTCCTAAATATTTATACTCTTTCACCAGTGGTATTTCTACTTGCTGCACTGATACTGTTTTGTGCTCCTCGCCGTCACGAAAGACCATGATCGCCGATTTTTCTCTGCTAAATGATATCCCTAGATGCGGCGCCTCTTCACGGCATATATTCATCAATCCCTGCATACTTATCCGCTGGTCCGGCATCAACAATATGTCGTGTGCATACATTAGTCCCGAACCCGTTGTTCCACCACCTGCTTGTTTTTCATGTAGGATAAGTCAACCCCCGCGTGCTGACTTCTAGCTTCCTTTCTAACCCCGTCATGTAGATCATGAACTGCAGCCGAGAGAGAGGACATCCTTGTTTCAAACCCTTGTAGCTGTATACAGGCCTATTGTATGTTATCCCGTCCCACACTATGTGCACTTGGTTCTCCTCGTATAGCTCCCTGAGTAAGCTAATGAATTATGCCCCAACTCCCCCGTCGTCCCAGGATGCTCCTAAGCCCGCCCTGTCTACATTATCATAAGCCGCTTCAATGTCAAGAAACGCTACCCACAAAGGTCGGTTTTGCATCTTCGCTACCTCTATGCAATGGCTTAACACGAATAAGTTGTCGTCTAGTCTTATGTCCTTTCGAAACTCATTTTGAAGCCCCCCTAATATCCTATTTTCTTCCACCCACTGCTCTAGTTGGAAGTTCACTGCCTGCATTGCTAACCTGTACAGCACTGACGTGACAGTTACTGGCCTATACAAGCTCTGGTTTTTTCTGACTCCTTTGCCCTTGTACACTAACTTCATCCTGCTCATTTCCCACGCGGCCTGTAATGCTTTTTCTTCTATCCTTGTTCTGATGGCTTGCAGTAGCTTTTCCTTCTTCTTTAGTCCTAACTCAACTCCATCGGTAGCCCATCCGTGCCTGCCGCGGTATTCTTGGGGACCTTTTCCTCTGCTCTTTTCCATTTCAGCTTGTCCCCGTCTATCTCAAGATATTCCGGCCTACCCGCCACGACACCTCTGTGTCGCTGCGGGGCCTCTTCATCCACCTTACCGAACATCTCCGTGATTGTTTTGTGTAGGTATGCCAATGCTTCCTCCCCCTTGAGCATCTGCCCCTGCTCATTTTCTATAGTACCGCCTTCTTTGGGACTAGTACGTTTCCCTAATGCCTGCACATGGTTCCAAAACCTTTTCGGCGCGTCTCTACCCCTTCTTCATATTTGCGCTACCCATCGCCCGCTGTCCCCCTTTATTTTCCCTGCAATATTAGCTGCACTTCCTGTTTCATTTGCTTATACTGCTCCTATTTTAGGTCCACCTCCTCCTGATGTCTCCCCATCCTCTTGGCCTGCCAGTGCTGTGCTCTCTAGACGCTTGTTTACGCCTCTCTTTCGCCACCTAGACTTCTTCCACCAGCTTTTGGGTGTTCATTTTGCTCTTCATCAATTGCCCCCCCGTGCTTTGACTATTTTTTTCTGCATTGTCTTCAGGAGCCTGTTATATTCTCACTCTTCTCCAGAATTTCTTTCTATGTCAGCCTCTATGCTTTTGGCTATATCAGAAATTTGTTTGCTTTTTAACTTTGTGCGCTGCCCCAGTGGAACCGTTTTTTCGCCCCCTAGTATCCCAAAACTCAGGTTTATGCGCTTGTGGTCATGCCCAGTATGCGGCCCCATTCCTCATCTATGTTCATTCCATACAATCATTCATAAAGTTCCTCTGGAATAAGGCAGTAGTCAATACTCGACTGTCTCCTGCCACACTCCCACGTATTTGACCCTCGAATTTTTGTTCCTTATTTACTATGATCAGCTTCTGGTACTCCCACATATCTAGCATTATATTTCCGTTGAAGTCTGTGTACCCGTCTAGATCTTCAATGTGGGCGCTCATGTCCCCTACCAATATAAGCTCTCCGGAACGTTTCTTATTTGGCGCACATCTCTTATTTGGCGCGCCATCTGGCAACTGCTGAGCACACTATGCCAGCTTCTAAGGGACAAAGTTCTTTATACCAGCGCTTCGAGAAGTCGTTCACATTTGTCTTCGTGATCTTGTAGTGATTGATGGTATGAAAGCTATTTGAAGATGGTTTGACAGCATTCGAGCTACGAAGTGCAGGGGACCTCCCACTAGCAGGAAATGGCGAAGGCATAAGAAGCAACGCCTTAGAAGCGTCAGAGAAGATGTAGGCTAGCAGTCTAGAATTTATAACATTCTCTACTGCTTTAATGATGGTAGCGGTCTGCTCAAAATAAAAGCAACGTATTTCTAGCGTCTTCTGGAGGTATCCTGCCATGGAACAATTGATTCTAACCTAACAGCTTTCAATTTACGTCTGGCTGGCAAAATCCCGGGCATTCTAGGAGTAAACAACACTGTGTAAACAGCGTCACGACAGAAAAGGGAGGAAAGCCATAAAAATATTTTTGAAGTCATATGAATGAAAACTCTTAGTCGAACGTACTTGCAAAGGCACACGTACACAGCACTCTGCATGACCTAATAGCACTGCTTCCCTTAATAACAACCGGTTCGGCTTAACAACACCAGCAATCTGGAACGGATGTCGACGGCCAATCCTCTCGGTTGGCAGTGGTATAATAGTTACTGAAGCAGGTTGGAGTTTCAAACAGCCAAACACTTTGCACCTTAAGACTACCTCTTTAACACACATTGCGTGCCCCGCTTTATTCCAAGAACTGCTCGCGCAGCTCCTCAAAAAAGCTTTTCACTCCGTTATGCAAGAGACACGAGTGCATTCTGTCGGAGATAAGGTAAGTGAAGCGGTGGTCGTTAGGTTAGTGAGATTAGATACATCACTATTTCTGGTGGTTCAAGTACGATTTAAACAAACGATTCACCAGGGTTCACGCGGAGAGTCGCGTAGATTGGAGCTGGTCTGGCTACCCTCCTTATTAGCCGGGCACCTTCTTGATCCAAAAGTCGCCGTCGCACTCCGAGTCATTTTGCCCACTGTTCTCCGCTATCGTAACGGGCTCTAGCGATCAACTTTTTTTAGAGGTGCTGGAACCAGCGCAGTTACGGCAATGGTAGTAGCAATACGATGCCCAAAAACACAGGTGCATGGGCATTATCTTTATTAGAAATTATATTAACAATTCAAAGAAACCAGCTTTAAAAATGAAATATAACAAATATATAATAAAAATGTCACAACAGCCCTAACGTTGCTGACAGGGACTGAATTTAACACAAATTTGTCAGGTCGGTATGGTAATCTTTTAACTACTATAGTGTAGTTTAACAGTCGACATACAAACCTGCTTTAGGAATATCATTTCGTGTGCTAGATCTGGGGCTCCGCTTTCCGTAGGCCGTGTTCCGGCCTAGTCCCAAACAACGTCAACACTGCGAATCCAACCATCGGCGTCTAAACGCCAGGGTTCTTACACATCACTTCTTCACGCTACAAAGTTTATCTGTAAGACAGATCACCTACATAATTTATTGTTGATGACACTGCATCCACTCGCCTATATTTATTGCGCCGTTCGAGCATCCCCCCTCACTTTGCGTGTGATAGCCCTTGCAGAGACGGCAGGGACCTGCATTTACCAATTCACTAGGCCTTCAATCGCTGGCCTACCACCGGCCTTGTGCCTACACGGTATTTTTGCGGACGATCGTGCAGCAAATTAGCATGCGAAACGGGCTCAGAGAAAATAAAGATTGAATATTTTTTACACTTGCAAAACTACCACGTGCACACTACCATTTACAAAGATGCCTCCACTTCTGTTTCCTCTACTTCGTGTGCTGCATACGGAAGGAGTATTCCTGCATTAAGACCAACATGAATTGTGGCATGATCACAGACGAAGAGAATGGCATTATAAGTAGTAAAAGATATATTACGCAAAACGGATCAGAACAACTTTTTTATATTCGCATCATCTCAAGTGTCCTCGGTCCTCCGCATTTGAGCAATAACACTACAACTAGTGCCCTAAACCGTCTTTGTAAAACTATATGCAGTGCCTTTCATTTAACGCAAAAATGTATGTTTACAGGGTTTCTCAACGCAAGGGCACTTTCGCACATGCCATCGCCGACAGCAAGGGCGCTTTGGAAGCACTCCAGATCAGTACAGATGCACCGTACATCCGTCACCGCTAGAAAAAACCGCTTATACAAAGGAAATTCCAGAAACTCTGGAAAAAAACCTTGGACAGACACACATAAAACGAACTACACATTATAATTCCGCGTACCGCAAGGTATACGATTGAAAACAAAACCCGTTCATTGAATTGGCAATATTGACAAATAAACGAGCCACACGCTACGAAGCACCCACGTATTCGCAGCCCTAACGGTACCTGACGAACATAACCGGAAAGCCGGCGACTCAAGGTGGCGTGTTTTGTTCTACACTCATTCACGTGAAAAGGAAGTATCTTCATATGTCGTTGCCACCTAAAATTTTGTGTTTTAGGACGTTTCATAGAGTAAAAATTAATTTGAAGCCGTACAACTTGTTTCTTGTGAAATTATATTGCAGCACCGGATTATTAGGTTGAAAAAATTAAGACAAAAACAGCTTTTAATCATATCTTCAAAAAAGTACACACGGTGCGTTCACAAGGCACCACGTCACCCGCCTGCAACCAGGAATCCATCTAAATGCTGATGCGATACCGCAGATAAAGAATAAATGTTCTTGGGCATTATTATTCACAAAAAAAGGTGTTTGTTCGTCCTAAAGACAACTTCTAAAAACAATTTAGAAACCACAAATATATTGGAGTTACCACATTCCTATGTTGCTCGGGATAAGGACCGCCTTTTACGTATTTTATTTCCTTATTAGGCTGACATAAAAACTGCGGCAATGTACTATATGGTTCTACATCCAAAACTCCTTTAAAGATGTAAGATTTAGTGCTACCTCTGGGTCTCGGCCTCCCATGTTAAGCTTTCTGGTAGAAACATTGAAAGTATTTACTTGGAGTGTGACCATTGGGGTCAAACGTGCTTAACCGTGACTCCATTACGCTACTAAGCAACTTTCTATGACAAAAAGGCAGCAAATTTCGATTCAAGGTGGTACTTCGTAATCTCATTTGCAAATAGCGCTCATGCAGATTCTTGGCTTTCTCCTTTGTGTGTGAAAGGTCTTGCAGAGAAGGCAGGGGTCTTGTTATACAAGAACATCCAGGCCTCCATCGCTGATATACTCGCCCTACCAAAGCGTATCTTGTTTGAGGATTCAATTAATCGGGCCTCACTTGCCACACCTCGCAATTTGGCTTCACTATCTTTTTTTTTCATTACTGTACCGCAGTAGTAGGCCGTTTCCGAGCTTCATATCGTTCCACCCTTCACACCTCCACCCGCCTAGACATTTTCAAAGTTAGACAAATTTTCGCTAAAACAGAAATATCTAAAAAATTCACCCGCATTTCCCCGAAGGGGAGCATGGGGAAGTGCGAATGCACGGGTGATGCGAAGGAACTCTTCTTGGCCAATCGCCCTAAGTGGGTATGTGGTGCGGACGGACGGACGGTGGTGGACGCGTGATTGAGGGTCGCTTAAGATAATACTGATTGTGGAATTAAAAGCTTTTTAATTCCACACTAGCCTGGTCAAAGTTTCAATGACTTGTGGGCTTGGCGCCTCGTGATCCCGATGTATGCTATAGGATTCAACCAGGGCTTCAATCCCATCTCGGGGAGGTATATTTGTGTACAGAGAAGTTACATCTATAGTTACAAGGAAGGCGCCATCAGGGATTTTTATGTTGTTAATTTCCCGTAGGAAGTGGTTAGTATCACGAAGATATGCCGAATGGGTAGCGAAGGAACTCTTCTTGGCCAATCGCCCTAAGTGGGTATGTGGTGGGGTCGCTTTCGCACTTAAAAACTCTTCTTGGCCAATCGCCCTAAGTGGGTATGTGGTGCGGATGGACGGACGGCGGTGGACGCGTGATTCAGGGTCGCTTAAGAAGTGCATTCGCACTTAAAACTCTCCTTTAGTTTTTGCTATCGTAGAATGGAACTCGTTGCCTGCTCACATCGCAGAACTGTCCGATTCATGATTCTTTCAACATGCGCTCAAAACATTTCTTGAAGGTCTTTGATATCGTTGGAATTTTTCTTTAACTGTGTATATACAGTATTCCTCCAATTGACTTCACTGTTTTTTGTTTCTGTTTTTAAGTGTTGCGTGAACCCTTTTTCTATTCAACGTCTTGTACTGTTTTTGGCGTTGTTTCTGGATTTTACTATCATTTTCTCGATGCTATGTTTATGTACAGCATCCTTGCCTTTATTGTTATGTTCTGCTCGAAAAATATACTCTACTTTCGTTCATAACCCCACACTTCCTACCCATGATGTAATGGCCGTTCTGGCCTTTATTGTAAATAAATAAATAAATAAATAAATAAATAAATAAATAAATAAATAAATAAATAAATAAATAAATAAATAAATAAATAAAAAAATAAATAAATAAATAAATAAATAAATAAAAAGGTAAATATAAAAACAAAAAAATAAAAATAAACATATAAAACTTTAATAAATAAATAAAAAAACGAGCGAAGGTTCATTTGTTACAAGGGCAAACGATGACGCAGAAAACTTACTGAGTCTCTGAGCGTAACCAAACAGAATACATGGCAAAGTCTTCAGCTATGAGCACGAATAAATATAGCCGTACCAAAAATAAACATGGTGGGGATACCAGCTCTACTCTTTTTCGAGTCTTGGGCGTGAAATCCAAGCCGAGAGTTTTTTTTTGTTTAAGTTAAAACGCAAATACTCTCACATAGCCGTTTAAAATATGTGTCGGAGTTCATGCAAGAATATATTACACCAGGAGAGTAGCATGTTCACCTCCGAAGCGTATGTCGTTTTTCTTAGAGTACACGACGTAACAAAAACCGTATCTCAAAATCAAACATTGTCGGAGACTTTAGTTGTGGTGGCAGCTCGGCATTTTACAACCGCGAGTAATTACAGTATAGCAGAATACCTTCCCAAAATATGTTTTCTGTCTGTTATAAAACAAACAGTCATTTTTTGCAGGACTCATTGAGCCGCACACTTTTTCGGATACGTAATCGCCGACCGCATCCCCACTGTTGTGGCACTCTGTGACGTACAGATGCACACGACTTCCCTCACCATATCTGAAACTGCTTATTTGAACGAAACACCGGCAGTGCCTTATTGGTCACTCAGTAGGAACGCAGAAAGCATCATAGTTGGAAACCGAATATCGCTTGCATTGCTTAGCTCTGAGGACGGCTTTGTGTTACTGTTTAAGCATTTCAGCTCCCGCGGGTGCAGAATCTGGAAGAACAGTTGTCCGCTAGGCTGGCACCTAATTTGCGGGAACGCACATCAAGCGGATTTGAGTGAATTTCCCATGGGTATTTTTAGGTACGAAGCTAATCAGATATGACTAGTAGTCTTTTTTGTCCGGCGGCGGGCGAGTTTTCGGTTATCTGCGAATGTCCGGCATATTTGCGCCGTGACGTGCTCCTGTTTCAAATAATTTACCACGGTTCTATATTTTCGCTTTTTTCAGTACAAAACCGCACTTTCGCCATTCTGTACCGATACTGGAGGCTAGGTTGTGCGTGCACTGTGACCGTTCCATGTGCAGATTGGCTTATTTTGCGACACTTCCGACAGTACAAGCATGTTACCCGCCGACATTCACCCATTACTTTGTTCTTCGCTTTTAAAAATCAGCCTGGTGAATGACTACTGTCGCATAGGTCCCCCCTGAGACAGATTCTCCCGGGTCTTTTATGTTTGACCTATTCCAGTGCCATTAAATTTCGTAATGGCAGAAGCCACCTACTTTATTACGGATTTCACTACTCGATGGCTTTACTCATATCCATTCCCAGTAAATTTAGGAACCGCGGCAGGGCGGAGTGGTTTTAGACTGGTTCTCAATCAGGAGGGCTGATTGCCCAAACAATTGTTGCCAAGATTTATACTAGGCCGGAAAATTGTTGATGGTCTACGGCAAAGGATTCGCATGCATTCAATGATGCTCAGCGTGAACAATTTCATTGTCGCTCGACTTACAGGCTGGAAACCTTTTCTTAGCGCAGTGACCTAGGCACCATTCAATATTGTGTTTTCTAATGCAAGGAAACTTCCAGGCAGTGTCAGAAATCTTGCTGTTTTGGCCGCTTGGCTGTGGCTGGCCCATTTTTCATCACGTCCGGTAAAAGGGAAACTTTCTGCTTGTGCCTTTCTGGACCTTGTTTGTTAAAACGGTTACCACCACGAGTCAGCATCCCCAAACTGCCAAGTACATATTACGAAAAGGGCACATTAAGAGGTATATGTTAAATAAAACTAAAAGTCACCATATACTGCTCTATAACATCAATGGCGCAGAGTAGAAAAAGAGACCCCCGAACAAAAGCCAAGGCGTCTCACGGGTATACCGCACCAAGTTTGAACCAGTAATTTCCACATATACTTCTAAGCAAATCCCAGCAGTATGAGAAACTCGCTCCCTAGCATTGTACCGTGGCATTCTTGCAAAGTTACCAATAAAGTCCCAACACCGCAGTGTTCTGCGCCTACATGAAAAATTCAACTTTCTATTACAAAACTAGCCTCAACGGCTAGCCCACCTAGAACCCGATTACGACTACTTTTACTGCTGGAAACCAAACTACTAGGTTTTCAAAACGCGCACAACGTAGACGTATAAAATGTGAGTAGAAAACATCGAATAAGCAACCCTCTGCGCCTTTATTGTTCATACATTTCTCTGTAATGATCGTACACGTACTTTTCTAGCACTTGCTTTTCGCTACATGACCCAATGAATACACCAAACGGAGAAGGTGTTTCACAATACCAAACTCAGTGGCGGTAGAGGTTGAGACAACAGCCAGTGCCGGCAGGCAAGAATATTTAGAAACGCAACACCATATCAGCAGAATTAAGATGTACATCACCCAAGAATTAGAGTTTTGTAAATTTGTACAAATTATTGTTTCCACGTTACCGCAGTTTTTAAATAACACCAACCTCGAGACGTACGCATTTCAGACTCACAATCCTGTGGTCTAAAACGAATGCGCCGTAACCAGGGCACTTTTAGCTCGGAGAATTCCCCTTACCTATATAAAGCACAACCTTTTGCATAACGAAGTGAACATACTTATTGCAGAAATTGGTTGCAGGATTCTGCTTTCATTGTTTTAAAAACTGACATACTTAGCCCTGCAGCCTTAAGTATAAACGTTGGGACGGTATCATCCGTGCTCGCAACCATCACTTGAAATCACCGCTGAATGAACAGGTTTCACACGTTATAGCGAGCCGCAAAACGATGTGTGCAACGTATCGCATAGCAGACTTTTAAAACCAACATGACATGGTTGTAATAAAAAACGAGGAACAAATTGTCCCCCTAACAACATTTGAATTGTTATTATTATCACCACGGTTTCTCGGTACTCTTTGCCACCGTAAGCTGCTCTCTTGAGCTGATGTTTGCTGGTTTTCTCCCCTCTTAGGGAGTTTGTAATTGTGGCCTTAATTTTCGATGTTAGGAGGTTTCCGATTGTTGTTTTGCGGACTGGTGCTATGCCATTGCTCTGATTGTTTGGTATCCCAGGCGTGGCAGTACAAACTATTCTTTGCCTAATGCTCAAAGAAAACGACTTTGCATCATCAAAATTGGTTACAATGCTATATTTTAATTTCTACTAGATGAGTTCGGGCACTCTGGCAAATTCAAGTGGTCTTACTTACCACTTTTTATCTAGGGCTCCAGCAGTGCGTGTTGTCAATAAAAAGGAATTTATTGATAATTGAGTGATTCAGTGATTTATTAGTTGATTGGCGGACTGACTGACTGACTGCATGAGTGAGTTAGATTCAATAACACACAGTGAAACTGACAGACGGACGTTTTTAACGGATATACTGACCGACAGACTGATTGACTGATTGATTGATTGATTGATTGATTGTTCGATTGATTGATTGATTGATTGAATAAATAATTGATGGAATAAATAATTTATTTTCTATATCCAACAGTAGCTGCCACTTCAGAACTTATAACCGTCAACCTTGTCGAGGCGGTCATCAGAAACATAAGGTGCTTTCTTTATTGAGAGAAGTTTTAACTGCAACATTCAAACTTTCTCTAGGGAAGCTCACCCGGCTTGCAAGGGAAATCGCCCCTATGGAAAGGGGCGGCTACAAAAACACTGGAACTTTTTTTGTGTGGTTCCGAATACGCCACCAAGCAGCAACAACATACATGTCCAAACAGGATCTCTGGGAGTTTTCAATGCCCCGAATGTTCTGCTAATCCACCACTGTGTTTTGCTAAATCGGTTTGCATTACATCGTGCGGCCCAACTATAGTCAGCATGCGTTTCTTTATCCGGTTTCAAGCGGTATAAAGTGTACTGGTGTAAAGCCAAGCCTTAAATTGAGCATCACAAAGGTGTGGAACCAATAGTGCCTTCATTAAAAAAAGCGATTTACTTAAATATTTGGTGCAAAAATCCAGTGGTAGCATATTAAAAGGAAGTTGTAGTATCAAGTGATAATTTGAAGGCAGATATCTGTAAATTTTAAAATATATCAGAAAAGCAAAGCACTGCAGCGACCACGCAATCAGTGACCACGATCAGAAAATGAATGCAGCGACCCCGCAATTGGCACCGTTCTTAGCATTTAGGAATCGGTCTGATCCCACAAACATTCGCACAATATGTTTTAAAAATTTCATATGCTGTGTTGGTTTTTGCAGGTATATAAAGAGGAACGGCGCACAAAAACACAAAGATTTAGGTTTGCGTCGGTTGATCTTTGTCACGTCCAGATGCTGCAGTTCTTTTGAACGAGAGCCGTGAGAAGCGATTTTGAGATTGCTGCAGATCTGCACTCAAATGATTTGCAATCAAACACCTGTGTTGTATTTTATACCAAGCTCAGCATGACCTCAAAATGGCCTTGGGTTCTATGTCATGCACCAAGAACGAGAGACAGTTGTAGAGACCAAGATGCCAAAAAAAGATCTGAAAAATTTTGGTGACCTGGATTTTTATAGGACACCTGGGGGAGAAGAAGCACACTCCAGAGCAACACAACAAAGATCATGCATATTCGTTCCTGAATCCTGAAAGCGCGGATTTGATATCACGAAGATAAAAAAGCCTGCGTAAAAAACTGAAAAAGGTGTACTGCAGTGCTTCGCAAGTGCTTTGAAGGTGCACTTTTTCCCAGTAAGAGGCAATAAACCAACAAGGGGTGACGAAGTGCCCCAAAGTGTACCTATGGTGTGGCTAGACGTAATTACACAGTCGCACGAAATAAAATTCTCGGCTGAAGATATCATTGCTACCGAGCGCGGAACAAGGCTAAGAGTCTATCTTCCTTGACGCATCATTACAGCCATGATTTATTAACTGCATCCACAGTGCATAGAATGTAAACATTGGTGAAAATATGGCGAAAAAAATGGGGCATTCAGATTGACTGTCTCTACTGAGTGCCTTAAAGAAAACAAGTGCCGAGCCAATTTCGCCATAAGGATAGATCTGTGTGTTAGGACAGCGCAAGAAAGGAGTGCGTACGGCGAAACAATAAACACTAGGAGATTTACGTCGAACAGTGGTGCCTACTTTGGTGTGCAACCCATTCTTTTTTGGAGGCTATCGCTGATATGATCCAGATTTCTAGAATGTGAGGGGAACTTGAATGTCGCCACCATTTTTAGAACGAAGCTCGTGGTAAGTGTCTCCAAACAGGCAGAAGATACAATATTCAAATGAAAAAGCAAGTGCGCCTAGTCGGCTTGAAATCTTGCATTCTTATACTATAAAGAGAACAGAAATTAGTGCAGGTGTCTGTGCCTCTTTATACAAATTTTCTCGCAAAACTTCTTCAGTGCTGCCGAAGTTTCTAAGAAAAATTTTTACTGCCATCATTTATTGATAGTTGAAATGCTTTGAAACTTGCAGTGTCTGTAGAGATTGTTAAGAAAACACAAAAGCAACATTGAAGTCGACATGAACTGCCTAAATACAAGTAAAAAAACGCCGTAGTGTTTCTTGCTATAAAAATGCGTATTTGAAACAAAGACATAATTTAGTGGTCGGCATACCAATAAAACTATTCAACCTGCCCACCTTCAATCGCCCCCTGGTGTATATTCGCCGAGTTCTCTCTATATAGGCCCGTGCTGCAGCCAGCCAAGCGAGAGGCAGGACTACAGTGGCTGCCAAGAGCAAGCTGGAGAACACAAAAAATGAGCTATAGTTGTGAGAAGAGACTGGGGTCCAGACCCAAGGAGAAACCTGTTCTGTAGGAAGGCCCACGGCACACCACAGCTGCGTTTGCAGCTGCGGTAACAAAAAGTTATGGTCTCTCGGGCCGCACACCCCCTGAAATCATTTGTAAGGTTTCGCCACTTGTGGCACTATCCGTACCCTACTAATTTTGACAGTTAGATGTTCTCAAGCGTTTGCTAATAACTCTATAAAAATGTATTTTCGTATATTGTTCCTTTAGAGATTCATTGCTGAACTGCGAATACTTAATATACAAGATAAATGGTACGTACCTGTGGATATCCACTTCTGGTTTTTTCTATACTGCAGGTGTAAAGAAAATGTTGGAAAACCCTATTCAAAGTACCATTAGTTTGTAGGTGTTTTATTAAAGACAGAAAACACTGCTCCCACGTTGTGAACACAGGGGACGATGCAAATCTGTCATAGAGGCCCATGCGAACACATGATTTAAAGAATATAATACTGCAAGCACCAGAAAATTCGACATTTGGTTTAAGATACAGCCCGAAATCTCCTGCGCCTATTTTAAAATTACGTAACTGGAGGACTGCCTATGTCGCTTTACTTTTTGCGCGGTCCAAAGATAAAGACAGGTTTTCTAATGTGTTGAACTCAAAAGAAACAAATACGAATTTATTGAGGATCGTTCCGCAATCATGACATCAACCAGTACTATTTCTGCATCACGCTATAAAGTCTGTGCCAGGGTCGGAATTTTATAAAGAACAGGCAGTTTTTTTCTGCATTTGAAATAAAATTGAGATGTTCTTGGTGCGTGAAGTGCACTAAAATTTGTCTAACATGTTCACGGGAACCTTCTTCACTGATCGGTACTCTCTCCTGAGTATGTTCCAAAAGTTTTGATTGGCCACCTATAGGCAGTGATTATCCATACTGTAAGCCCCCCACCTTCCCCACAGAACTCAAAAAGAAGGGCCGTGATGCAATGTCGGCCGGAAATATTGTATTGCCTCCACGGGGCACTTTTGTGAAGATTGTGCCCCAAACCTGACTTCAGTGAGCGCCCGCAAAATATCGGTTGAAATCAACTCCGGAATTTATATAACAAGTCAGTCAGTACTGTATACACTACAATGTGCAATTTGTCAATGTAACTTCGGCAGAATTAGGCGCCTAACACAAAATACTATTTGTCAATGTAACTTCGGCAGAATTAAGCGCCTAACACAAAATACTTTGATACACCTGAAACAACGAGGAGGGATATGGGACAAGTCCATGAGCAGCAAACTTGTGGTAATGGCTTGATGCCGTTTCACAGTACAAAGTGGTGCTACTGAAAATTTAAACTTTAATCCACGCACAGAGTCTGTGGTAGAGAAACTTCCATTTTTAAAACATAGTCGGCACTTGCGCCTAGGAGTGAACAGTCTATCTCCAAATCGGCTCCGCGGTTTTAATGACCTAACGCCGCATAGTCGCGAGTTATCGCCTAACTGACAAGTGTAAGGGTTCTTGAGGTGTTTCGGCACCTGGAGAGGTACGCATAACGCTTCCACAACCACCTTCAACCACGCTATGGACACGTCCAGCCAGGCCCGAACCGCCACTTCGCTTAGCCTGAGTGACGCGGTGGTGGGTTCGCCGTTCCCGCATGACGGAGCCACGTGGAGCCGCATGCGCAGCCGCGGTACACAGCAACGTCGCATCGCCCGAGCACACAGTCGTCACTCAAACTCGGAACACGTAGCGGCAAGTCATCGGAACAGCGGTGCGGATGGTAACCGCTGTTGAAAGAGAACCGATAACCGTTCAAGAGCACGGGGACACTCTAGGATGGCTGCCATGCCATTGCCGAAAGTTCGGCCAAGCCCTGCAGCAGTTCCAGGGTGACGCAACGAGCCCACACCACCTCTCCACCACCGTCAACGAGAAACGACGTTCCACAAGGGGAAGACTCCTAAGGGCAACGACGTCCAGGCGTCCCTACGAGTAAAGTCCCCCACTCTCCCACACTACTCAGAGACGATTCAAGGTCGTCATCCGCTTACGGGAAGGCATGAATGTAGCTCGTGTAAGTGACGCTAATTTGAGAAACAGCGTACTAAAAGCTGCCGGCCTAGTAGCGGCCGAGGCAACCGAAGACCTACTCAGAGTTAACCACTAGCAGAACATGCTCGTTGTAAGTACTGCGCCCTTAGGTAGACCTGAACGTTATGAGCGCATTTTAGAGCTCAATGAAGGGGAAACCTCGTTCTCCGCTGAAGCGTATGTCACGACCCCAGAAGACTTCGTAAAAGGCCTTATTTACTATATCCCTGAATACGACTGGGCAGAGGATATAGCTCGAAGCATAGTTTACTCAAGCAACCTCACCGCATTGCATGCGAGACGCATGGGCTGAACAAATTCGGATATTATCTCCTTTTCCTTCAATAGAGGGCCATACTTCGTCTACTACAAGGGAGCCGAGTACAGGTGCTACATTCAAGGCAAGAACCATGATGTTTGCTCAAACTGCGGCAAGTTGGCTCACCGAATAGAGGTGTGTCCTTATCTGGTCTGTTCCTACTGCAGTGCCTGCGGACACCACAACCCCATTGATGAATATGAATGTGTCATCAACTGCGCGCTACGTGGCAAAGACCATCCCACGGGCGGCAAACGGTGTGCGCAGGACTACCGCACTTTATTTTTTCTCAAACATCGTCAGTGGTAAAATAAGAAGCCGCTCGTCAGACTTCGCAAGGACGGCAACGGGACCCCTCCGCTTCTTTTCCCAGGCTACCTGGCGCCTGGCTTCCCGCAAGCGCAGCATCGGAAGGAGACACCAGTGTACCTGCCCAGTGACGACCTCGCTCTTAATCGAAGAAGCGTGGTCTGATGCACAGCTCCACTGTACAGCAGCATCAGCAGAGCATCAGAAGAACACCGTAGAGAACGTCGCGGGTGAGCTGGGTAGTGATAGCGCCCCTGAAGGGTAGTTCGCAGGGACACACTCACCAAGACCCCTTCCAAACATCAGCCGGTATCACACACGCCGAATTAGCTAGAATACGCGCCACACTCGATAAAGTCTTGGCCGAAAACAGACAGCTCCAAGGCAGAAATAGCACAGCTCAAATGTAGCACAACCACAGCGTCCACTCCGGCCACGACGCGTGCGGTTCAAGTCACACATTCCTAAGAGTTGACCCCTTCCCCACCAAGACGACGAGCCGAGGACAACACGTCCAGTCATCAAGCATTAGTACACAACGAGATGCAATTAGTGGAAAGGAAGCCTGAAAAAGAATTGAAAGAGTGATTTTACAAGCTGGCCAACATTGTAACAATCTGGCCGGAGCCCTCGCCAAGTTCAAAAAGGCAATTGGTGGGAAGGTAACATCTCTGAAATATAGCCTTACGCGTATTTCGCAAAACTCCCTAGTTCCAGCAGGGCCTCTCACTACGCTCGTACACATGCAGTGAAGGCTGTCGCGATTCTGAGCAACGAGACTGGCGAAAAGACAGCTCGGAATGATAACGACAAGACTTAATAACAGCTCTCGCATATTGTATTGGAACTGTAATGGGTACAAATCCAAAAGGGGAGTATTACACCAGTACCTGAATTTTGTGTATTGTATTTCACACCCAACGCCAGATGTAATCACTGTACGCAAAACACAAGTGCCGGCAGCAGATACACAGACGCCTCACAGAAGGAACGGGTAACAACTTTGCTGCACAGAAACAACCCCGCCAAACAAAACGTATGTCAAAAGCACTGGCCCTGAATACTTATTTTCAGAAATTCTTTGTACGTCTGCTCGGCATGCCCAGAGATTGTATGTTTGAAATGTGTACAGCGCTCCTAAATAGTTGCGGAACCTCACGCAGCTACTACACCAAGCCCTCCACACATCCCATGGGCACCTGTTTGACATTTTGGGCGAGTTTATGCTCCACACCCTGCATGGGGCTAGACAAAGCCAACTAAAAAGGGGCACAAAGTGTGCGAAGCCATACAACCACTAAATTGGACACCTCTGACGGATCCGACACAACCAGTGAAGCTAGGCAACAGTGTCCAACGAGGTACAGTCCCTGCTCTCACACTCGTATATAATGCTCCGAGCGCTACGTGGACAAACACCTTTAACACTTAGGCAGTGACCACTTACATCATCCTCGAGATTACGCTTCCAGCAGGATCGTCAAGACCCACAGGCAGGAAGCACAAGATAGTAAACCGCGTCATGTTTCTTTACCAGGGCGGGTGCAAGACACAGAAGAAGAGTACCCTACCATCAAGGACATGCGCACGTGGGTGCAAAGTTTACAAAATGAAGTTGACCTATCCTCGCACGTGGTACTAGAAAAGCCTAGTCTTGAAAATATAGACTCACGACTTCAAATATATTCTCAACCGCTACACGAACACATATCAGCTTTTCCCGCACACCATGCTAGGTTTCCGGTATTCACTATCAACAGGAGACGATGTTACAACTTCAACATCAAATAATCGACAACCCGGGCGTGTCCCCACTTCTGTCACGAGTCATAACGGGGCTTGACTTGACTAAAGCCTTTGACGTTGTGGCCCACAGTGCCATCCTTCATATTCTCAGTGCCCTAAATGTGGGCCACAAGGCATACAACTACATGGCCGACTTTCTCTCCCTAAGGAACAGCCGAATAATGGTACACGACCTTAAATCTGACCTTATAAATTATAGTAGCTGTGGCACTCCGCAGTGTTCGGTATTATCACCCTTTCTATTTATTGTGGCCATAATTAACTTATCTTCCCTTCTACAACAATCCATGACGTGCATCACAGCCTATATGCTGACGATGTAAGAATTTGGACCCCAACAGGCAGGGAAGGAGACATTCAAGAGACACAATCAAGAGCCTGCTATGATTGTTAAAACTACGTATCCTGACGCGGTCTCGTGTGTTAACCTCATAGGTCAGAGATCCTCTTGTTCAGACTCATTAGAGTCGGTGGGACGCTGACAAATGATCCGGGTGTGCAGGTTCAGCAAAAGGGAAGGTGCATACCTCGTGCCGACTGTATATGTATTCTCGGTCTGCGAATACAGAAAACGGGAACCAATACGGTCACAATAGCCCCTTCAAAACACGGCTACTCAAATTAGTAGGCTAATATCAAGAATAGCCAACTGACACCATGGAATCAAAGTTAGCAATATGCTACGTGTTGTGCACACTTTTATTATAAGCAGAATTACCTACGTCCCTCCGTACCTCAAGCTTACTTGAACAGAGAAAGAAAAGGTTGAGCGTAATATACATAAAGCCATCAAGTTGACAGTGTGCCTCCCAATCTCAGCCCCTAACGAACGACTGATAGGGATGGGCATACCCAACACCCTAGGCGAACTCGTCGCAGCCCAGCGCACCTCACAGTACAACAGACTATCCTAAAGCTCCAGCTGAAGAGCCATCTTTTGAGTATTTGAGTATTGGATTTTTATTTCTTGGCAAAACCAAGGGGAGGCTTAGACTAAAGGTGGACGTGGCCTGACAGGGTCCTCAGCCACCCGACTTCTCCGCATCTCCTACGCAGACAGAGCGGAACCAAAATTTTTCTTGCGGACGAGTTACGCGCGCACCTAAGTGTAGCCCCTTTACAAAAAAATATGCATCCGGAGCATCATCAAGAGAGACGGCTGGCCCAAGCCACGGCTGTTCACAGGCAGTACCACTTCAACTAAGAGGTCGGCTACGATGACGCGGTGGACTGCCGCAGACGACGGGCAGCAGTGGCTGCTGTAGTAACAAAAGCAGGAAATACGGTCGCATCATGCTCTTTCACAGAGGATAAGCTCAAAATTGGGGGAGAGGTAGCCATCACTCTGGCTGTTGCGGGAAAGTGGGCCACAACCATTGTCTCCGACTCCAGACTCCACGACCGCAGTACGAAATTATGCGCGAGTAAGAATATCAAAAGCTGCAGCCAGGATAATGAAAATCAAACCAATCCTGCCCTGACGACATATCCATTTTATATGGACACCAGTACACTTGTCTCTCCCAGGAAACAAGATGGCACACGAAGCGGCCCAAGGTTTAAGCTACTAGGCCGACTTCGAAGACAACGTGGGTTCATCGACTGGAGGGAGGGACAGGCTGGCTAGATGACAAAAAATTACCCAGCCTTATAGATTGGTTTGATGCACACTTCCAGACGCTCATCGTACATTTCGCAGAAGTCAATAGGATGCATGGCGCAGAATACAATCGAACACCTTCCCACACCCCACCCTGTTCTACGGCAAATTTAAAGAAGCATACACAGATAAGTGCAAGTGGTGCGGGGCCGCAGCTGCCACGCTCCAACACATCGTTTGGGCGTGTCCATATAAACCGGAGACACCCACACCAGGTGTACGCAGTACGAGGCAAGAGCAAAGGGAGGCCGCGCTGCTTATCTTCCAACCCGACGTGCAAACAGCCGTCCTCCAGCTGACAGAAGGCGGCGCTAGAGCCCAGGGGTTTCTGCCTGCTGTCTGAAGGGACGAAAACAATGCAACTCCAAAGCAGTGAGTCTGTCTTAACAGAGACGACTATAAGAAATTTCTTCCATCATCATGATCATCGTCATTATTTTTAAACCACCAAGCGAATAATAACTCCAGTGTTTACTGTGGCATATTTTCTTTTGTAACGTCGTAATCACAAATTAATGGCAAAGATGTTGACACCAAAAAACTTCACCTCTTCTCTAAATGCTTGTTGTATAGTTGTACCTATTATATTACCTAAATTTGTGCTAGTACTTGTCAACCACGCCTGCACATTAAAGAGAAATAAATAACATTTCCAGACGACGCTGAGGACATTGTAGTAATCACTTTTGCAATAAATACCCAGAGCATATCTATCGGTGCGATATACAGACCACAGTATCCGCCAATGGCGTATCTGGAATCTTTATATGTCTACATGCACAACCATGTGACCGGTGGAGCAGTAATCATGGCTCGAGACTTCAAGCTGCCCGATGTAAATTGGGAATGTCTGAGTACACGAACTGCTATGAATGGCCTTCTAAGCGCTAATTGATTGTCATTTATTCTCACAGAACTTGTTTCCACGCCAACCCGTGAACAACGGGAATGTAGTTCTTTATTAGATCTCATCTTTGTTATTGATCACTTCCCATCAAATAATATCTTAACAGAACACCTGGAGGGGTTGTCTGATAACAAACTGGTTTTGGTTTCATGTTGCCTGCCTGTACGATGCTCCACTCGCATGCGAGGGCCGGTTAAGTATGTCCCGGCGTTCCACAAGGTTGATGATGCTGCATTTATGACGTATTCAGAGCATGAATTTGATTACTTCTTCGATCTGTGTGCTCAAGGGTCCTTGGCGATTGACGACATTTGGGCTAAATTTGAATCTAATAGTTGCTCATTGTTTGACCATTTTTGTTCTGAAGGTTGCAAAAGTAACACAAAAACACAACCCCTGGATCACACGTGAAATTATTCATATAAACGTAAAATAAAAAACTCAGTCTCAGCCGACAGTTGAACAATTTGTTATTCTAGCGAGTGCATCTGTGCTGACTTTTAGGTAGCCGTTATTCCTTGAGTTGACGATGTCACAAGTTTTAACTCTGCGTCTGTGCAATTATGTTTTGTATTTGTTTTTATTATGACGTCATTTGCCCCAGCAATTGAACCAATGTTTATATTCCCGACGATTGTTTGCCGTTCACTTCACCGAATATTCCTCTACGTTCGTGGCATATGTTTGAAATACATCGCGGCCGTTGCAATATATAAAATGTGACTCCACCCCTGTAATATTTCTATAACGGGATTGCGAGTATCCTGAAGTAAAATAAATATATAAATTAATATATAATTACCTAATAAATAAAATGTCGGACTTTAGGCACAAAATGACGAATGTGTTTCTGTGTATATGTCCGGGCAGCCTGGTATTCCATCTACAGTGTCACACGTATTGGTGAGAAGTGCCTGCGGATGGTACTCGTCGCACACTATGGGCGGCATCCAATTTGGAACCGGCACCAACGAAAAGCAGATGCTTGGGTGATCTGAAAATCTTGTCCTGGAAAATAACCACAGAAAAAAAACAGTCACAAAAATGAATGAATGTTTGTGGTCCTTCTGCAGACCCATTGCATTTCTTGATTCGCGCAGTACTTTTGGGCAAGAAAAAAGGACTCATTTAGCCTCTTCATTTCTTCATTTCATTTCATTTCTTCATTCTTCATTTCATTTAGAAAAAGGACCCATTTAGCCTCTTCAACAGGTGTCTTATTTTTTGCGGAGTGACACTTACATAGCAGTCACTCTTGTAAGACGTAACAGAAACAACGAAATCCAAGTTTATTTCCTTTATCTCTGTTGGTTTCCTTAAGCAGCTGATACGAGCTTGAGTCATTCAGGAAGTTCTTACATTAAAAATGTGAATATTGTGTAGGTGTCTTTTAAGAGGTACGTTAGAAGCAATTTTAGTTTTCTGGAATACGGCTTGCATATACTGACAGTGTACGACAAGGCATTACGGTTCAAATATTCTAGCCACCCACTATATAATCATTATGACATTAGCTAATGGCTTTTTATTGTGAAAATAGTGCCCACAACAGCCCACTTGCTCACCATCACACTGTCGTTGTAACGTGGTTGTCACAAAAATGTAGTCGTTATGCGAATGTCAAGACAATGTCCTAATCATGACAGTATTGTGCCGGAGACACAGTCGTGCACACACAGTTTCACAGATATGTGCAGCTTCGCGGCTTAGATGCCTGTTTGTATAACTACAGGAAGAGTGCATAAAGGGATTTTGTGTTCCGCAATTAGCCATGAAGAGAAACAAGTTTGCATCAAATTGATACCAAATAAGACAGGAAATAAACTTTATTTGTCCTAACAAAGAAAGTGCGTGCTTTCATCTTACATAAATATTGTGGAATGGTCTCCTAGACATAGGTTTGAGAAGCTGGACGTCACACTAAAGGCGAAACGTATTCCCATTACTGGCGGAGCAAATGTTTCAGTAGGGCGAGCCAGGTTATGCAAATACGCGGCAGTGTGATTGGAAATACTCGAAACCTTCCTATTGAAACCAGTGAATTGAGTGTTGTATTGTGTTGGGTAAATGATTTTTACCGGTATGTTTTTAAGTAAGACAGCTAATTTACTTAAAACCAAGGTCTGCATCATGGAGGCCCAATCAAAGACGCATCAACTGCGTCTTCATATTAGGTAGAAACTCCGTACCCTCCTTCATGTTCAAAAACTGAAGACTGTTGACGTCTTGCTCCGGCATTCACCAAAGTCCCTCCAGCAACAACCGCGTCCTAAATCTAACGTAGTATTACATCTTTTTTTGTGTTGAAGCAGTTACCGAAACGAAACATGCTTTTTCGCCATGAGCGTCTTTGAGCCAACTAGAGGTGCATGATATCTTTTTTATCGAGCATTTGTTTTTTGTTTCTTGCAAACTGTGGATGAACTTCACGGTTTCCCCTTGAGTTCGTTTTGCTATCGTTAAGCTGCTGCATAATCTCTGAATTTGTGTTTTTGACTTCTTTCAGCTCTTCTAGCTTTGCAACTGCCTGTTTCAGCTGTTGCACAACTGCATGTTCATTTCTTTTGTCATTTAAATTGAATTGTGTGGGAAATAAATCAACCTTACCTCCAACACGCATTCCTCTAAAGATACCAATGTTGGCGTCACAGTTCTTTTCTACAGAGGCTGCAGAAAATTTTTGAACTTGCACTTGAACCACAGTATTAGGCTGAAAAGGACACCGCTGGCTAAGAATAAGAACAAATTTTGGAAAACGATTTTGAAATAAATGAGAGGGTGCAGTAAGGTGCCTAATAATATGTTTAAATGTTAGTATCGCTTACGCACTGAAAAAAGGCTTCTTATTTTCGCCACAGAAATCCTTCTGTATGTGCACATTCTTCTTGACAATCTTCTGTTTGAGGGGAAATATTGTAGACATTCTAATAATGAATAACTTCGGGCCACCTTCTAAATGCACACCACTCAATTTGCGGCCGGAGGTACGGACGAATGTCATGAAAATAATAGAAGTAAAATATACACATTATATAAACATACGGCCACAGAAATAAAGCGCCGATAATAACTTAGGACAGAGCATTTATTTCGAATGGTAGATCAGGCACCAGCGACAGGTTATTTTTACTGCATCGTTAGAATGTCATACTGATTTTTGCATAAGGATTCCTTATTGCCCCTGGCACTGTTTCAAACTGCGCCTCACTCGCTGCAGCAAATGGTAATACTGCGAGCACTGTAACTGAGGAGTGCCTGACAAATGTTGAGCACTTTTATAACACATTACTAATATATCATGACACATAGGTAGACCGTCAGACAAAGAACTTTATTCAGGTTCTGAGGAACTGCAAGGCCGCCGCTATCAAGGGGAGTTCGTGACGGTCGCGGGCTGCTGCTACGCAGGGACCGGAGGGCCGTCACCCTACGCTCTCTCGCAGGCCCTCTGGACATCCCGAAGCTGAACCGAAAGGTCGCCGCTCTTAAGGGCTTCCTCCCAGTCCCGTTCTTTTGTGAACTCTGCATCGCGTAACGCAGGACAGTACCAGAGCATATGTGCTAGGGAGCAGTGAGATTCCCGAAGTACGGACAACGCGGTTCTATATTTGGCGAGAAGTGGGTAAACCTTCCCCTCGAAGAGAAAGATCCCGTTTGGAGCATCCTGAATGCCGACGATTGCGGTCGAGTGAGGTGAGGGTGAGGAAGCAGAAATGTCCTCTGATAAAGTTGTTAATGAGTCGTGACCTAGTGGAAGGTGAGGAGCGAGTCCCTGTACCTCCTGGCGACCCTGCCTACAAATTCGTAGGGACCGCCGCGGTGAGCAAAACCTCGCGCACGGTCGTGGGCAAACTCATTTGTGTTGGGATCATCGGGATGTACGTTGGCCCCCATGTGGGCCGGGAACCAATTTATGGTGTGAAATCCAGCATTGTCCTCACTGCCTATCATGGCCGCTGCCTCTCGCGAGATCTAGCCCGACGCGAAAGCCCTGGCTGCGGGCCGCGAATCTGTCTGGAGAGATATCTGGACGCAATAGGTCTTTCATTAGTATAGCAATGGCGATTTGCTCAGCCACCGTTTCCCATACATTTTTAACTGAGGCAGAACACAGGGGTTTGCCGCTATGGTCGACCGAGACCACCGCGAAGCAGTCGGAGCGCTCGTATTGGGGTGCAGCGAAAAAGGTCGCGAGTTGCGGACCTTTTGCAACCGAGATTAATAAGGAGCGGTCCCGAGCTAAGCGGCGCCCTACATTGTATTGCGGGTGGAGATTTTTTGGAAGCGGACGTACCGTAAACGTACTTCTGATCAAGGGCGATAAGGCCATTTTAAGACCACA
Organism: Haemaphysalis longicornis; assembly: GCF_048455015.1. Classification (NCBI taxonomy): domain Eukaryota; kingdom Metazoa; phylum Arthropoda; class Arachnida; order Ixodida; family Ixodidae; genus Haemaphysalis; species Haemaphysalis longicornis. Next base: position 132,668,640 of record NW_027526407.1, read on the forward strand.
GCCAATGGACTCTAGGATGCACCTACCAGCCCGCGAGGACGATAGACGGAAGACCTGAGCCGTCTTCTGGCCCTTGATCACCTCCGAGCGGGAACTATGCATGCCCAATTGCAAGAGCTTCTCGGTGTTTGTGTTGAGATGCAATCCTAGAACTCGCTTTATGCATACGTGCATTAGTGCATTGATTTTGGCCTCCTCCGTTTTGGACCAGTGCCGAGCCGAAGCGACGTAATAATTGTGGCTCATAAGAGACACATGGTAGAGCCGAATGAGATTCCTCTCGCTCAACCATCTCCTTTTCTTAGAGACTCTGAGTATAAGCCTAAGCATGTTCTCCGTGTTGGAGGTGACGCTTGCTATTGTCTCCCCTTTGACTCCAGTAGAAGACCGAAGATCCCGGTTGAGTCTACGCTGGGGATTCTCTGCACATCTCGTGTGCATATAGCTATGGGAATCTGCCCTAAAGGAGTGACGTTCCTCATGCCGTGTCGAGTGGGTCTGTATAGTAATAACTCGGACTTGGCCGGTGACAGGCTCTTTCCCGAATCGACAAGAAAATTTTCCTTTATGTCTAATGCTTGTTAAAGCACCTGCTCTACCTCAGCGTCGGACCCTCCCATGTACCACATGGTGATATCAAACGCGTAGAGAGCATGGTTGGTCCCGCGCACCGTGGCCAGTCGCTCCGAAAGGCCCTTCATGGCATAGTGAAGAGAAGTGGACAGATGACTGCACCATGTGGGGTGTCTCTTGTGGCCAAGGTAAATTCCTCACATTTATTTGACCGATTTCGATGGTAGCCTTGCGATACCTGAGAAAGGAGCTAACATATGCGTGGGAACGTTGTCCCAAGCCCATATCTGAGATCGCCTCAGGCACAAATTTGAGCGAGATATTATCAAGAGCTAAAGCCGGGTCTAGTACGAGTATGCCTCTAGTATCCCTTGTGTAGTTGTCAATAATTTTTTTATTGAGAAGGAGCATGACGTCCTGCGTGGATAGTGCAGGTCGAAATCCTACCGTATTGTTGGGAAACAGCTCCTGGCTTTCTATGTAACGGCAAACCGGAGTGTTAATCGAATGTTCAGCCACCTTCGCCTCTTAAGACGTAAGCGAAATGGGCCGCATGTTGTCGGGCGTTAGAGCTTTGCCTGTCTTTGCGATGAGCACAACCAAGGCCGCCTTCTAGAAATCTGGAACGAGCCCGATCTCCCAGATTCTGTTGACTTCCTCTGTTAACTTCACAAAAAATTCTCCGCCCAAGTTACGTAAGAGCTTATGTGAGATCCCACCCGGGCCCGGCGCAGAGCGCCCGTTGAGCTCGAGTAGGATGTCCCAGATTTTGGATTAAGTGAAAGGTGCGTCCAGCACCTCCACCATTACCCCCCGGTAACGAGAATTATCCGCGTCCGCGGAAGAGCCCAGAGGAAGATATTTGTCTGCTAACCCCTGCAGGAGGGCCTTTTCGGACACCCCCTTTGCCTTTTGGCTGTGAACGATTTTGTCGATAGCCAATCTGTGATTACCCTTGGACTGAGAATGATCAAGTAATTGTTTGAGGAGGTTCTATTTGCCCCTACTCTCATCTGTCCGTTAATCGAAGCAACTAGTTCATTGCACTGCTGTTTGGACAGTTCAACAGAGCGGACCTCAATCTTGCGATTGAGCCCCGCAATTTTTTTGCGTAGTCTGTAATTGAGCCGTCCTGTTCTCCATCGTGCTAGGATGGAATTCTTGGCCTCTAGGAGTTTCGCGAGATGCGCATCTATTTCATGCACCCTCAGGTTCGTTTTGACAACTTTGGTCGCTGAATTTGCATCCTCCTTGAGCCTTGCAAAAAGACTGTTCAAGCTGTTGTATTGATTGTAGTCCTCATTTCAAAATATCCGAAAGGCACCCCAATCTGTTACTTTATATTCGCTGAGGGGAGCTGCGTTGGTTGCTAGGGTAATAGCCTCTATGGAGTGGTTGCTACGTACATCCTCTTGTAAATTTTGACACCTTGCTCCAGGAACGTTCTTGACGAACGCAAAGTCCGGAGTTGTGTCTCGGACTACTGACGTGCCAGTTCTCGTCGGGTAGTGCGAATCTTTAATCAGTTCCAGGGAACAGTCTGATACCGCCTTTAGGAGATTCTTACAGTTGGTGGATTGCCTCGAGTAGCGCCAGGCAGCATGCGGAACATTAAAGTTTCCCGCTACCACGATGGAGGCTCCATTTGCCAGAGTCACCGCTTCTGACATCATCGAAGCAAACGCCTCCCAGTTGTGCGACGGTGAGCTGCAGACATTTAGGATGAATACACTGTTTTTGAGCCACCTGTGGGGGATAGATTTGTATATAATAACCTAGGCCCTGGTTTTGCCGAGCTGTAGTGTTTTTTCCTAGAAGAAGTCTTTTCTTGCGAGCAACGCTGCCAAACGCCGCTTCCCCTCCTCGCGCACAGAGACGACTCTATAGCACACGAAGCCTAACGAATCACCAAGAGTTTCCTGTAAGATAATTACGTGTTGTTTGATCGTCTGCGAAGCCACAAACAGCTTCAGCGGAGCCCTGCTTCTTTTAAAGGTAGCACAGTTCCACTGAAAAAGCGTGGTAGTGTGGGCTTGTTGGTAATTACTTGACGAAAATAACAGCGCTTTAACGGGACGCAAGAAAGATTGACAGACAGCGCCTTGACTGTCAATCTTTCTAACGTCCTGTTAAAGCGCTGTTTTTGTCGTCACAGTTCCACTGCCACACGACCTGTTGATTAGTGTTGCCCGCCTTGATTACTGTTCTGAATTAGCCACTCCCTTGCCGGGGTTTGTGCTACCGCGCCTGCAGGCGACTGTGCCCTGCTCGGGCCTTTCGAAGACGAGCGTGATGTAGCCAGTGCTGCCTGAGTACTTTCAAGAGGCGACATCCTTTTCAGTATGGTAGTCATGGTATCAGTAAGTTGTGTAATCGATGGCTGCATGCTTTCCACAGCCTTGCTGTTGGATTTGGTATCCATAGGGTCTCCCTCTCCTTAAGGGTGCGAGACCCTACGTTTACTCGAGCGCATCTGTGCCTCCCCAGGTGGAGGCATCTGCTGTCTCTCACCCTGCGAGAAGTGAGATTTCCGGAACGACTCAAAGTCAGCCCTCATCTGTTGAAGCTCTGCCTTTAGGCGAGTGTATTCTTGGATCAACTTAGCAACCTGGAGTCTTCCATTGCTCTGGCAATGGAGCCTGGTTTACGTTTGGTGGCCCAGCCGCTTGCTTCCGCTTGAGCCGATCCTCCAGGTAGCCTCTTCCTGGATCCACATCCTGGAGTGAGAGCGCCCCCGGGAATGACCGCGTCGGCGGCCAGCTGGTGTAACGGAGCGCCCCCTCCTGGGAGCACTGGTGACGTTGGAATCACGTGACCGGCCCTCCTGGGCCAGATGTTTCTGAGACCGGTCCTCCTGAGCCAGCTGTTGCTGATTCTTTTTGACGCGATTTTGGCGCCGTCTTCTCGTCGCACGACGTAAGGAACTTGAAAGCGTCCTTGGTACACTGTCCGCCGTGGGTTGTGGTGCTCCGTAAAGGGCACATTTCGGCGAGCACGGGTAATCTTCAAGTGGGGTAGCGATTCCACAGCCTCTGCACACCCTCTTTGTGGTGTTGGGGCAGACCGTAAGCCCTGTGGCCCAGGCCTCAACACGTGTAGCACACGTTTGTTTGGCGCTTGTTTGACGCCGCACATGTTTGACACCTTCATGCCGTCAAAAAGCACTATCACTGTGGTGGTTTTTTTATTCCTCTTGGCATCGAGGGCCTTCGGATTACGTTGGTTGATGATCATCGTTTGCAGCTGGGCGTCGCCACTGTCGCCACTGCTCGTATGACTCCCTTAGAGGGGTTATTGTGGGCCGCTATTTATGCCGCCACCTTGTACGATCCTGCGCTTATACGAATCTGTTGGATTCCAGCGTATTCGTTTGCATTCTTCGTCGCCGGTGTGGAAATGAGTACAATGTTCTGGGAGACGTTAGGGCAAACGATGTCACCCTGAATCTCCGCCGGGGCTAGAGCAGCCGCCATGGCGAGAGCTTCGGCGAGCCTAATTCGGCTTACTTTTCCTACGTCAAGTCCGTCACTCGACCTCAATATAATGCGCATGTGGTCCCTCGGTAGCTGCGGGAGCCTCGATGCGGCGGCAAGGCGTTTCTCGCGCCTCGAGCGGCTGCCGTGTGGCTGCGTCTGTTCGAGCCCACGTGTGATGCGTTGCCCACTGAAACTGGCGTTCCTATACCAGCGTTTTTGTTCCGGCCCAGCAATATCTTCCAACCCGGGCTATTCGCTCCTTCGCGAGAGAATTCCTGTCCGTCCACCTTCTCAACTTGGGGCATTGCGCCCCACTTCCCGATGTTAGGCCTCAGTCTAACCACACACCGCCGCCGACGTAAGGCCTAGCTCTTATGGGTAAGCTGAGTCGCAGCGTGGGCCAGGTGAAAAGTTCCGATAATTCGCCAAAAGAATCACTCACCGAAAAACGCAAGGTATCAACATGGTCCTCAGAAGAAGCGACGATGAGTGAAGCACAATTTAGCCACAGGGACCACAAATTTCAGATCGACAACATTTACAGAAGCAGTAGCCGAAGTTTCCTCGTCAGAACTGGACGGCGCCCCCTGGCGGCCTACACAAAAGCACACTCACAGAGAAATGAGACGCGTAAGAGATTACCACCGTTAAATGTAGCAGTTAGGCTAACACTTGGGCCTGGCAGAGGGGGGGCGACAACTAAACAGAATATTAAAAAAAGTGGTTGGATTAGTTAATCATAAAAAGGAAATTCAACCGAATATTTTTCCCACTTCACGAAAACAAAACTCCACCTGGACCATGTGCTGCAAATGCACAGCTTAGATCAAATAATGGGGCGTGAGTGTAGATAAATATTCGCTGTAAAAGAGTGGATGAGTATGTGAGTGACATGCGCGGCTATCGCTCCCTCTTGCCTGCGCGCGGCTTCGCTGCAGATGGCTTGGCGCGAATATCGTCTCTAGGCTTTTGCCACTTTGCAACTGTAGTGGTAAGGCACGCGTTTTACAATAAACTTTCTTATCGATGATGCTGCTTTACCTCCCGTTTGCGATATCACAGGAAAAGCGTGAAAAATTGGTGAACAGTGAAACACTGAAAACGAACCGTAAATCAGCGGCGACCTTGTTGGCTTCAATGCCGGCGCCTGCCAGCCTAAGATACGTGCTTCCACTGACGGGAACTGGGCAGTGCAGTTATGCTTGCTCTGTATCAGTTATATCGTTCGCACTAGCCGCCTGACAGTGGTCATCGCTTTTCGAAAATTGTCATTTGAAGCTTACTACATCCCAGACATGAGTATTTTGCTTGGAAAAAAGGTTGTAGCCAGTGTGTCGCCGATGTTTGAGATTTCTTGGGCAAGGGGATCCATCCAAAGCTCCAACGTTTTGCGGTCTCTGAGCGGCCCATTGCTAGTGCGGCTAACATTTTATGACGCGGTATAGAACACTTCCAAAGTGTCCTACATTAAAAACACCAAATTCACAAACACGTGATTGCCGAGTAGGTGATTCTTCTGCACCCATTCCTCTGGGAGCTACGCATCTTTGGTGAACACGTTAAATCCGTTGCTCTTGTGTTTGAAGGTGCTGTTATAACATCCGGGCCTAGAGCATGTGAATCTAGCTAGCGTCGTTCATCAAAATAACGCAAAACAACTTGTTATCGCATCTCTGCGATACAGCAGCTATGTAGCGGTACACGCCGAGCGTTCAAGGGGTACTTAAGTTACCGTCATGCACTCCGGCAGGGGTGACGTAGTGAAACTGGCGGTGAGATCCGCCTTTTCTTGTCCGTTTTATTTCGCCTTCCATGTACCCAACATGTCAATACTTCGCATCCATCACCATTCTTGTCACCCCATCGTTAGGTGTACTGCCTTAAAATTTGGGCTCTCTTAACTACAAATCATCAATCCTCGACTAACGTCGTTTTCCCATGGCTTTTCGGCGATCGTATGTCTGTGCAGTCTCTCCCAATATCGTCTACGGTTTTCCTATCTTTGCCCCAGTATACGCGGGTTTCATCGTAATGGCTGTATTTCTAGGTTCTCAGACACCATCCCGAGCCCAAACAGATCACACCTCCTCAGGTATTGTCGTAAAACCTTCGTTCGTGATTTTAGTTGCTCTGTTCACAGCCAGGCTAGAGCGGCGGCGGGCAAGCGTTGGTGCGCACCGCCGCTCTAGCCCAGCCATGCGGTTCTGTACGTCTCCGCGTTTTTTTTCGCATCAATTTTCTGTGGGCAATTTGTCATCTCTGCTGGTGTTACATGTTTTTTAACTGTTTCGTGCCTACCGACATCCGTGGCGCGGGGTAAGCTGTCTCGTTCTCCGTCTTCCCCGCCTGTCGATGCTGTGCATACACAGTGACTCAAACACTCACGCGGCCCATTTTAGTCCGCCATATCACAAAGCTGTTTCTCAAATTCTATCTCACTTTGTGCCTGCCTTGTCGCAAAGGATGACCAGTCCGTATCCCCGCACTTCTTATCTCGTAGTTTTGCTGTGGGCCCCTAGTGCTAGTCTGCCTGCCACCGTTTGAGTTGCCTCAAGGCCCACTTTGGTGTCTGGTTTCATGCGGAGAACCGTTTTTAAGAAAGTCTGTCCTGGTACCATGACCCCAATTTTCCTTGTACAATGACCAAATCGCAGTTTTTGTAGCCCGACATTGTTTCACACATCATTATGGCCGCTCTCCATTTTTCTTGCATCTCAAGATGAGTTTTCGGGCATGTGTGTCTTCTGCGCTGTCGTTAAGGCATACTCTTGAATGATGTTTCTACCTGTTTGACTGATCCTGTTTTGTCCTCCATGTAATCGTAATAACCCTACTCCCCCACTTTTCTCTGTTAATATATAGCCTCATGTACGTCGCTTCTTCCACTCGTATAGAGACGAAGCCTGGCATACCTATCCGTTGTCCACCATCCGCAGACTGTCGGCTGCATACATTATTTCTTGAACCTGTTGTTCCACCACCTATGCCTTTTTATGCATGACAACTCCAATCACAGCGTATCTCTTCCTGGCTTCTCTTATAACCACACCATGTATATCAAAAAACAGCAGTGGAGGTACAAGACATCCTTGTCCTCTTGTTTCTGTGGCTGCCTCTTATAGTGTGAAAGATTTGTGCTTGGCGGCCTTTATGTCAGTCGGATAGAAGCAGAGAGGCAAGTTCGCTTGCTGATTGGTAAACAGAAGACGGTGTGGGTATTCGAGTGGAATACCATCACCATTTTATTCTAAGAAATTTTCCGAGATTTAAAAGTTTTATAAGAGAAATCAGTCGTACTTATGTGATTCCTGACTTCGTTTAAGTGTTTGGTGACGAGCGTCGAGAAGACTTAGTCCTAGGCTCGTAAAGAAGCTTGTTGATCGTCTCAATCTGATCAGTTATCTGAGGGTAGCGACAACCGACTCAGAGCATTTCTCGGAGTGCCAGCACCGAATACAATGCAAGTTCCTTTAATCTGATAGAACATAGGCGGATGCATGCAATTGCTTTTCGCTACATGAGTTTAAATGTTTCTTCAGCACGCTTTTCGTCTGGTTACTTGCGCCCTTGGGCCCGATCTAGACAAATCACGTTGCCATGTTTTAACGCTGTGTCCCTAACCAACGCATATACATCACAACAGCCAGCACCTGTTCTCTTTGCAGCATTAGGGCGCCCCGTCTTTATCTTTCAGCTAAGAGTCCGGCCCTACCTATTGTTCATTGGACATTGCACCACCGTAGGGCGGCCCAAAAAAATCTCAGGTGACGGGCTCGCGGTGTATCACCAATCTATGTCCCACTATTGCCGAATTTTTGAGCATCACTGCCTTAAACCGACGCAAATGCTTGATAAGCAAGTCATCCAAGTAGTCACGGTGAATGTGTAATTCGAAGCTAATTCCTAAGCCACCGTTCTTTCAACCCCAACCCCCACCTGTACAACTTGCAAGTGCGAAAAGACGATTTTTGAAAGGAACACTCATGGCTTGCAACTTAGGACGGAGGACAATCACGCCTAGAAGACCTAATGTGTTTGTCATAAAAGAGCAGCCACCCAGTACACAAAGCCCAAAATATAGCATATACAATTCAGGGTTGTTTATTACTTAAAGGGACCAAAACAAGATGTTAAGTTTCCCGGATGGGTCATTTTATTTCACACAAGCCTGCGACACTGCCTGCCCATTAAGAAAGTCCTAACCTCAAATGTATTTTGCTTTTTTAAACCTGATTCAAGAAGTAGGCGAGAAATTGAAGGAGGACGTCGCCACGCACACTGCTTCTTCGAAGCGTGGACATCACTGCACCACCCGCTATGCTGCCTCAGAAGAGAAAACAGAGGTTACGTTAGTGCCAGATGTTTTCCCAGAGTAGCTTTAATCTGTAAACATTAGCTTTCTTTTTGCTTATTTTAAGAACGTTCCACCTTGGCAATAGACACAGCTGGGAGAGAACTTGTATTGCTGATTTTACAGAAGACAATGCTCTTTTTCTTTACGTCTAGGTTCAAGTACCGAAGCAATTACAGTAGAGAGAAATACCGCACAAGGGAACAAGAACATAACCACGGCGTGTATAAACCAAACACACATTAAAAGTTTCAGGAAAGCTCGTTTCTCATTACGTACATACACAAAAGATTCAGGTCACGACAACACCATCCAACACAGTGCTGGAAAAGGGTGCGGTTAGAATAGGTGTGGTTAGAAGCAAGACACGTGTGGCAGCCCTATCCGAAAAGGTAGCGCGCTGGCGGGCAGCGGGCAGCGTGCGCCTGATTTCGGGACCAGCGCGCGAGCTTTCCAGCGGTTCTGTCCGCTCGAAAACGCGTGCGCAGCCCGCTCGAAAACGCTTGCGCTGGCGCTGAAATTCACGCGCGCTGTCGGTGAAATACGCGCGCGCTGCCGCTGGAAATCGCGCCCGCTGGCGCTGCATTAGCTACAGCAGGGTATTTCGGAAATTTACATTCCCTTTTATTGCCTCTTCATATCTTTACAGAGGACATCTCGATGCTGCCAACTCTCATACGTTGACATGGAATTGTATTATCTGTGCACACAGACTTCTTTTTTATTACATAAAACGCAGCAGACATATTTGAAGATTCCTTGCTTGAAGGCTGTCTTCACGACTATGCAGAATCCCAAAACAGGAGCTCATAAACCACGTAGAGCTGTTGCTGTTCGCGATGTACTTTGCTCCAGGCACGTCCCTTGTCTTCTTTTGCCCTCAAGTTCCCATTGGCACCTAAAAAGAAAAACCAAACAAGCCACAAATGAGATGTAACTTTCCAAAAAAAGTGCAGGTAAAAAAATTAAAGTAGTTACTTGCTATGTATGCTGTAGGTGGCACCACAAAAAAAGGTTCAGAAAAATGGCGCAATGTCTGAAGCTGGTGTGCAATGCATGCAATTATGGAAAGCTGTGTGTCCTGGTTCACTGTTAACATGAAATGTTGCGATGGTATTTGTTCAGTATTGCGTGCAGCTGAAGACCTAAAAAATGGCAAGGCCCATTAACCCTGATGTCCACTGGCCAACAGGCTTTGGCCAATTATCTTCACTAATGTCCTTTGGCCAATGTGTCCATTGCTTGTTTCCCAACATGTTTGTTGGCAAATGATGTTGCTTGACCAACAATCCTTTGATGCCCATGAGCCAACAGTGTATTAGCAAGCTCTCACCCAGACTCGAAACTGTGCTAGCACGAGCTCATCGCTATGAAATTGGCCTCACGAGCTCACTCAGCCAAAGATGACGGTGCCATACATTAGCCAAATGCCTTTCCAGAGCGCAGGTTGACATCTGGATCTGTCGCTTCGGCAGAGTGATACACCGCATAAGCTATCACTATTCTTAGCTTGTGCCCAAGTGTAAAGTGTTTCACTGCAGCTATGAGATAGACGCATCACCACACTCACATATTGTCATTATATTTAGCTCTTTGAACGACACCCTATTACCTTAAGTACAATTTAACATTTATATTACTAAAGAATGCATCTGCTACAGCACAGGTAGCATTCCAAAGACGAAATTTAAAAAAATTTTGGTTTACCAACTCATAATTGTCCTATAGAATCACACGTGTTCATGACTGTGACTTGCTTAGGTGAAATTTCTCACTAACTGGGAGTTCAAAAGTACAGCAGGATTCCTACATGTTGCGTTGAAAAAGCCTAATTTCGGCAAACAAGGACTAAGCTAACAGTCCTGTGCCATTTCATGACTGTAACCAGTGCCATTTTACCTGGCCCAGTGAAGTTGCTTGCTTATTCTACATGTTCAATGCAGCGCAAGCAACCGAAAAATCATGCCTCCCATACGGAGCACACTCAATGTGGCGGATGTGCTGCATTTTGCCCCTTCCGTGGCATTCACAAGCATGGACCAGCATTTTCTCCCACCTGCTGGAGCATTTAGGAGTCCTTGTCAAGGTTCATCTAGGTAAGCCTTGACATTCAATTTTATTTTGAAAAAACTTTGGTCGGGTGGAAGAATAGGCTATACAGTGGCAGTCTTCGAATTCTGTCTAGGGTCATGGCCAAAGTCACCAGTTCAGCCCGTGAATAAGCTGGAGCATCGTCAAGGATGAAGACGGCTTCGCCATTGGGGTATTGTTCTTAATCTCGCCACAATGATTCTTCAAGAAATTTATCGAAGATGGCCGGGTGTGCCTTGTTGACGATACTCCAGTAGATGACGCTGCTGGCCAATATCTAGAGCAGGATTTTTGTTTCCTATTCGGTGTCTGTCAAAAGTTTTTCAGCTGGAGGATTCCTCTTCGCTTCGGCAAAACAAAACCAAATGTGCACCACACATTAAAATTGGTCCTATTAATGTAGCCGCATTACACCATCATGACCACCTTCAGCAACGATTCTGCATACTCACGGCGCTTCACTGTGACCAACTTCTGCAAAGCTGCCATGCGTGTCAAACCAGTGGTGAATGAAGGAGGAACTAATCTCAAGGCCTGGCATGGCTTTGTTGAGAGCAGACCGCATTCGAGAAAGCATAAAATATGGGTGGTTGTCAACAATTTTAGCCAGCACTTGCATGACAGCCTCATCGAAATCTGTTCAACCACAACGCTTTTTGGCGGTGGTGCGGTTCCTTGCTGCAAGAAATGTAGCCGTCTTGAGATTTGTGCCAAGCATCTCAAGGAGAAGCTTCAAGCCGCCACCGCACCAATACACATAAAGGATTCGAACTGGGTCGAAATTTGAAACGGAGTTGTACTTCTCTCAACCAGGAGCTTTTTCATTGTCCCACAAAAATATTTTTAAAATTCATTCTCCATAAAATATCTTATGCGTAGAGATTACAGACATTCAGACACATGCGACAACCGCAAGTGCTTTCAGTCAGTGCCTGCCATCTAAATCATCTGCTCGCGTAACATTACACACGGAACTTCCTTTGGTAAAACACAATTCCTAAATGCCTTTGTTATTGAGTTCTGAATCAATACTTTTTCGTAGTGCTAGCTGTTGGTTTGTAATAGTGGTTGAAAAAAAGCCTGAAATTCGAGGCAAATGATCTTGAGTAGGAAGAATCGCTGCAGACACCATCCTGCCCTTATTGTGCAGCGATTCTTCCTACTCAAAGAGATTTGCCTTGACGTTCCGACAGTTTTTCTCGACCAGTATTAAAAAACAACAGCTAACACTGTGATAAAACATTTATTCGAAATTCAATATCAAAGGCATTTAAGGATTGTGTTTTACCAAACGGACTTCCCTGTGTATTATTACGTGAGCAGGCGATTTAGACGAGAGACACTGACAGACGCTGTCCTGGTCTTCGCGGGTAGTGACTGTCTGTTAAGCTCTACACATAAGATATTTTCCACAGAATGGATAAAAAATACCAGGTTTGTATTGAACACCAAGAAAGCTCCTGGTGAAGAAAATAAGCACAAATCCATTTCAAGTGTCGATCCACCCGAATTGTTGAGGTGTATTGGTGTGATGGCGACTTCAAACATCTCAGCGATGTGCTTAGCACAAACGTCAAAATGGCTATTTATTGCAGCAACAGACCGCAACACTGACAAAACGCGTGGTGGTTAAGCAAAAACTTTTTACGAGACTGTCGTGCAAGCGGTGACTGAAATTGTTGACAATCACCCGTCTTTCACTCTTTCTGAGATTCAATCTGGTCTCATCAAAGCCATGCCATGCCTTGAAATGAGTTCCTTCAGCAATGAGCACTTGCTATACTGCCACAGCTATTCGCTGAAGTTTGCCACACCGAGACGAGTTGTGACAAACTGGTGAAATTTTTTTTGCTACCGGAATAATAAGCTAGTTGGAGCACTTTCCCCAGCCCTTTTGGAACAAGTGAACTATGATCGCATTGTTGTGCCATGAGTACGCAGAATCACTGCAGAATGAGGGCAATGTAGTGCAACTATCTTGATAAGACCAATTTCACTGTGTGATGCACACAAAAATTTGTTTTTCCCGAGTAAAGAGGGGTGCTCCAGCTGCAGAACTTCTGACGGCCACCAAAAAGGACACAAAAAACATCCTGCTCTCAATTTTGGCCAATGACCCTGTCAACTAGGGCATCGCCAACAAAGTCCACCGGGCCGTGTTCAAGAAACTCTTAGATTGTCGCAGCAAGCCTGAGAGCTCATCCCTGACAGCGAAACTGTCTTCTCTTTTGACAACACTTCAGCACATTCATGGGCAGAGGGGCGGTTTTGGTCATGACCCAACGAAAAATCCAAAGACCGCCACCATGTAGCTTTTTCTCCAATCTCACCGAAAAAGTTATATCAAAATTCTGATTGAGTGGAAAGGCTTACTTACATATAAAAACTTTTACAAGCACTTCTGAATGCCCCAGCAGGTAGAAAAAAAACACCGCCGGGCCATGATTCCAACGCCACAGAAGAGGCAAAATGCAGCGCATGAGCTCCATTGAGTTTGAAACATATCACAGGCATAATTTTTTATTTAGAAGATAAATGAGCGCTATGCCTAAATGAGAGCTAATTAGATGCTTACAAAAAAAATGGCCCTGTAAGTGTTAATGTACCACATACAGAAATATGCCATGTGGTCGCCATGAGAAACCATATTCCTCACTTACAATGACATGCAGATTTAGTAAAAAGTGCAGCCAGACCACTCACTTCAATCGTTTTTTATGTATACGTAGCCTGACTTGAATACGAAGCCGTTTTCAAACCACGTACCTTGAGTGCGCTAAACACCTCTCCACAAACATACAAGCTCTTGTTGCTTGGACTGCTGAAGGGTGAATGCACTGGACTTTCTACCATGCAACGGCGCAACCTGCGTGGCGCTTCCGACGCCATCGGTGCGGTTGCACTCTGCCGCATGGGTGGTGCTTTTCCCTACACGAAACGTGGTTTGGGGCATGGTGTTGGCAATAACGTTCGTGTGGACAGTGATTTTTTCTGCTAATCCGTGGGCTTGCAAATGCCTTGTCGTAAGTGTAGCCAGCATTGATCACACCTAAAATTTCGGGCTGCGCTGTTCACGCCTTCAACAACAGCAAACTCTAAGCAGGTCGCACAACAAAAGCAAGCAAGCCGTTTTTGTTTCTCTTTTTTTCTGTTTTGAAGCGAACGCTAGAGGGTTGTTTGAAGACGGTCCGATTTCATTCGACGAATATGCAAAGAAGTTATTCAGCCCAACATCTGATGCACCCGTTTCCTTTTAGCTGATCCCCTGGATGATGGGCGTCTAAGCTTTCACCTCGCGCCTCGTCACATGTTTGAAACAATACATAGTGCTAAAATGTTTATAAATTAAGGTAGCCGGTGTACTTCATGGGTGAGACGAATCCAAATGGGCACGCAGCATTAACATAGGCTACTTTAAGTGTTTTGATGTGAACGCGCCTACATGCGTGCAATGCCACTACTCAGGTAATTGTGGGCAATCTAAACCTTTTGTCACATTTGCCTCTTTTCTAATGACCAAGGGTGTTTAGAGGTAACACGCTACAGCTTGACGCTGGGTGCACAGGTTGAATAGTCCAAAAACAGCGCAGAGACGAAGATGTATGGAGTGATAAACTAGAGCGCTCTTTATGTTTTACTTGTCTGTGTGCTGTTTTTGAAGTAGTAAAAGTGGGTCCCGTGATCTTGTTCGGCTTATAACTTCCGCCTCGTCTACACCGAAAACAAAAGACTTGAAATTCATTCATCAAATCTGTCGTCACTGCTGCAACTAATGTTATCACGTAGTTACCTCGCAATTGTGCTCATCCAGAAGCAAGGCAAGAAATAAGGAAAGCAGCACACGGAAAAGATACCGAGATAGCATAAAACAGGTGCGTTATCTGTGCCGCTATGTCTGTCCAACCATTTGACGGTTGCAATGGTTGCGCAAAGTTCTCAACCACCGCCCTAACATTCAGGAAGAAAACAGGAAGAAAAAATGGCACGCTTGTTTTTGTTGTGCAGCCTGCTTAACATCTGCAATTGTAGCAGGCGTGAACAGTGTAGTCCGAAATTTGTAAGCGAAAACAATGCTGGCTACTGTTTACGACAAAGAATTTGTGAGCCCACGGATCACGCAGAAAACACACCGTCCACACGATCGTTTTTGACAACACCCCGCCAGAAACCACGTTTCGCATTGGGCAATGTGCTGCCCATGCGGCAGAGTGCAACCGCACTCATGGCGTTGGAGCCACCATGCAGGTTGTGCCATTTCATGGTAAAAGCCCACTGTATACACCATTCAGCAGTGCAGGCAACAAGAGCTTGTATATTTGTTTAGAGATGTATAGCCTACTGAATGTATGTGATTTGGTAAAGGGCTTCTCAATCAAGTCGGGGTACATATACATAGAAAAAGATTTATGTGAGAGGTCTGTTCACACTTTTCACTAAATGTGCATGTCATTGTAAGTGAGGAAGCTGGTTTCTCACGACGACCACATGGCATACAGCTGCATATGGTACATTAAACCTACAGTGACATTTTTGAAGTAGGCATCCCAGTAGCACTCATTTAAGCAACGTTGGAACACCACGAGTCCTTAAAGAAGTCTCGTCCAATCTGCATTCGTGACCTCACAAAATGCAGCCCTCCTTTTACCAACCATGTTCACTAAGCACAAAGAGACAAAAAAAAAGACACAGGTAAGCACAAACAGGGTGTCACTCACAACTACAATTTATTTTGAAAATAAGAAGCATATATACACACTCTCGGTGCATCTCACACATTGATACCATGAATTGCATCAGATGTCCTTCCTAAATACACTACGTCTTGCTGCAGGAGTGCTATAGACGGCGCATTTGTTGCCTTGTTTTCTGATTGTGCATTTCGAGTGTTTCCCTGGTTCGTTCATCGTTATGTTTGCAAGCAAGTGGTAGCGTCAAACTTTACGGTGCATTTACACTCATCAAAATAGGTTCCCAACTGTAAGACGTTGCCTTTGTTCGTGATTGTCTTGTAGGAAGCAGGCGTGAAGCGGATGCGGCTTCCCAGATTTATTTAGGTTGCGTAGGCCCGGCCAGCACGAGTGGCCGCCCAGCTGCTGAGTCGACGTTTGATGTGTCCCGGGTAGCGTGACACTCCCCACGCAGCCCGGGCAAGCCCCGCTGATGATGCTCGTGGGATGACGCATATGATGATCGTGTGCGCTGTGCGTAGTGACAACGTCTGCGCTTACTGATCGCTGTTGGACGTCCTCGGAGTGCCAACGTGGAAAAGTGGCCGCGAAAGCAGCGCTGCCTACGAAGCCTGTGGCGCCGAAGCTGGAGCATTGGGTTGTTTGTCAATTGAAATCTCGAGCCGTCCAAAAGAGTGTCTTCTGCACATGTGTTTAGATTCGGAGGCAGCTGGGCGTGGCAAAGACTGGTACTTGATTCACACCACAGTGCAGTCAATTCAGCCGGTACTGCTGTGTTCTCGATGCACCTAGGTGTGCTGAGTGCCGACATGGACGCACGGACTGCCGGTGTACCGATGACATTGTCCTTGATCCGAGTGTCAGGACCAGAGAAACTGGCACGGGATGGCGCTATCAGTGTGCGCGACACAGGACATTCGCAGCGTCGAGTAGGCGCAAAGGATGTTTCTTGCCTGGCAGGACGCCTTTGCGATAGTCCCGACTTCGGTAAACGGCGCTGTTGGGAATGCCTCTGTCTCGACGTCGCTCGAGGAGAAGCAAAATTTGCTAATACTGTGCTTGCCATAGAAGGAAGTGGAATGGCGGGCGGTTGCAGCCACTGAGCGTCTTCAATGACGTCGGCTGCGACTCATCGATGAAGGGGCGCCTTCTCGGGATGTGGTCGGAGCAGACAAGGCAGGCTGGGGTTGGTTACCGTCCGCTGTGTCGTCGTCGGCCGGTCCCGTCTGTAAAGGTGCAGCTACCGCGCTGGAGACGGAGACCAAGGTGTCGGCGTCAGTGGGAGCGAACATCGCTGTGCTGGGTTGCACGGAGGGTGCCGTGTGTGCTTTCGTAGTATGCGCGAGCCGTGCGGGAACCTCTTGTGCTGCAGGCGGCGGCGAAGCGTGAGCGTACTGTGCCGGTACCTCATCTGCTGCAGGCCGAAACAGCTCGTCCGTGAGGCCGTAGTGCGCGAGCATGGAAGCGCGAAGGTCGTCGTAGGGGGTTTCGCTAGGCAGTGGTAGGGCGAGGACGCAGCGGAGCTCGAGAGGAAGCGCCTCCCAAAGGATGGAGTGCCTGAACAGGTGCATTGTGACAAAGTTCAGAGAGAACGTAGCCTCAAGCTTGATAAACCAAACTCAGAGGTTGCGCGGCTCGAAGGCCGGTATGGGCGGGTCCAACCACGTCGCCATATCGGTGTGCCGCTGGCCGGGTCACAGGTGCGGAAAGTCCGGGTCACAACTTTGTAGGAAGCAGGCGTGAGCGGATGCCGCTTCCAACATTTATTTAAGTCGCGTAGGCCCGGCCAGCACAAGGGGCCGCTCAGCTGCTGAGTCGATGTTCGAAGTGTTCTGTCGCGCGTAGGACTGCCCACACATGCCGGGTAAGCCCCACTCATGATGATCGTGGGATGATGCAGATGATGAAAGGGGCGCTCCTAGGAGCTGAAGTGCACCCCACTACAGTCTGTTCGTGTTCCTTCGGTCTTACATTGATGCATCTTCCCATTTTTTAGATAGCTCACTGAACCGATAATGTAATATCATAAACCACCCCTATGGCCTATCTGATATGCTGGGACTGATGTTTTATGCCACCACCTTCGCTTCGTGTTGTGCCCATTGTTTGAGCAGCAAGAAGTAGCGCATTTAGATAAGAATATGTGGTCCAATTCGTAGCATCAATGTGTGACGAGTGCCAGTGGCAGATCCAAGGGCGGGGAGGGGGGCAATCGTCCACCCCAAAGCCACTAGCTACTCTACCCCACCACCTTTCACTCCCCTCAGAAGTGATCTTTCATCACATGCAATTTTTTAGGCCGCGGTGTGGACCATTACCATCCATGGCAACCAAATCACCCCTTATTTGTTGTAACTAATGCAACCACTCCTTGCTAAAATGTTATCGCCTCTGCATATTTCATATAATGTTTTACCACAACCCCATTCTGAAAAATTCACTTATCACTTGTCCCTCGTACATATCTTCTCGATCTGACCACGTGCATAAAGTAGGCGTATTGACAAGCCGTACTAACATGTATTACGATTCTTTCATTCCTACAACCAGCAATGACTGGAACCACCTTCCTGCCTCCATTGTTGATATAAGTGATGCTGTTAAATTGAAGATTGCTGTACACAATGCCCTGAATTGACAATTGACAATGCGCTTTTTTTTCCTCTGTATGTACCACCTTTGTACCACTCCTTTCTGTAAAGCCTCCGGGATTTGGAAGTATTCTAAATAAATAAATAAATCACTTTCTCCCTACAAACAATTTTTCCCTTTAAATATTTGAGTCCAGCAGCGAGGAAGGAACCTTTTTTAAACTCATCACACGGTTGTCCGAAATATGTTGATCAACAAGCACCTCCTGAGCAAGTGAGAACGAATGACGGCATTTGGTTGTGCCTTCCCCCCATCCAAAGTCCCCTGAATCCGCCCCTGATATGCGCCGGGAATGTGTACTTATGTTTGTTCTTTTTAAAGTAAATCCCAGTCGTGAGTGGCGGCCTGTTTGTGTTCTGTTTTTGTTTACATCCATCTTTTCATCTGTCTTTTTGTGCCAGTGAACAGGAATTTAAACAAACTCTCCCAGTTATCTGTTTTGATGCATTTTAACACGCATTCAACGGTCCTTAAAGTACGCACCTGATTACAAGCCCAACATGATGTGTTTTGATGTGGCACATTGCAGCAGCCGAGGTTATTTCGCAGGGTGATCACTGAAACTGAGGAAGAAGACAGGCATGTAGATGTGAAAGTACGCAAATATGCACTACCAAAGCTTTATAAAAGGCATGCGCCATCTCAGACGATGGAGCATGACAGTCTTGTCAGCATTCTTGTGACGTAATAATCTGCAGTCAAGTCAAAGTGCTGTGGTTTTGAAGTCAAATTAGGGGCTAGTGCACAGTAGCTATAAATATGGGCAGTAAGATGTACTGCAGAGTGCTAGGGATTTATTGATACCATGAGGTGTTCTTTAACATGAGCTAACTGAGGTGTTCTTTAACATGAGCTAATACTAATGATTGAGCTAGCACAAGTGGTAATAGAAAAAACTCTATTCACACGCTGGCAATAACTAGCAACGGACACCCTACTAACCCTTTCACTGCCACTCCCAAAATAATTAGGGCAAACACACACGTACACCAGTGTACCTGCATTGCCTCTTTACCAAACTCCCTGCCACTTCTAGACAACTCGTTTAAAAAATATTGTGGGTGTGCCGTGCCAGACATTGATATGCAACAAAAATGCATAAACCGTGTCAGGTAAATTTCAGACAACTGCATCGGGTGTTTCTTCTATCGGGTTATACATGTGCTACACCAGCGTTTGGAAGGACATTTCAGTTGAATGACCTTCGAAATTTAAAATTTCATTCGAACGTGAAGGCGTTCTGTCGATCTACTGGACCATTCTCAAAGGCAGTTGAAAGTTTCCGCGTTGGCCCGCCATGTTTTGGTGTCGTCACTGCTGCCATGTCTCGTTGACGAAAATTTTATTTTAGAGTTAAAATGGGCAAAAAAGCAATTATTCGTGATCAAATTGATAGCAATCTACAAGCACGCACAATGCAGCCAGTATTTGTCTTTTTTCGCACTGCTGGTAATGAGAATACTAAGTTACCTCGTAATCGTAAAGCGAGTGACAATGAACGAAACGAAGTGAAAAATTGTAAAGATCTTGCACTTCAAAATCCAAGTTTTACTCGAAATTAATTGGTTTTGTTATTACGGCTTGCAGAAACTGAGCCCGAGGGTACGACCATTCGCGTTTCAAATGCCTTTGAGACTCTCAAAGGTCAGTTGTTGTGCTCCTTTGACTCAAATGCCATTTTAAGCAAATGGCTGAAAAACGTCGTGTAACAGCTCAAAGGTGTCTTTTCAGTCAAATGACCTTCAACTGAAAGGCCTTCGAAACGCTCACGTAGCACATGTATTACTTTGTCTTATCTCAGTGGCATGACCGCGCTGGCCATGGCGAGTCAGGTACGACCAAAACACCAAAGGGAGCCTTGCTATCTGTGTGTTAGCGGCCAGCTGCCGCTTATTGTGGTGCAATATTTTAAACATTACACTAAAAAGTTTTCAAAATATTGTAGCGTAAACGTAGCAACTGGTCAGCAGTAAGGGGTATAGTTTAATAAGAAAGAGACCAAAAACCCTATAGCAGTCTAATGGCGTCTCTGCTTGCTGAGCGAAGCCCGGGCGAGAGAGAAAAGTCCTCTTCCTCCTTTATCCGGGGTGTTCCCGTGCACAGCCAATCTCGCGCGAACGAGGGATTCACTTCACCGCCCTGCGCTTCTTGAGTGCCTCAGAGTTGCCTTCTAATGACTTGACTGTGGCATTGCCCCCCTCTTCGGAAGAAGCATCGTGTCGATGCTCGAAGTGTGCGTCACCAAGAAGTAATAGATGACGGCCCCGGAACGAGATAATGAAGTGCTTCATTGCCGAAGGGTAACCATCACAGGGATTCGGCAGGGAAAACGTTCTGTCCATCAGCACTGTAGAAGACATGGCTAGTCTCTGTCGTAGTAAGGTTTCATTCGGACCACGTGCACAACCTCTGGAGTTAACCTGACGCGTCGGGACCAGGGTGCCCTTCCATAAGGTGCCACTTCATAGTTGACGTCGCTAAGGCGGCGAATAAATTTATATGGCCCGAAGAACCAACGAAGCAGTTTCTCAGAACGTCCACGCTGTCGAACTGGTGTCCAAACCCAAACCGCGTCCCCTGGATCGTAGACCACGGCCCACCTGTGCTCGTTGTAGCGAGCAGCATCGAAAGTTTGCTGACGTTGAATTCGCTCCCGTGCTAGCTGGCGTGCTTCCTTGGCTTTTTGCATGAAATAGTCGGCGTCGGCGTCTTCATCCTCATGGACCGGAAGCATGCTATCAAGAGTCGTAGTGGCAGTGCGACCATAAACCACCTGAAATGGAGTCATGGCTGTGGTCTCCTGAACTGTGGTGTTGTACGCGAAAGTTGCGTATGGCAAGATCTCATCCCCCGTTTTATGCTCGACGTCGACATACATTGAGAGCATGTCGGTGAGGGTCCGGTTAAGTCACTCAGTCAAGCCATTGGTCTGCGGATGGTAAGCAGTTGTTCGCCTGTGAGATGTGTGGGTTTGTACCATGACGGACTGCATGAGGTCAGCTGTGAAAGCAGTGCCCCTGTCCGTTATGACAATCTGGGGAGCTCCTTGCCGTAAAACGATGTTGTGGACGAAGAACTGAGCTACCTCAGCCGGAGTTGCCCTTTGGACCGATGCTGTCTCCGCGTACCGCGTGAGGTATTCGGGCGCAACCACGATCCACCTGTTCTCTTTCGTGGAGGTAAGAAATGGGCCCAGGAGATCCATGCCTACTTGCTGGAAATGGGCCATCGGTGGTTGTATTGGCTGAAGAAGCCCTGCTGGTTTCAAAGGCGGCACCTTCCTCCTCTGGCAGTCGCGGCAGCTCTTGACGTAGTGCTGAACTGTTCGCAATTGCTTCGGCCAATAGTATTTCTGGCGTATCCTCGCCAGTGTACGGCTGACGCCCAAGTGCCCCGCCGACGTTTCGTGGTGGTAGGCGTAAAAAATTTCCTGGCGCATCGCTGTTGGTACAACGAGTAAAAACGCGTCCGAGCTATTTCTGAAATTCCGCTTGTACAAAACTCCGTGCCGGAGGCTAAAGGACGAGATGTTGCGGGCAAAGGCGTGCGGAATTTGGGCATTGAGACCTTCCAAATACTGGATGACAAGAAGCAATTCAGGGTCCTCTCGTTGTAGTTGGGCCATTTCAGCAGGAAAAACGACTCTGAGAAAGCGGAAGTCTTCGTCTGTGTCTGGGCTTGCCGACTCGACAGGTGCCCGTGACAAGCAATCAGCATCGCTATGCTTCCGCCCGGACCTGTAAACGACCGTCATGTCGTACTCTTGTAGGCGGAGACTCCATCTGGCGGAGACTGACAACATTAAATGGTGGAGACTGACAACATTAAACCGCCTGCCATAAAGGTACGGCCGGAAATTGTTGATGGCCCAGATGACGGCAAGACACTCTTTTTCAGTGGTGGAGTAATTCATCTCTGCCTTTGATAGAGTGTGGCTGGCATAGGCTAGAACTCGCTCTGCTCCGCCCTGCCACTGAACGAGGAGTGCACCAAGACCGACATTATAGGCATCGGTGTGGATCTCCGTATGTGCGTGTTCGTCAAAATGAGCTAGTACTGGCGCTTTTTGTAGCCGGTCCCGCAGGTCATTGAAGGTGACTTCTTGCTCTTCTTGCCGCGCGAAAGGTACGTCGTCTTTTCTGAGTCGCGTCAATGGTTCCGCCAGGTCAGAAAAAAGTCTCTACAAAGCGTCTGTAATTGGCGCAGAGACCTGGAAGCGCCTAACAGCTTTTTGATCGGCTGGTCGGGGGAAGGCTGCTACGGCTGCCGTCTTCTCAGGGTCTGGTGCGACACCATCTGAACTGATGACATGTCCCAGAAACCGCAGCTGTTTGTAGCCGAAGTTGCACTTTTCGGGTTTTATAGTCAGACCAGCTGACATTATAGCGTCAAGAACTAGTCGAAGTCGTTGTAGGTGGTCATCAAAGGTGGCAGAAAACACGACGACATCGTCCAGGTAAACCAGACACGTCTGCCACTTTAAACCGGACAAGACAGTGTCCATCATTCAGTGGAACGTCGCGGGTGCCGAGCAGAGACCAAACGGAAGTACTTTAAACTCATTAAGCCCTTCGGGTGTGACAAACCCAGTCTTCTCTCGTTATCGCTCGTCAACCTCAATCTGCCAGTACCCACTTTTGAGATCCAGAGGAGAAGTACTTTGCATTACGCAGTTGGTGTAAGGCGTCGTGTATTCGTGGAAGAGGCTATACATCTCGTTTTGTTACATGATTTAGCTTCCTGTAATCGACGCAAAATCGTAAGGTTTTGTCTTTCTTTTGGACCAGCACGACAGGGGATGCCCACGGACTTGTCGACGGTTGAATCACGTCGTCTCGTAACAGTTCCATTACGTGGGTCCGGATGGCTTCTCTTTCTTTATAGGACACGCGGTAGGGATGCTGGTAGAGTGGCTTGGTCGTTTCGTCGACGATGATGCGATGTTTTGCCACAGGCGTTTGTCGAACTTTCGATGAAGTAGAGAAACATTCGCGGAAATCCTCGAGGAGGGCTGTCAGCTGCCGTACTGCTCGGCCGACAGGTCAGGGCTAATGTGGATTAACCCGACAAAGTCTTTCGGAACCGATGCTTCATGCCCACCTTCTCCCACAGTGCAAACTTGTGCCGCTTGAACGAATTTGTGCGAGGGGGCGATGGCGGTGCCTTTTGGGACGTGTTGAAGCTCATTCCTGAAGTTTGTCAGCACTACATTCGCACAGCCGTTATGCAGGCGGATAAGGCTCCTTGCAACATAATTTTTTTGTTCTAAAAGCAAATTCAGGTTGCCTTCCACTAGCCGTTCGGAACTTTCAGCCACATCCCCCTTAACAAGGATCACTACGCTGCTTCGTGGTGGTACAACCACGGTGTCATCCACTACGCGGAGGGTATAGAATTTCCCTGCTTCTGTTCTGAATCGTTTCTGGCGATGGCTCGTTCGGTGGGGAATGTAACGGTCGATGTCTATAGGTCGATGATAGCGCCGTTCGTTTGCTGGAAGTTCATACCCAGTATGACGTCCCTCAAGCATTCCGGGAGTACGATGAAATCGCCCACGTAGGTGTACCCCCGTATAGATACCCTAACCGTGCATTGGCCTGTAGGGGTAACCAGGTGACCGCCTGCCATGCGAATGTGAGGTCCAGTCTACTGCGTCAGTACCTTCCTCAGCTGTCTTGCCAGATTGCTGCTAATTACCGAGTAATCAGCACCTGTGTCCACCACCGCAGTCACGTCGTAGTCACCGATACTAACGGCGGGTCACAAGTGGCTCTTTTCCCATAACTTTCTAGATGCGTCGGTTCCGATGTACATCGTCGTAAACACGATGGAGGATATTTGCTGACAGTGGTTGCAGCGGCCCCACCTCCAGAGGTCGCGAGTTTCAGTTTTCCCGATTCGGGCCGGGCGAGCGCCGCCCAGGCGAGCTAGAGGAGACACGAGGGTTCGGCGACCTGTAACGACGAAACGATGCTGGCGTGTTTTCCGGGCGAGAGGGAGCACGTTGCGCGAACAGATACTGTTGGATCTCGGCAGGTCTTTCACCGTTCCGAGGGCAGGGCGCGTTTGACGAGAAACCTCGAAGGCCAGCACGACGGTAGGGGCACGACCTATACAGATGACCAGCCTCCCCGCCGTGGAAACCCAGTGGTAGCCTGCCCTGAGCACGCCACACGTCCGTCTCGCGTACGGCGCTCCGTCCAGCAGGAGGGGCTGGGAAGTTTCCAGGCTGGCGACGAATAAAGACACCAGCAGACGACGGGGCGCACGCGTCGGTAGTAGCAAGGGCGACGTTCGAAGCAGCGTACGAGGGGATTCTTGCAGAACCGTGGAGTATGTCATCGCGCTCTCCGAGATGCGTGAGGGTGGCTGCATGTCGAGGTTCACCGATGGTTTAACCGATTGCTTAACCTCCTCTTTCACGAGTTGGGTCAGAGAAGCGTACGTCGGTGAGGCCTGAGGCAGTTGTAGGAGGTGAAGCTCCTCCCTAATCACTGAGCGGATGAGCTCCCGCCACGTGTCACTATTGGTCATGGTGACTAAACAGCGCAGAAGACGAAACACAGAGAAGAGCAAAAACAGGACGAGCGCTGACTATCAACTGGGGTTTATTGGAAAAGAAACATATTTATATACAAGGTCACAAGTAAAAAGCGCGTGCACTCCGTTGGTATCACCTCAGACAATCAGAAAAAGAGTGAACAAGCAGAATCAAAACCTTTATCGGCAATCAAGAAAAGCTACTTCTTTCTCTTGCAAACATACTGAGGCATGACTAATGCAAGCGTCACCGAGCTTTATTATGTGTGAAGCCTCTATTATTTCACGTTTACGCTGATTAGAATGATTAAAAAGAATGACAGTTTTATCAAGTATGGGCTCGCATGAAGGCGTGGAGCATGACCGACAGTGTTCTGACATGTGGGACGTCGGCGTTCCCTTCAACGAATTGAAGTGTTCTCTTAAACGTACATTAATACAACGGCCCGTCTGCCCGACGTATTCCCGTCCACATGATAACGGTATTTGGTAAACAACACAAATACAACAAGTGACATACTTATTATTGTGTTTAACCGAGCATTCTTTGTAGTTATTGGCGCCGGAACCTAGCTTCTTTCGGTTAACTAAAGCACACACTATACCGAGTTTATTTGGGGCAGATATGGCAACCTGCACCCCATATCTAGACGCTATCTTCTTCAACCTATGGGTGGTCCGGTGAATATACGGAACAACAGCATACTTTTTTCGTTGATCTGGTTCCCTCTGAGTGGCGGGCTTTTCACACCCTTTTACTACTTTGACCAGTTTATTACACGCTGAGGCCAAGGCACAGTTTGGAAAACCCGCCTCCGTAAGTTTTATTACCTGTTCCTTAAAACTGGCGCCCATTGAGTGCACACAAGATTTAAACAGGGCAGAACGTAGGCTAGAGAACGCTATAGAGTTTTTCACAAGTTTACTATGGCCTGACTTATAGTTTAACAAGGGCTTAACTGATCTGGGGGCGAATTTCCAGCAAACATGTTCTTCGCCGAATTTTAGGGAGAGGTCAAGAAATTGAATGCAATTATCTTTCATTACTTCAAATGTGTACTTAAGTCCCATACCATTTTCTTTAAATACTTTCAGTATATCCGCAATACTGCGGAGAATGGAACACTTATCAACAAACACAATATAATCGTCGACATACCTGTACACTTTTTTAACCATGCCCGACAATTCTCTCTCTAAGGCACGATCAACCTTACACAGAAAAATGTCACTTAATAATGGAGCCACCTTCGAGCCAATGCACACACCCGACTTCTGTAGAAAAATACCATCATTGAAACCAACAAACGTAGAATTCAAATAAAAAGAGAGCAGTTCTAGAAAGGATTCCACACTTATTCCACTATTTCTGATTGTCTGAGGTGATACCAACGGAGTGCACGCGCTTTTTACTTGTGACCTTGTATATAAATATGTTTCTTTTCCAATAAACCCCAGTTGATAGTCAGCGCTCGTCCTGTTTTTGCTCTTCTCTGTGTTTCGTCTTCTGCGCTGTTTAGTCACCATGTCGCAACACCAACTCGCCCAACTTTCCATCCTGCTGCAGTTCACTATTGGTCCCCGAGGCCGCAGCAAACACGTCCGCCGACGCGCAAGCAGGGTGGTGGTCGTATTGTCGGGCACGCTGTTCTAGTGTCCTTTCCATCGTCGTCGCTTCCGTAAGAAACTCAGTCACGGTACGCGGGGGATTGCGCACTCCTGTTTCACACCTCGCATAAGGTGACAAAGCTTTTTATCCTAAGCCATGCTTGGGTCTGCACGTCGGAAAAGACGGGACATCTCGTAGTACATCGAAACGCTTTCATTGGGGCCCTGGTTTTTGGAGCGCATAGTGGCTTCAGCCTTTTCTTTGCGGTCACTCCGGGCAAAGGCCTTCAGAAATCGGCGCCGGAATTCATCCCAGCTTGTGAAATATGCTTTGTGGTTTTCGCACCACGTCCTCGCGCCGTCTTCCAAGGTGAAGTGCACGTCATGCAGCTTCCGCGCTTGATCCCATTCATTAAATCTCGCGACCCGCTCATACAGCTCAAGCCAATCCTCCGCGCCTTCGAAGGCGTCTACATGAAAACTTGGAGCCTTTCGTGGCTGTTGGAACACGCACTGACATGGCGTAAGGTTGTCGCTTGCCATTGTTGGGGTCGTAGGGTGTGCCGCCGCTGCCCTGGATGTCGCGGGAAGAGGTCCGTACTCAAGCGATGCACCTCGAATCCGACGACTGGTGCGTTGATGAACGGGCGTCAGCTCTGTTTCATGCGCCCGGTCTTAAGAGGCGGTGTCCTCGCTGTGCAGGCGAGATTCGCGGCTGGTACTCAGCACCACCACCAAAATGTAGCGTAAATGTAGCAACTGGTCAACAGTAAGGGGTATAGTTTGATAAGAAAGAGACCAAAAACCCTATAGCAGTCTAATGGCGTCTCTGCTTGCTGAGCGAAGCCCACGCGAGAGAGAAAGGTCCTCTTCCTTCTTTAGCCGGGGTGTTCCTGTGCACCCCCAATCTCGCACGAACGAGGGATTGACGGCACCGCCCTGCGCTTCTTGAGTGCCTCAGTGTTGCCTTCTAATGACTTGACTGTGGCAATATCTTGACATCCTAATTAACGGCAAATATTCGATAACTACTTGAGTGCAACCTTGAATAGATTGTTCACGTTTTGCAAAGAAGCATACTGCATTATTGTGAAATTTCTCATAATTGAGCAGCTATAAGAAAACCATGCCAGTGAAAGGGTTAGGTGTCTGTTCGAATATGTGGAACTGCTGACAAAATTTTGCGTTCCACGAAATCCTGTGGTGAGCAACGTCGATGCAGCCCTCGACGATTGCTTGACACATAAGTGGCCCTTTCGTGCTCACATATCTGTCAAACCGTTGCTTTCCGCTACGCACACGGCCGCATTGAAGGATCCGTGCTGGGTAGCGCTTTATGAACGACACACCAAGAAGCGCACTGCAATTGGAGAGAAATAGCTCTGCTGAACTCGTGCACTGTTGAGTGAAGCCAGCGTGTCACAGCAGGAAGTGTTGGGCATCAGTTAAAATATTGTTCCTTACACAGCCAAAATTTGAGCACTTCACCGCTGACAGCCTTGACTAGGTGGGCCTCATTCACCCAATAGTGCACGAGCCCACCTCACACACGCAGTCCATCTGTATCACTAGCCTTCGTTACAGGCTGGGGTGTGCTGGTAGAGGCTGCTCCTTTGCATTCCTTGGCTTCTTAGGTTCGATTATTAACCATAAATCTTGAGTTGAGTGAGCGCCTACAGTATTCCTTGTTAGTGTCTGTGTGGCCTGCGGTTTTCGGATAATGGTACCTTGCAAACTCGCTTAACTTTCTGCACTAGTTTACAACAATACAGGTGCCTCTAAAAACAAACCCCACACTACCCGCAATCTACTTCCGACGGAATCAAGTGTAGCTTTTTCGCAAATGTTTCTGCAGCACCTCCTCTCCAAGTATGTTTTTAATCTACCGCGGCTGCCCACCCGGGTGTATTGGCCACGGCGTTGCGCAGCCCACGCTAAATTTAGACTTCTATGCGTAGCCGCGGTAATCCTGGATAGACAGGCTTCACACACATCCCCGGGTGTTAAAAAGCATCGAGTGATGTCAAATAAAGTGTAGACCTGTACTAAAGCGCCATTATCGTAGCCAAGGTGCAGCTTCAGCATGATTTGATGCTGACTGTCGCAGTAACTCAACCGGTTAATCTAGCAGGCTCACCTAAGCCTTCAGAGCAAACGAGGTGGTGGTCTATTGAACTGTGATGGTAGGGTTTACCACGCCGACGCAACGCAGGCGATGAGGCGCGCCGTAGTGAAGAGCTCCGGATTAATTTTGACCACCTGGAGATCTTTAAAGTGCGCCGAAATCTCATACACATGGTCGTTTTTTGCTTTTCGCCTCCAACAGAAAAGCGGCCGCCACGGCCAGAATCGAACCAGCGACCTCGTGCTCAGCAGCGCAACGACCGGGGTGGGTCAGGGTCTAGTGAACTCTGATTCACAAATAACCAACATAACTTCCAAACAAGTACTCATTGCAAAAAACGCGTAGTACTTACCCTACT
Source organism: Haemaphysalis longicornis (assembly GCF_048455015.1). Lineage (NCBI taxonomy): Eukaryota > Metazoa > Arthropoda > Arachnida > Ixodida > Ixodidae > Haemaphysalis > Haemaphysalis longicornis. Next base: position 132,697,102 of record NW_027526407.1, read on the forward strand.
ACAAACGACGTTTCCAACGCAAAATCCTTCTTTACTGCAGTCTTCAGCTTGCGAACAGCACACTTGGGTCGGATGCAATGTTATTCATCTCTTATGACGCGTGAAGCAGACGGCGATGATCGTAACACGTGCGTTCTACCCGTGCAAAGAGCTCCCACGACCAATATGTGGCAGTTTAAATTGGGAATAAAAGTTTGTGCAGCCGCTTATGATTTTGGTGTTGAGTTTTACATGTGAACCTCATGCTTAACTACGAGAAAACTGAGAATCCATACGTTTCAATACCATAACCTCGCAACAATCTGACAACGCTTCTTTTCATTGTAATACCTTCTAAAACGTATCATAAACTTTGGGAGGCTAGCGTAATCAATTCCACCCTTGATTTGCTGTGTGTAACTTTATTTCAGTGCCGAAACTTTCCAGATGATGTCAAGTGAAACGTTTAAAGAAAGAGGAAAAGAGGCCTAACATCTCTCACTACATACCAGATTTAAACTACCAAACCTTAAGGCATTTCCTATTTTCACTCTACAGTCTCTTTGTATTTGTGTGCCTAGTTTAGGATAATATCTATAAAGTGCTACCAGTAAATCAGATATGTCCAATTATGCCGAACAGAAGAGAGCCTTGGGATGTGTGTCGTATGAAGAAATAAATATGATGGATAAAATTGTCGTTTGTTTTTAAAGTTTTGTTTTCTTGTTACTATTTAAACACCAAACTTGACAACTACTTCATTGAAGTCTTCTGTTTTGTCGCTTTTGTACCCCTCACTACCAATGCAGGTCTTGGGGCCGTATAACAACCACGCGCCGCCAACATGAAAAAATATATTAAGATAAATGCTTCAAAAAACCCGATTGCATATAAAACAAACAGGCCGGGCTAGCTCTTGTCGAGTTGCTTGCCATTGATTGGTTGTATAATCTTATATTTTTTGCCATAGTGCAGCATGATAATTTGTTAGATCGGGTTGCAGCGACATGCAGCTCGTCGCTGACATGGACTGAAAAGGACCGATACACAGACGTGGAGAAGCCACAGCCTGGATCAGGGGAGGGACACCCGGCTGTATAGACATGGGAACTGACTATACAGGACCAAGGCTGTGGGACATCGGAGCGCGGCTTGGGTACCCAGAAGCGGTACCCAGGTACACAGGAAGAATATCTTCGCACGGAACCAGTACAAGGGTTTTGAGCAGGTAAGAAAAATAGGTCGTCAGAAGCCACTCCTCCTGCTAAAACTTTCGCCCGAGATTTTGAAGCACACTGAAGGAGAGGCTTCACATATCGAAACAATAAACACCAATATCAAATAAATTTTGAAAAGGGCTGTACCTCCAACAAAAAATATTTCCTCTATTCTACTTGAAATCTCTACAGGAGAGACTGGAGAGCTTTTTGTTGTAACTATGTTCTTCGCGCTACGAAATTTCCCATTTTGGATCATGAGGCTAGATTGTGAGAGTGTATTACTTTTTTCTTTATATATTTGCAGTGGCTGTTCTATAAACAACTTATTATCACTATTCCTTTTACGGTCAAGGAAAATATGCTAACCTTGGTGGCTTACAGGGGGCCTTGGTCTCAGCTATTTAAACAAGAACATTTCTTCTTTAATCGCAATAAAATGTCCATTCCGAGGAACGAGTTCAGGAGAAACATTTTGAATAGTAGTTATCTACCTGACCATAATATTGTGCTTTGTGCTAAGTGGGCTATGAAAGGAACAAGCGACCTGCTATCATAGAAGTCAAAACTGCACGATGGCGGGAGGAATGGACTGGGAAAGGCCAATGGAACTCCGCCTAATAATATGTGGTATGACAAAACACAAAAAAACGCTTAAATTGCCAAAGGAAGTGACAAAAAAGCGCAAATCAAACTGCGTATGTAATAAAATGTTTTTTTCCCGCGTGTCTGCCAATTAATATATTGCGCAGTGGTAAACAGTAAACATGATTACCCGCAACAAGACCGCAAATTGAGGAAGCCCTCAGCATCCAGCTCCATATACGGAGTACACTTTGTGCCCCCTGAATATAGCGGTGGAGCTAAAATATACACCCTACGTTGGCAAGCAATTAAAGAAATGTTATTTGTTCACAAAAGTAAACGCGAAGTGTGTGATGAGACCTTGCAAGCATGAAGTGGTTTGCAGATGGAACTAAAAAACCGTGAACGAATCTTATTCTGTAAGCCCTGAATATTCCAAAGTGGCTTACTGAATGCATAGGCTGCTGCAAAATTATTTGTTTTCACCGCGTTGTTTCCACCTCGTTCGGCTTTGTAAATTGCGAACAAAAAGAATTTGTGTGAACCACGTAGCACGTGATTGACGCTCACGTCAAAGCGGCAAGTTGGACTAAAATACTACACCTCCTAGCCATAATATACAAACCTTTAGAGTAAAGATGTCTGATATGCAGTTACAGGATAATAGAAATAACATCTTCATGCTACAAATATTGTTATACATAATTTGCGCCCCGTGTGCCTGATACTGTACGTTAGCAAAGCGAAGATCCTTAATCGAAGACGGACTTTACTACTGGCGCAATAGTTTAAAATATAGAAACTCATGCCACATAGGTGGAGAAGTCACTTGTTTATTCATGAAAAAGCACTTTAGAATAGAAAGCTACTTGCAGATTAACGCGTGTAGGTCGGATAGGCTATCCGTTCATTTGCATGAGCTCTTACCTCCAGACCATAACAACGCTGCACTGAAACTAAAAAGTTTGTCGGCACCACCTTTGTACTTCCGTTACTGCTTCTACTCCTGTGCGAATGGTTTTGTAACCCTGGAGCAAAACCACACCCTAAAAAAGCACTTCTAAAACACCACTGTTGTACCAAATGTGGTTGTCACACAATATTTTTATTATTGGCACTGGAATATAGTTCCAACAAGATTTCAGACAAAGTCAAACACAGTTGGAGGTTCTGCCGGCAGTCTGAAATTACTATATCTTTTTAGTATTCCGATCTGTTTTTGCATTTCCCGGTCTTGGAACAATAGGGGTACAACATTAGTTACCTTTTTTGTGTAAAAATGCGAGGGAAAACTGCTTCTTTTTATGTATTGGGCCATTGTGAGCGATTAACAATTTGCTAAACCTCCGAAGAAAATATATTTTAGGACTTGTTATACTGCAAATGTTATACGGTGCATCAAAAAATAGAATGATAAATAAAGGAGCGGTAATATCAGGGGCTTTACACTAAAAATCGGGGTCTCTTTATACGTGGCTCTTTAATAAAAAGTACCTGTGGGTATTGTTTGATTCGTTGTTCAAAAAGATGAATGGTCAATGTAGCTTTATACGCCCATTTGCTGTCCCGCCAAAGTTTTTCAGGTATATGTATAAAACTGACTGCCCTTTAGACTAAAGAACTACCCTAAATCACTTGCATTGTTTCTTCTTGGAAGGCATAAAAAAGCGGAAACAAATTCTAAATGCAGTAGTATATCTACCTACATCGCCAGAGTCAACAAAAAAGCGCCAGGCTGGCCAATTTTGAACAGTCTCTTGTAAGAATGTACATATTTAATATCGAGAGTATTGCCTTCTTCTCCTACGGTGTTCGGAAATTTTATGCTTGTTGACCAATGAATTGTCTCCAATATCTCAATGCTACTGAATATTGTGGTACAAACCGCACTGTAGTATAGGCACTATTATTAGGAACACCATTTTTTTTATAAATTTACAACTCAAATTGGTGGCTCCTTAAAAATTATTTCTTTACGGGCTTTACAGTAACGCCTGCGTGCAAGGTGTTTTCTTTCTTTTGACTTTTGAGGAAAACACTACGATATATGTAAACTATCAATTCAGAGTTCTCAAGTCATTGGCATACCACTCAATAAAAATTACAGAAGTCATTTCGTGTGAGCGTACATATTAAAAATATTGTTGTCTTTTATGGGAATTTGCTGAATTGTGCTTTATACAGTGTGGTGTACTTGCAGTTTAACTGCCGCAAATTTAGATAAGTCAGGCGAACTGCATTGTTGCAAGAAAAACATGTAGGTAGCTTTATCCATTCACTGAAATATCAGAAGCGAAAGCTTTTTTCAGCCGACATCACAGTACCAGCACGGAGTGTAGAACGTTTCTTTTAGGATCTTCAGAAAGCCTCATTAATGCTGTGTGGATAAAAAGATAAATTTGAAGTTGAGTTTTAATGAGGCCGTTATTATACAGTATCAAACAACCTACCAGAGGTATAGCCCAAGCTTGCTCATGCACGCGAAAACGAAAGATATTGTGTGTGATTTCTTATTATTTTCATTGTGAGATAGACTGGTTCATATAATTACTGTTCCCGAATGTGCCAGTTTTTTTTTCTGCATTTTCATACGTCCCCGTTTTTAGGCACAGTCATTTAAAGAGAAGAAAATATGTGAAGAAAAGAGAAGAAAATATCATGAATTTGTGAATATCTTCTTAGATCGTGTGTGAACCATATTATTTTTTTTCGGTGATTTTTGCTTATAAAACACACAAAATAATCCATTCAGGCTTATTTATTCCTGAGCTATAAATTGATCACACATTTCTCAAATGCTCTAGTTAAAAACTGGTAAAACTGAACTCGGCTTTTTAGCGAACAGCCTTACGGCCAGGCGTCGATGCTATAATATTTTAGAATACATACTGCTGAGGCAATGGCAACTCGATGAGCGTCAATTTTCGAGAAGATCAGCAACATAGAGAGCGGAAAGGAAGAAAATGTGTTTTTTGTTTCAGAAATTTCTAATTATCTCAAAGATCTGTAATAACGTCAAATATTGTTTGCGGAAGAAACCGCACCAAACGGTTTTTTAAGGTTTCTATAACCTCCACTAACCCAAATTTTACGGTATTCTTTGTGTTTCAGCCTCCGATATGCTTAATTTGTTTTGCATTTCAAATATTTATTGAACCTCCGAAAAGAAAACGACTTACGTTTTAAAACGATGTTTTGAAAAAAATTAGCAGGAATTTGTAATCCTCCCCATAATGAAAAACGTTTAAGCAACATGCCCAAAACGTTTTTGGAACTGAAATTTGTGCTACATTGCAATAAACTCTGAGGAGCTGAATTAGGTGAAGATAGTTATTCTAGTTCCAGTAAAAGTGAACGAAAACATGGCATTGTATTTTCTACTTCGCTGGGTTTGTCGGCGTAAGGCGATATATAGTTTGTTTACCTATCTTTAAATATCTTCTCTTTGGCGCCGTAGCATTTTTCATGACTTTTCCCAAGCGCTTCACTATTATTAGTGGAGATTTTACTACGTCGATAGATTGTATGCGAGAAAAAAATGGCACTTCTTACAATAGTGATGAAAGGTTGCAGGAACAGCTAAGCTGACGCACCCTCTCGCTTTTAGCAGTCGTAGACCTGGCTGATATACCTCAAACGTATTTCCAACTTGCCGTTAAAAGTTCTTCATTACGGGCAGGCCCAGATAGTTTTGTCGGCAGGCTTTCACATCTCTCTCAAAGTGGACCGCAGTAGCACGCGCTAGAACCATGGCCTTGTTCAAAGCCAGCGCCGGCTCTACGGACCCAAAGGAAATGCTGTACGCCCGGAAAGCGATGATAGCGTTCATCTCCTAAACCGGTTATGTTTGAGGACACGAGAACTCCCAGACACTTTATCGCTGACCTGCACAGTGTAAAAAAAATCGAACTTTTGCAAGTCGAAGACTGCAATAGGGCGCAATAAGGGCACGTTAGGAATTTCTTTAGCGGCAGAATGACCAGCGAAGTGCTCACTGTGAGACAAAAAAGTAACGCTAAAAAATGAAATCGAAAGATTATAATACAAAATATGTAAGGTCCGGGAACAAACGGGCATTGAAACAGCTTTTTTTCGAACAATACAAAGACCTTGTTACCAAGAAACAGCTACAAGAGAGATTTTAGCGCCCCTTTCTTTGCATTTTACGCATATTAGAAAAAAGACTACCGACCGAACAAAGTCACTAAAGTTTGAATAAAGTCGAGGAGGCCATAGACACTTTAAACAACAAAAAATCGCCGCGACCAGGTGGGTTGTGCACAGACAATAAGTTGTGCACTGTAGAAGCAGCTATGTTTCGACCTATAGTCGGATTACCATGGTTAAGCCTGGTGCTGATTACTCGCAATACTTAGGAAAATGTATTGGGTTTACAAAGTCGTCGTGTTATCAGCTTATGTATTTGGGGCAGCATAGTTCAAATAGAACACAAGAAAGGGCTATTTTCGGCATGCATAGTGTCTCCCTAGAAGCGCTTGTATTGACCGCGGAGCCGAATTCCGAAATGCATGAATTCCGGTGGTGTCATGAATAACTTTGCACAGTAACAATTTACCCAGCATGTATTATACCGCTGTTATGTGGACACTTCTGTGCAGCACCGCGTAGTGTCACTACACATCAAAATGGGGGTTGTGAAACTAACTGTGACGCAGGGCAACTGCGGTGCACCTTATTGGTTCCCCACAGTTCATAAAGTTGGTCATAAAATTAGTTTTAGCTCCGCCGCCACCATTCTAATTATTCAGGGTGATGAACAAGTTCAACTAAACTAAATAAAATGGTGGTCCTTTACATGCCTGATGGTGATGATGCCTTGTGCGATCAGTATTTCAATAAAGCGATTTGGAGTATAGATGTCTATTATAATCCTAAGTAGTAGGTTAGAATAATCTTAAAGCAAAAACACTCACATGGCACAGCATAGCCCAAATGTAATGTTCATGTGTGAAGCATATACATAAATTTTATTGCTATGTGGTCAGCACAAAGAAGTTTAAATGTCAAACGATCGAAAACTCTTTCCAAACGGCTTGTTCAGCTAAAAATTCCCGGCCATCTCCAAAATCGTAAACCTGGGGAGGGGTGAAGAAGGCAGTGCTCAAGTATTATTGGCGCCTTGGCGTATTACCAAAAGCAGATAAACTGTTCACTAGTACAGGTATAAAGCTTTGCTATAAAAGTATCATGTTTCAAACCACGAATGGTGGTAGCACGAGGTTTTTGAAAACAAGTGTCCTGGTGTTTTTTAAAGCAAAGCGTTCTTTCTCAACCAGCTAACAGTGCTTTCGTGGCGGTCGGGACATGAAACTCCCAACGCGGCTGGGGAGGGAAAAACGGTTTTCACTCTTAGAGCACCGTGAATGCCGCGGTAAATATACCCAGCGTTCCCCGCGCGCTCACCCCGGTGGGCGCATCAACGCGAACAGGGCTTGTCGTTTGCTGTCGCGACGGTGTTGGGCCCGTTTTGGTGCAGCTTCCTGTCCATTTCGCGTTTACGTCGCACGGTTTGATTACCTTTACAACAGCACCTCCTGGCACGGCCGCACTGGAGGAGCGGCGAATGCGCACTTTCATACGGCCTGCGCACCCAACAGGGAAACAATACTGCAGATTCTTGACAGAGTGAGGGCGCTTCGAACCAAACCTCGACCTTCCCAATCCCCTTTTTTCTTAGTCGACGCATCGCCGCTGGCCGAGTGAGCCGACAACGCTTGCCGCACGTGTTTTAGATCTGCCGCAGAATATCACCCGTATCAATAAATGCTTTCGCTGCTATATCTCACCAAAAAGAAGACTAGTTGTGAACTTCAGTTTTAAGAGTTTTAGCTCTATGTTTTAAATTCAGAGCATTTCTTTAACTAACGATGTCACTCGGCGTTGTCGGCGTGCCTCGGCGTCCACAACAGCCGCTCCAGGTGCGCCCTCTCCCAAACTACTCCTCTGCGGCATCACGGTAACCTCCTCGCTCTCAACAACAGGTCCGCACCCCTCCCACTACACTATATAAAAAATAATACTTACCGGCGCCTGGTTTTGATCGCACGACCCTGCGGGCGGAACGCAAGGTACATGGTGCTCTACCCACTGCGCCACAAAGCCGACACAGAATAGAAGCCCACGAACGCGCCTTATATCCTTGACTCATTCAAACTACGTCAACAAGCTGCCGATACAACGCATTCACTAGCTGTGGGCGGAACACGAGGTACGTGGTGCTCTTCCCACTGCACCACAAAACCGACACAGAATGAAATGCTACGAACGCGCCTTACATCCTTGACTCATTCAAACTACGTCAAGAAGCTGCTGATACAACGCATTCACTACCACAAACTCTCCAAACACTAAACGTTAACGCAATACACCCATCCCCTAGGCGACGCATTTACTCGAGTCCCCCTCGCGGGGAGATGGGCCCTTTTTTTACTGTGCGCTCGAGGCCAGCGGTCCGCTCAGCCCGACCGGAGCGTTAACAGCAGAAACACGTTTAGCTCAGCGATAACCGTATCTCCCTCGGCGTGAAATCATTCGCGTCACTGGTCGTGCCCTGTGCGCGTGCAAACCAAGGCATCATCCGAAAGGAAAACTAAGAACTGATATTTCAGTCACGGAAAATTTCGCGTTTAGTGCCTGTCTCGCCATTTTCATATAATATAGTCGCTCATAAGATATGAAGCCCCCGCATATTTTTCTTCATGTGCCCCGAGTTAAAATGTTTCTTTAATTGTTTGATTAGGCGCTTCCGAGTGATAATGTTAGGCTGATTGACCCTATTTGACCGAAAATTTAGAAGGGGAGAAGGAGTCGCCTATTTTAATGGCGTACATGTAAATTTACACGGACAGGTATCAAGTGTAGCCAGGGCAGGGCTAGGGCAAGTGGCAAATGCGCGCGCGCCACCGCTCTAGGTGAACCGGTGAGGGCTGGTCCGCAGCGCCGCAAACCAGCGGCGGTGAAAGGTGGGAACTATACCCGAAGCGCAGGCCGTATGAGAGTGCGTGCCCGCCGCTCCTCCAGCCCGGCCGTGCTCCTGGTTAAACCGGACACGATGGGAAGTAAGTGGTCGTAAGGCAAAGATACGTTAAAGTTTTGTTTTGCAGTGCGCAAAAACGAAATGTAGCGACTATATACAAGCATCTGGCCGCAAAGCAAGCACTACATTTCCCACACTAATTGCCATGAATGAGACTTCTGTTTCTAAATTGATGAATACCAATTAGTTTGCGTTTTAAGAGATATTAAAAACGCAGAAGGAGCAACTGGTTCTGATGAATAACGATTATAAACGTTCTCTCAGCTTTCTGGCAATTCTCAAACTTAGTAAACTGACTATGTAAATCGGTATATATGGGAATCATTTAGCTCACAGCACACCTTTTTTCGGTGTCGGCGCTTGTTTCGCGCGGGTATGTAGCTCTGAGCTAGGTTCCGCTGTATCACCCATTGAATGACACTCCTGGACGTGATTTTAATGCGGATGCGCGTCTGGGATGCAGAGGCAGCAAGCACCGATCTGGCCCGGCCATGGCCGTCGCTTTTTGCGTTGGAGACGCCACCCCTGTGAATTCTAGGCTATAGTAGGCAAAATTTTTGATTTCAGTCTTTGTGGAGCAACATCCGAAAAGTCAAGTGAGTTCGTATGGGCAATTGTGGTGGATATCGTTTACATATTTGCTTTTCTACCACCTTCAAAGCGTGGATTGGAGCCAGTCTTTTTTAGTATGCGTTTTCGGCCGCGCAGATCAAACGTTCTTAAGCTAGGGGTTAGATAAAGAGTGTTCTGTTGGGTTTCTTTAATACACGTCACGTTTCCGCGCAATTTATTGGGAAATGAGTGTCCGGGTGTTTTATAACCATGACTACATGATACGAGATACGACGATAATGACGACAAAAGATGCCCACAGCCCGAACCTATGAGGGGCTTTGCCTCTGAAAACCAATTCCGAACTGTACAAAGCTCCCAGTTACACGTTCCTCATGACAGATTCGCCAGCTATTTTGAGTGAAGTTCACAGCGAAGGTAAAATATGCATAATGCGAGAGGGCCGAAGTAGAGTAAAAAGCAGCAGACATAATTAAACCTCAACAACTGGTAGAAAGTTCCATCATATGATTGTAAAGGTAGCCCCCGAAGCTATCACTGGGCGTAAGGGGGCGAGGCAATACAAAATCCGGAATAGTTGTGACGACCTGTGGGTCTTAAACTGGCGACATCTGGACATATGGTCGTTTCTGTTCTGCTCCTCCGTAAAAAAGCAGCCAGCGGGACTGTCGTGGAAGTAGCATTCAAGGGCTTAGCAGGACAACGGCTTATCCACTGAGACACAACTGCTGGTACATTGCCCAATCATAAGGTCGCGTGAATAGACGTAGAAATGTATGCAGGGGCTAACGCGGAGCTCTACCCACGTGAAAAAAATTAGAGGTTGTTTTCCGAAGTAGCACCAAGCTAAAAGAACACGTAAAGGTTTCACGATACAAGAAGTAAAGTTCTTTGCCCAAAAGGGTAGAACAATGATGCAGGATGGTGAGAGTGCCGTTCCTGTGTAGAAGGTTTACTAGTCGGGGGTGCCTTGGTACTTGCTGGCTGCTCGCATCCTTTTTTATTCGCCGGACAGCGCCCAAAATGCCATACAGAGCCCGCGACATCAGAGCCCCCTTCGGCATATATGGGCCACGCTGGGTCCGTCCCCGCAAGCCGGTACGTTCTGGGCTGGGGGGCCTTCCTTTTTTTGCAGCGCGGGTGAAGCATATTAGTCGCCCCTTCTGGGTTTAAAACGAAGCAAGCTGTTTAACAGTAATCCTGACACATAGTACAGGTGAATGAAGGAGGATTTATTTGGTTTAACCAGCGTATGGGAAGGTATATAAAGGCCGTATGGGCGGGACGCCATGAAGAAAAATTCTTGTACAGCCTGCCTGCGGGCAAAACGTTCTCAAGATCAGCATGTTTCACTTCAAAAGAAAACGTAATTTATATTGTTCAATCCACAAAAGAGGCGGTTTTGTCTGCAAATATATTGAACGTTCGGCGGGGTTTTTGCGCGGGGTATTCTATTCACGTGAGTGCAATTCCAACTGCAGAACTACTAACTGGACCACATGGGTGTCACATATGAGTCTTTGATCTGAATGTGATGCTTCATACATTTACAAGATAAAATTTTTATTTGTTTGTGTATAGCGAATGTCAGGACGTTAACAAGTGCCTGCTCCGCCAAGAAACGTTTTGGCTTCCAGGAGTAGCCCAGTACGCCAGCTGTATACAAACACGCCTCGGAAAAAGAAACTCCTCACGAAAAGGCTATCAAAAGAACTTCCATTGTGCGGGGATAGGGTGGGTGGAGGTGTAAGCAGAACATCTATTAGGAGTATCGGAATAAATTACGGAATATTCGTATTCGGGTATTTTTTACTCTCCAACCCAATGAGTCCGGCATGAGACCTATGTTAGAAAGATAGTAGCGCTTTTATTACCGTCAACACCCTTGCAACAAATGTCCCGGCAGAAACATTTAGAGCCCTGGGGAGTCCCCTCACTGACCGGAGTGACCGTATTCACAACGGATGTGATAAATAAAGTTTTTCGTCTTGCGCCTCCTGCTCTCCTGACCGAACGCAAAAATTTTGTCCTGCGTTCATGTATTCCCAACTTTTGTTGTGACCGTATTATCTCTATTTTTATTTGTTTTTCAGTGGCTTAAAAAACAATAAGAAGATGCGGTGACTTTATGTTATCCAATAGCTCAACAAACATTTCAGAACGTTAACGCCTGTAAGTGTCCGTCCCTTATGTATTTATTGCGGTGATATAAGCACGTGAAATATTAGATGAAGCAGAGTATAGAACCACTGGGTGATAAACTACGCTGCTATACCTGTGTTTGCGGGCCCTCTTTATTACAAAATTTATTGCGCAGTTATGTATATTTACCGCCTCCTACCCAGCCCACAAAAAAGATACCCGTACTCCCCGGCAGCCTGTAATCTGCTCGCTTAGTGTGCGCTTTCTGGAATTCAGTAATCACGCTCCGTATCTGCAAAAAACAAATACGTTGGAGAATGCAAATTTAGCCTTCAACACATGCTTCCCAGTTGTGTTAAACTACGGCTTGGCAGGAAGGCCATAGCATTTTATCAGCGCACCATTTTACTTGGAGGCTTCCCCCTACTATATAACATTTCTGCATGACTTTGTTGCCGTATGTAGTCGACATACACAAAAATAACGTCATGGCACGTTTTTGCAAAGAGGCGTTCACGGGCACTGAAGGCGGTCGGCGCGGCGGGACCTACCCAAAGTTGGCGGTTCTGCCGCGGCTGTTGTTGCGGTCGCCCGGCAAACTTCGCTGTCCTGTGCCTATACGCAAGTGCTGGGTCGAGAGGCCCCCGCTCGACAGCCGGATCACCCACTGCTCGTACGTGAGACCGGGATTTGGTGTGAGAAACAGGGAGGGTTGGCACTTCCGTACCATATGGTACCGGATGGCCAGCTTCAGCAAACATTGCAGGTAGTGCAATACTGGGTGGGCTATATGTGGCGAAGCAGGGTAAAGTTGGGGTAGGAGTTGGTGTGGAGCCGTTGGAGGGAACGGCCAAGGTGCAAGGGCGCACTGGACATAACGAGGGAACCTTTTAGGCCATCGCAATGCCATTTATTGCCACAAGAAGACTGTGCCACACCTACAGGTGAGCTAAGCCTCGCCAGTCATAGCCCCTGCCACACCTCGCCCGCCGGCTTCGTCGCCGCATCAGCTCGAGGCTATTGGCCCCCTCAGGAAAGGGACACCACTGGAGACATCGACCAGGCGGAGATGTTCGACCCGAGGTGGTGGTGGTACACTGAAATAAGTGGCCTTAAAGGGCGTCAAACAAGCGGCCGCCATAGAGGAGTTCAACCGGCGCCATGTCAAGGACTCCCCACCAAAGAAAGGCAAGGGCGAGCAAAAGCGCAAGTTTGCGACTATTCTTCTTACAATATTACTGTGAAAAAAATGTTGCACTATTTTGTTGGTGTTAAACGTAGAAGAGGCTAAGCTGGTGCATTGGTAGGCTCAACTTCGTCCCCTGCTTCATGGGATTTTACGACTGCCTATTTAGAAACACGTGTTATTTTAAATTTACCATAACAACAGAGCCTTGCGAATGATGATGCCTGGATGTTAGTTTAGTTGCGGTGTTTGAAGGTGAGCTTAGCTGCACTTCCGAAATGACATATTTGTTTAAACATAATCGGCAGCATCTTAGCAAACACGGATTTTTTCGTGTTTTTGTTGCTCAATGCAGCTTGTTGAGTTCAGCAACGATTTTGATCTAGCAATAGATAAGCTTAGAGTAATTACTGTATATTCTCGTTCTGCGAAAGAAGCATTGGGAGGTGTTCTATATCAGCTTGTCGTAAGTACATTGCGGGCTACAAACGGAGTGAATCGGGTATTGCATGGATAGCCGAGTATATCTCTCTAAGACAGCAGTCGGTAGCCCTGAACGGTTGTTTACCCGGATATGCTCTCGTGACCTCAGGAATTCCCCAGGGGTCAGTTGCGGGCCCTCTTTTGTTTCTGTTTATATGGCATTGATATGGCAGAAGGCGATCTCGTCAAAATGACCAATATGACGTACACATCCCGCCAAGGAAAAGGTCAAAAGCTCTGCCATCAGAAAATTTCCGCAAAACAGACGCACTTCATTTGCAAATGAAGGACGACCTGCCAAATGACAGCAGGTGGCGGAACGCTGGCTGCAGCATGAAGTCACGCCACAGATGTGCTCGGTGCGACGTGTACCTTTGCATTGAAGTTGGAAGAAACTGCTTCTATGAATTCCATTCTTGAGTTCTGTCCCAAAGGAATTGCGCTAATATCTTGACTCGCTAGTGTTTTGGGATAAGAACACCCAAAAAGTGTTATTGTTGTGCTTGATGCTTGAAATATGTAACAAGAACAAATAAAATCAATTTAATCTCTTTTTCTCTAAAGTTCATCTTCGAAACAGTTATTCGCGGCCATTTCCAATTACGCAAAAGTGTATACGTATTTCTAGACATGCCTAAGGATAGACCAAGTGTCCCTGCAGGGGGACAAGCAATTACTTGTTGTTAGGCTCTGCGCACATTCAAGATGATTTTTTGTGGGTTTTAGGCAACACAAAAGTAAGTATAAGTACTTGGTCAAAGTTATTTCTTCGTGCCATTATTCGCGGGTCTGAGGAGGATATAAATGTTATTAGTATTGTCTTCAAATCTTTCTTCATATTGTTCGTGAATGATTGTGTAGTTTACAGGACTATAGCGAATGAACGTGATTCTGAATATCTGCCGCATGATTTAATTTAGAAGGTCCTGCTGTGCTGATTCAGAAATCTCGTTGAATGTTCAAACGTGTGTTAACGTCACCTTTACAAGAAAACTTTCATTCCAATTCGTTACGTATACCATAAATTACATTGCTTTAGGAACGGCCGAAGAATATAAATAACTATGAGTTCATTTAGCGAGAGATAAGAGAATAAATAGGCACGTTCACAACACAAAAGTTACGGCTGCACGTGTTTTTGGTTTTCTGAGATAAAATTTAAGCGAACCCCCACCTACCTTAAAAGAACAACCGTATTTTACTCGTGTGCGCTCAATGTTGGAGTACGAATGTGTTTTCTAGGATCCATACACCAAAGAGCTGGTTGATACGCTCGAAAACATACATAACAAGGCAGTGCGATTCGTTTTACGTAATTGACACTAAACTTAGCATGAGGGAAAGTAAAATAAACTTGAATGGTAAGACGCAAAACATGAGAGACGAACCCACAGGTTGAAATTTTTTTGTAGTATCTATCATTCGAAAACTGGAAGAGAAGGGGAGAAGTATATCCAAGCGCCATTCTACATATCCCAAGCTAGCTTAAAGCAAATTATCACCTTTCCTCTAAAGGTGACGCCTTGCACGATTCATTTTATCTTAGATTAATATGAGAGTGTAACTATCTTCCACGTATGATTGTACCCACTGTTGATAATGACGATGTTCACGGCGCTTTACGGAAATATTTTGCTGTTTGGTCTCATATTTCATGTTTAGTTTTATGTACCGCCATGCTGTGATGCATGCAAAGGCAGGCAGGTATCAAATAAATAAATAAATAAATAAATAAATAAATAAATAAATAAATAAATAAATAAATAAATAAATAAATAAATAAATAAATAAATAAATAAATAAATAAATAAATAAATAAATAAATAAATAAAATAACTGGCGGAGCCGCAAATCTTGTCTCTGCCGGTTTAACAACGCTACGCAATCAAACTTGACCAATGAAATATTTAGCGTTTTATTCGTTGCAGTACGCAAGGTTTGCTGAATGAGTACTACCATTGCTATGTTATCGGTTTTAAACAAATTAGGAAACTCTAGTCTTACGCCTTTACTGTAGCCTCCTGAAGGAAGGCGTCATTCGCAACACGTCTACATTTTTTTACCGTTGTACGACATTAGAGGAAAAGTAAGTTCTTTTGGGCTATTAAGTGGTGTGCACGTAACTCACGAAAACAGCTTTCAAAATGGATTGAAACTGAAAGCACTTGTTCGATTCCTCCTAGGATCAGCCCTGTGAAAGATCATCAAAAATCTTGATAGAGTAGAAACGTTTTTTGCAAGAAAATTGGGCAAATACTTGACACTCTTTTTGTGTGAAGGAAATTATATTGAATGCTCCTCAGTTTTTGTGGAGTACTAAAACGCTCCGTAGAGGCATTCGCGCCTGTTTTATATTCAACAAAACTGTCACGCACTGTTGTAAATATAGGTGATTTAGTCAGAGAATGAAAGTTCTCAGGAAGATTGTCTGAAAAGAAACTGGCTAAAAGCAGCACTTATATCTTTGTGAAATTCAACAGCCTTCCGTCCTCCCCCCCTCCTTCCCCGTTTATTGCAGGTAAGCCACCCCAAAAAAGATATCAGGACATGCACAAGACATGTATTCCAGCTCTACAAACACCTGAATATTTTCTGTATTCGACAGTAAAGGAGGCACAGCAATTAAAGGAACGACGATTTGTGAGCACTGTTTAATAAATGAATTTTGGTGTCAACTGACGCTGATAATTAGGCAAGGCTGCGCTGAAGGCTGCACGGCAGGTGGATGCGCACGGGCTCACTTTGATGGTGCTGCATTGGGCCCAAAATGCTGGGGTTGTGCTGCACAGCGCGACTGAGTCATCTGCTTGCGCGACATGCAGTGACCGGCATCAGTGCAGTTAACGTGCTGTGGCTGAACTCCAATGCCCGTAGCGCGGCCGTATTTCCGGCAGCTTTAGTCCGGCTGAAGTCCGACGAACGCATCTCGGATGTCCTCTGGTGGCCGTACTTGTGACGTACCCGGGTGTCTTTGGAATGGCCGGAGCCCTACGGCCGGAATGTGGCCGTGTGAACGTAAACTGGTCGACTGGCCGACGGACACTAGCCGTTGGACAGCGATGGGAGTACATCCGTATACGGCCAGAAGGCCCACATTTGTACATGGGCCGGGCATGACTGCCGGCAAAAGGCGGGACAGAAAATGACCTGCCAACGTACACCCGCTGGATTTAGGCCGAACAGTCCGGTGCTGCCTTGGATGGCTTGTTTTTGCTTTCCTCGAAGTTTCATAACCAGATGTTGGGAACTCGGAAACACTCCATGATGAAGTGGACAGAGCAGGGCTCGACAGAGCTGCCACGGGAATCTCCTTCCTCGTATTGGTACTCAATTATACTGTCACCACCCCCAACAGTAAAGGGCTGACGCAGCACTCCAGCGCTGCACAGAAGGCGAACCGAGAGTGCACAGACTCTCCTGATCCCCCAACTCAAAACCTGGTTCAAGTCTCTTTATTTGATGTGGGTTGGCTAACGCGAAACGTGAAAAGAGGTTTAACAAAAGAAATTTTATTTTTTCAGAAGTAGTTGGTGAATCATTCAACATATTTGAATATCCTTACTACTAAGTGTATTAGCAGTAACTAGATTTGGGAGTATTTGTGAAACATTTTAGAGAAACAATAGCGCAAATCCAAAGAATAGCGAAACATTAGCATTTCATATCGCGATGCCAGCAAACTGCCTTTATTCCACGTCGGAGTCTCTTGCGGATAAGGAGGCAGCCTTTTCGATGCAATAGAAATAGCCATTCTGACCCAACTGCATGCGGTGTAATTCCCTTTTCCATGTATGTGAACATTTTTTTCTTCGAATAAAAATTTATTTGGAAGTTAGCCCCTGTCTGTTTGCATTGTGTGCCATCGTGCCATTTTTTGCGCTACTGATTGCGTGTACACTGCCATAGGAACAAGCCAAGGTGGCATTTGGGAATAAGGAATGTGTCGTGTCTTCTGGTTACTTTTGCGGCACATGTAGTGGAACACGTCGCAGCACGTCACCATACGATACTGTGCCGTGACGAATTTTTAGTTGAGAAGAAATATCGGCCTTAGTACGCTTGGTAGATAAACATGGTAGCATCAGCAAAAGAGATGACCCAGAATTTTAATTCTTATCAGTAGCTACGCGATTGTTCCCGATAGTATCAACATTTTCTGGACGCTTTCAATAAGTACACAGTTTTTTTATCGGGTGCTAGTGCACGATACAGAGTCAAATTCCAGCTGCAGTGACAAATGGCATACAGCTTCAGAACAGAGCCCGGCTCCTTGAACTTCTTCAGTAGGCTACAGAGAGCGCCAAGAGATCAAACGGCCGACTGATTGATCCCCCAGATGTGCAGGGAGAAGCTAATCTTACTGTTAAAATTACCCCAATGTACGTTACTTCGACCGCACATTGTAGAGCTTTACCATTATAGGTATAGAACAAAGGGCTGCCACTGTTTTTTGTTTTTGTATGTCCTAGAACTTAGTTCTAGCAGTATTTATGAAAGTTTGGGTTGCGAAGGCAACACAAAATAAAAGTACACCATCACTCGCTTTAGAGCCGCACAGCCGGCACGGTTTGAAACAGCCTTAAATCTTTTAAACATCATTGGCATGATATACTACTTAGAAAGTATCATTCACAGGGTGTGAAAAACATGTGGCGCTACGAACCAGCCCAAAGCATGATTTACCTGATAAAGAACTGCATCAAAGAGATGCGAGAGATGGATGTAAACTGAGCTGACGCCGCTTTTCAAGTATTATATCATCGCAGATGACATCAAAAACTTTGCCTAAATCGAAATAAACGGCATCGAGTTGTCTTAAAATCGAGTCATAGCTTAAACTTTAGAAGATTTGTGGTGGTCCATTTCCCAGGCAGAAAGCCGTGCTGCTGACGTAATGTGATGGATTTTATTAGATGTGAAGCAGCTTATGGTCGGGCTTGTTCCCTTAACCGTTGTGCGGGCGCCGTTGTACGGCGTCCACACCCTCACTGCGCATGCCTGATAAGATTGCCGCTGATGATTATTGTGGCAATATGCCCTTAGGGATTGGCCAACCAAAGAATCCATCCAGAGATAGCTTCGCGTTCACCCACCGTTGTCATCTTCCCGTTGGTGAACCCTGTGTACCACAGCCTCACTGCACATGCCTGGCCAAGCACCGCTGATGATGATTGTAGCAGGATATTCCCTAGGGATGGGCCAGCCAAAGAATCCATCACGAGATAGCTTCGTGTTTAACTACCGTCATCATCTTCCCGCATGGGAACCCGGAGTAGTATGCGAGGTATTCATCCTCTCCCCTCCAAAGGTCCTCTCCTTTCCGGCCTTCCTCCTCTCCTCTTCTAAGCTCCTCTCCTCTCCGGGATTGCGCAACGATTGGCAACACGTGCGGCTTTGCGCAAAATAGTGCGAAGCAGTTTAGGCTTAGTGACGCGACGGTAGCCGCTGCATACTCCGCGTGGGGCGCCACTGTACCTCCAAGGTAGAAATGACCCGCAACGTCGCGTTCGAACTGAAAACTAATGGAAACTTGAGTTTACCCCATGGCTGCTTCGCATATAACTCAGGGTTCCTCTACGCGAAGATGGTGAAAGTTTTATTTATTTATTTTTTTACCGGCAGGGCATACAAGCATTGTAGAGAGGAGGGGCTCACATAAAAGCAAAAAAAAAATATTTAAAAAGCACGCGACAAGTGTTTAACGATGGTACACGAAAAATATATCATAATGTTAAAAAACCTGAGCAAAGCTAATGCAATAACCGCAGAGATAAACGCAATCAACTCGGAGCAAAAGAAATGCAATAGATAAGCGCACATTGCGCAATGGAAGCCATCCTGCAGAAAAAAAATTATACTTTTGTCGCAAATCAGTGTTTGCGAGTGAAAGCCGAAAGGGGTTAGTTACAATAAGTGGCGTCCACAGCAGGACTGGTCGGACAGTTGTCCATGTTGCTAGGGCACGAGAGGTTCATTCCTAGCTGAGGTAGACGTGGACGCCGTGCTTTATTTTAGTCCAGATGGCGCAGGCAATGTTGGACAGGATGCTGTCCATGGGATCGCTGTTGGACTTGAAGAGAGTGTGATTGCTAGCATGTTAGGATAGCGAAATAGCATATGAGCGCGGTTGGCGTGATGAGGATTACGAGTACTATGCACGGCAGACTAGCACCGAGAGGGAGGTATCCGAAAGGGAACTAGATTTTTTGATGGAACAGGAATGGAGGAAAGAGCTCGGAATAGGTGTCAAGGGTGAAACGTGTGTGCTCCAGAAGGAAAAGCAGAGATTCGTGGAAGAATGCGAAATTGAGCAGGGAAAATGATCTCCACAGATCGAGCAGAGAACACTCAGGAAGAGAGAGGCAGAACCAGATAGTGAAAGAATGGCTGTCATCGTGGCTCAGGCAAGGTTAGATGGATCGCTGTCCACGGGACAATTGTTATAATTTAAGGGAGTGCCCTTGGTGGCGTGGTTGGATAGCGAAGTAGCACGTTAGCGCGAGTGGCGAGATGAGGAATATAAGTACTAGGTGCGACTGACTAGCGACGAAAAGAAATTGTTTGACATGGAGCTATATCTGTGGATTGAATAGGTGTGGAGAAAAGAGCTCGGCCAAGGCGCAAAGGGTGACACGGATGTGCTCGAGCGGCAAAGGCAAATTTTCGGGGAGGAATACGTAGAGGCGGAAAGGAAACGTTTTGCAGAGATATACAGCGGAAGAAAAATACAGCCCAAGTGAAAAAAAAAAAAAAGGCAGAAGAAAAATACAGCCCAAGTGAGTCAAAGGAAGGAGATAGGGTTGGAACACGTGGCTGAGATAATCAAGCAAAAAACGTTTGAGCCAGGGCTCAAGAGAAACAAGACTGCGAGGCGCAGTCCTGGAGCCAAGTCAACTTTCAGCCGTGGCTCAATAGAAAAGACCGAGTCGCAGTTAGGGAGCCATGGAAAGTCTGAGCCAGAGGGCAAAATAGAAGACGGTAAGGGTCAGAAACATCATCGAGGAGAGTGGGCTGGGGCCCGCAACTTTTGTCAGAGTGGCAAGGTGCTGATTATTTTCAAATGTGTTCCGCCAACCGAAGGTTTTGACTACAAGTTGGTACATGCACGTTAGAGGGCGAAGCTTTCATCTGGGCGATTGTCATCTGGGCCATTGTCGCTTTGTACCTCCTCGGAAGATTGGTGACGCAAAATATTTGCCGAGAAGTGTACTCTGAGCGAGCATCTAGAGACAGCTTGCTGTAGCTTG
Organism: Haemaphysalis longicornis; assembly: GCF_048455015.1. Lineage (NCBI taxonomy): Eukaryota > Metazoa > Arthropoda > Arachnida > Ixodida > Ixodidae > Haemaphysalis > Haemaphysalis longicornis. The sequence goes on from NW_027526407.1 coordinate 132,717,571, forward strand.
ATTGTTTGGATAGTCGAACACTTTTTACGGGTTGGGTATGCTGTAGTATTTTCTTTGTAAGCGTGATGCTGAGAGTGTCCTCGAAGCACACGAATGAAGTTTCAGCTTAAGCTGGAGTTTTCTGTGTATGTAAGGGATGAATTTTGGGGTGCAGCGTGGATCCTGTATTTTCTAGGAGTAGTGTAGCCTGCGTGTTTTCTAAGCGCGTGAAATGTACTTGTGCGAAAGATGCGTTCGTTTTGTGGATGTTCCCAAGAACGAAGTCTGCGGTTTTTTTCGTTTGTCGTGTTTTGGAGAAAGAGAACGTAGGGTGTGTCAGTGGTAAGCACCTCCGCTGCGCGAAAAATTGGAACACTTGCGTGCGCGAGGTGTTGGCGCGTGAATATGCGTAGTACAGCCGACCGAAAGTGCTCTGGAGGAACCGCGATCTGGTCCGTTTGTGTGCGTTTCAACGATGCATCGGAGCTGTGCGACCAAAGAAAAACTCTCTCGTCACAGACTTTTTGTTTCTTTTCCCTCTTAATTGTTTAGTGTGTCACCTTTTTAGATCGGTGTGTAAGTGTGGTCATTTGGGTTTATGGCCTGTCGTTTGTGCAGGATAAAATATTCTGGCAATATGCCTAGGGGGGGGGGGGTTGCTTGAGGAGTGTCACAAACGACCCGCCAGGCCCTCAATTTTTTCATTCGATCGGCTGACAATACGGTTTCCCTCGGGAGAGGACAGCCATTTTCGGCCGCACTTCGGCAACTGAGCCACCCCGTCTGCTTTTCCCCTGTTTGTTTTTTCCGGCTTTTCCTTGTCGCTGCTCCGAAGAGGGCGCGTAGCGGTGTCGCGGCAGTTCCGCTCTCTGGCGGCTGTGCCCATTTCTGGGAAGGTGACGTCATAGTGCCAAGGGGAACCGGTTTGGTCCAGCTCGGTACCCCCGCGATTCCGGGAAGGGGGCATCACAATCGTGGGGGCAGCCCGCACTTCAAGATGCGGCGTGGTGGCGGTGGCCCAGAGAAAGAAAGAAACAGTGTCCCCACTATTGTGCTAGGACATTCGGGCGATCGGGCGAAATATATTTAAGGGGTTCGCAGTGGCGGCGTGGGGTAGTCGACTGGAGAGTTTTCCACGTGAGACGCTGGGAAGTGTCCTGGGGTGAAACGTGTTTAGCCGGAGATAGTCGGTGGGCCTTCGGCAGTAGGACCCGTGCTTCGTTTAGGGGATCGAGTTCGCCTCGTCATCGCTGGCCACAAGGCCGAGCAGACACCGCACCCGGCGCACCGAAAAACTTAATTGGCTACCCGGCCAAGCCGACACGACTTCGTCGTGACTTTCCGTCACTGAAATGGCGGTTACCCATAGGCACGCCTAGGGTTAAGAGCTATGCCTCCTCTGCAAGTGTTTCTTCAGTCACTTCCACTCTGCGTATTCGCTAGGTTTTCTTTTTTCTTTTTGCTAACCAGGGTTAAGATGTACGCCTTTCATAGAGAGTTGGTCTCTGTAATCCCCCTTCGTGTATTTGGTTTTTTAGTTGTTTCTTGTCTAGATAACACCTTGCGTTTGTCGCCCTGCACGCACGTGCGCACATTGTACGGCATCCCACAGCCTATTGCCTGCGCGCACGAAGCCGTTGTCCACGTAAAGGTTTTTTTGTTTTTTTTTGTCTGACATTGCCTGCCCCCATGTAATCTTGTCTTGTGCGCGCAGTAAAAGTATTTTGTTTAAAACATAGTGGTGCACACCTCTGAACTCTAAGTCACTCCAGAAACTTGACACAGGTACACACGCACGGGCCAGCCATCCTGCAAATATAAATACCGGTGGTCGCATCTTCCTTTTTTGCGGCAGCGGGTTATGGGGGTTGCAAGAGGTAGCTGATGTAGACTAGACGTAGAACCAGATCTGCGTTCTACCTGGTGTTTATATATTGATACGAATTTTTTCTCCACTATTTCAAGATACTGGTGGTTGGACATACAGGTTCTGTTCCAAACGACACATGTTATTTATAATTGCGGCAAGCAAATTAATTATTAAATCTTTAAAAACGAAAGGAGAGGTGAACCTTATGGTAAACCTGCACACCGCATCCAGAGATCAGAATTCCCGACCGAGCATCACTCTGTTGTGGGGAGTTAAACTGAGTGTACTTTCGAAAAGTATTCAAATGTTTCGAAATTCGAGATTTTTGAGAGAGGGGTGTTATTAGGAGTGTAAGAAAATTGGACAGGGTCGGTTTTACGGCTGTAGGTGATAACTTTAGTCTCTCATGGGTTCAGGATTAGGCCCTCTTCCGCACAGCAGCGTGCGAAAGTTGAGATGTCCTTTTAATGTCCGAGGCAGTCCGCAGGGCAACTGACTAGTTTGTATACCTTTATATTGTAACAATACAAGAGGAAAATCGAGCTCTTCATAGCGGCGAATATGTTGTTAATCAATAAAAAAGTACGAAAGACGGCCTAACCCGGACGCCTGAGGTACGCCACTGCTAGGGCTCTATTCAGTAGATATTTGGCGACTGATTGTAACATAGCAGCATCTATTAGGGGATACCTGCATAAGAAGGCAACTAAATGATCGTCAAAACAGCAGACAAACCAATCGCTGTTGAGCAATATTGGGTGAGTTACTAGAACAAAGGCTTACTTTAATCGCAGAAAACTGCATCAATCTGGCAGCGGTCTGTGACTACTTGGAAAGCATGCGTCATAATGCTAGCAAGAATAGTGGCCGTTGACCTCCCAGTTATCAAGGCTCACTGATTGGTTAAAAACGCATGTTTCACGCACGGGAACCGTACTGCATGTAATGCGGGCCCAAAATGCTTGTATGGAGCACTAACGATTGAAATCGGCCGGTAGTTGGGTGAATCAGGTTTGGCGCCTGACTGTACGGGAGCATACATCTTAGATATTTTCAATAAAGCGGGAAAAGTATTGGTGTATAAACCGTTAGTGAAAGTAGATGTTAAAAAGGAACTAGGATATCCTTGAAAGTTCTTAGTTATGCTGCCGGAATACCGTCAGGGCTAGAAGACAGAGAAGGCTTTATGCGTTTGAGGCTTTCAAAAACAAGCTCCTCATCAAAGAGAACTGTACTTTCTCCACGCCTACAGAAACACCTTCAGGAGCTGAACGTTGGGGATTCCTTTCGTACGAGAAGTTCCGAAGAGGTCTGTGACTTCTTTGCACAGCACTCGCACTGTGCATTTATTGATTTCGTGGAGACACAAAAGACATTTATTATTCCCTGCCACAGGACCAGGTCCTGGAATGTGCCTCAGAATGCATTTCTGAGTTTGGTGCAGTAGCATTTTAAGTATTTAGTGGAGTTCCAATGCAAGGGTTTCTCGACCTGTTATCGATGTATTGCAGTCCACTTTTATTTCCTGGAATGGCAAAACGTTCATATAAAAAGGGGTGTATGTAGAGGGTGTTGTGTTGCTTTACTGCTGAGTGTTGTTTTTCTGGGCCAGGTCGACCAGTTGCTGCCGGTTAAATTGATGTCAACAAATGTCGTCCAAGTGTACAGGTTTGTGGATGATTGATGAGTGACCTTCGTATGGGTGCGTCTAGCTATGAGAGCGATGCGCGGTACACACTGGCAGTCCTCGAAGATTGCATGAAACCACTTCAAATACCTCACGAAGAACCGTAAGGTAACGCTCCGAAAATCTTGGATATGATCCTTAGGTTTTTGGACAACCAGGTTTGCTGGAGTTACGCACGCTGGTGCCAGAAGCCCCTAATGCCATTTAATCTGCACAAATCAAACTGGTGAAACAAGGCGTAATGAAGCTATTTCTCAGTTATACCAGTCATTCGGATGAATATTTCTAAGCCAGAAGGTGGAGGGCAGGAGATTTATGTGTTTTCTGTGTTACAGTAATGTTAATCATATCTATTTGCGGGTAGTCAATTGGGAGTTCCAGATAAAAGCGGCACCTAAAAAATGGCCAATAGCATTGGAAACTAAACAATAATAAATTCCAACTCATCAAGTATTACTGAGTATATAAAGAAGCACCATGCACTATTCTCAGAACCCACGCCACACATAGCAAACGACAAAAGTTCGCAAAGTTGTTCATCAGCCTTATTTCAGCTTCCCGTTATTATCCCTGTGCGGTAAAATTATATCTTTTTTTCGTAATTCCTAGAAGCATTAGTTACGCTATTCCTCTTGCCAGACTTGCGCGACCTATGAGCTCTCTCAATTAACAAAAGCACAAATGTATATACAGAAAATATGAGCTAGAGCTTGGCACAATGCTGGCGGCTTCAGTCATCCTGCACCTTTTTTCCACCTGCCTATGCGCACACCTAACCAACATTTCGGGAGACCAAAGTTGTCAACCGAAGTAGACGCCGGGAAACTACGAAGAGGACATTGAAAGATTAATCCAGTGATGAGCCCTTCTACTGCGAACGAGCTAGATTGTGGATTCACCTCCATCCTAGCAGAATGCCGCGTCCTGCGGCAGCTGGATCGTCGGTTGTGCTACCATTGCTTCTCCAGTGGCCAGCAATGGGTGCCTGCCCTCACCGACTGCGATGGATCGACCACCACTATCTGGAAGCGCGAGGGCGCGCAGGGTGATGCTACGACCTCCCACTTGCGACGGGCACCTACGGTGTACACCACGCAACCTCACCGTGCACCGCAGTACTAAAGCCTGAGGGGCATGGTCAGGGGTTTAGTAATTTCTTAAATACACAATAGAGCTCGCCGGTTGCACGGTGGTTTTTCGGTTGGCAGCCACACTTTCCGCGTCCCCTCCTTTCTTTTAGCTGCCATCTTTTTTCCTCCAAGAAGGCATGTCTATGGCACATTCGATTACCTACCTAGCCCGTGTCATTTTATCTTTCGTTTTTTTCTCACTTTCTGAACCCATTTCTGGGCACAAGTAGTTTCCTGAAGCTATTTTTGGTTTTCTTCTTCGACTTGTGCGCTTCACAATCTTCTTTTTTTCTGCTTATTGTTAAGCTTTTTTGTGCCTTCTTAGGAAGTCCCAGATGTGTGTTTATGACTCTGGTTACAGGTGAGCAGTTAGAGGTGCCTAGAAAAAAGTGCATTTTAGCCTGATGTATGTGTTCACCCAAACAAAATGGTACTCGAGTTATTCTCGTACACACAAACGATAGTAATGGTAGTACTTTAAGGTAGTTGTTCACATTCCTGACTTCTGGGACTTCTCATACAAGAGCAGAGACGACATGAGAGAATGGAAAAACGACCGAACCCCGGAAAGTTGTGAGGCAGAGAAAGGTACAATACGTCCCAAGTCACCAGCAAGAGGGTCAGCAGACAGTTCAACTCCTCGCGAAGACTTTCTCTAAAAAATAGAGGGGAAACAAGAGCAATTCCTTTAACGCATTTGATTCGCTAATCTTCTAGGCCAGGAGGTTATTGGATTAACCTTTCAACCGCTGGTTTATTTTTGTCTAGACAGGAGAAATAGGCACTGTTTTTCGCCTCCTTTCTCACGATACTAGAACCCATTTACTTCAAAAAGTGGGCATAAAAGGGAACGTTTTTTTTCTCGCTTTCGTATTGAAGTGTTGAAATGAACATAAATAAATGACGCATTTTTCTTGCTACTTTCTAACACTTGTGTTGAGAATACTACATTATATGGCGAACTCTTTAGAGGCTCGGGCTGTCGGCGGCTGGTGTTGTCACCGTGTCTCGTATCATGCAGTCTTGGTACTAAAACACCGGGACGCTCGTTTTCCAAGGCGTTGCGCTAGAACCAAACGCGTAGTAAAAAATCACGCCAGGACACTCATTATCTGACACCTTGAACTTGAACGTCTCATCTACGTGATCAAAAAAGAGAACTCAATACCCACTGGGCGCCCTCGTTTTTCAACGCATCGCGCTAGAGCGTTTGGTGCTTCAAAGGCACAAGACATTTGTAGCAAGGCGTGATACCTCTAGCCGGCAACAATTTCATCACCGTGGACAAAAGCACAAAAGCGCAAAGAACACTTATTCACTGCCCGCTTTGTAGCTTTCCAGGTTTCACGTTAGTGCAGATGTTCGGGGATTTTTTCTTTTGTTTTACATAGCCATTCTCTTCGTTCCTGCAACAGGCAATTCTTTATTGTTCCTTCCCTTTCTCGATTCGTATTTTGACAAGTTTCTTTATTTTATCACCTGGTTTTGTTTTATTTTTGTTCAATGATTTCCCTTCTCTGTCTTTATTCTAGTTTCGTGTGGTTTATTTTTTTCCATTTGCAATGCCTTTGTGCTTGTAAATCAATCTTTTTTCATTTCGTCTTGTGTCTGTATCACTGGTATACTTAGGCGCAACGGTGGGAGAATATACCTCTTTACCAATATCGCTATATGTTTTTCCCAACGGAGTACTTAAGTGTGGTCAGTCTCATTAGTGTTTTCAACTCTAAAGATTTGTATATTTGGGTACTTCATTTGGTGCGTGTCTCGTGTAACCTAATTAGTAAGTGCTTTTAGGCTTATGAACACAGTTTGTTTTAAACAAGACAAGTTGCTCCACATCATGGCCCCCTGCTCCGATTCCTTCTAGAGTACGGAGGGTAGCTGCCTATTTAATTTCCCTTTATGGTGAATAGCATACTTCCGCTATAAAAAAGACAAGTTGCTTGTCGAAGAAGTATCATGTTGGTTGTATTCATAAACTTTCTTGCCGTGATAAGAATTAGCAACCAAATTCAGAATTACAGAAATACCAGGGACGTACTTTGCTCCTACTTTTTTAATTTTTTTATTTCAGCATACTGCAGGCCCTTCAGGGCCTATGCAGGAGTGGTTACAATTATTGCAAGTTTTCATCGTAAGGATAACATAGGTATTCACCGGGCAAGAAACAAGAAGAATATAGATTACACATGGACAGAAGTACCGTGAAAACGTTTAGTTCACAAAAAGAAGTTATATAAATACTATCATTTCAAATACTGTAATAACCTCTTTTAATATTGATGGCGTAGTTTGTACACAGTGTGTGCACACGTTTGTAAATCGAAGGTCAACTTCAATCTTTTTAATATACCTCTATCAAGCAGTTTTCTCAATCAGTCCCCAACAAAAAGCCCACTTCAATCTGTTTATTTTTGGCCAGCGTTTTTTCTGATTATATGATAAGGCACTTGGCCACATCAACATTGCGAGACAGGGATATAGAACCGTACTAGACTTTTCAAGTTCCGTGCACACTGTTGGCCTATTATCATGATTAGTTGTATGGGTAAGAGTGTGAAGCAAAAATGCACTCTTAAAATTTATCGTAGACAGTATGAAATCTCACCTGTGGAAGTTTTAGAGATGTCAGCCTGCCTTCATATCAGAAATTCCCTTGCAGAAACCCAGGTATACCCATCTGAACGAATGTTTACCTTGCCGTTTTTTTCAGCATATGTGATGTTTCTGGTCCTTCGTACAATTTCCGTGAAGTCCGTCGTTAGGTTTGTGTTTTGAACTGCGGGTAAACGACTGCATAACTGTGGGTATCTCAGAGGGGTGAGGAACTGTTGGAATATAGAAGCTTCCTAAGTATTTTCGGAATGCTTAAGAAATTGGTGGTACTCATTGCACGGGCGAAACTCAACACTGTATGATTCCCAAGAAGTGAATTAAAAATATAATAATCAGTAGAGACCAACGAACCTGGTCCTTGTCCTAAACAATGTTTACCAATGTGGGGGTGAACTTTAGACACGGCAGCCTAGATTAGTATGAACGTACGATAATGGCTTTTTTAAGAAAAAATACACTGCAATAGATAACATGGATGCCATCCACTTAGTATAACAAATCCTTTGACTTGAAATATATAGCTAATGAAAACCGTTTGATTCAATAGACACCACAATGAACTTAAAAGCATTTATAGAACATGGTATAGGCAATACCTAGACCAGAATGTTGGACTAGATTGAAAAAGTGATGCACAGGAAGGAAAGCCGTTCAGTAGTAAGGTCAGGTCACGTTCCTGATCTGTAAATCACGTTCCTGATCTGTAAAAAGAGTATAAATGGAACACGGTTTTTGGAAGCGAAAAATTGAATTTGGTATCTACCCCCGTCCTGTTAAAGCTCAAATACCAACGTCAAGACGCTTTCATCATAGTCATAGTTTACGCAAATTTTGGCAAAACACTTGCTTTCAATGCATTTGCATGGCCTCGAGCAATCAGGCACTGGAACGATCTTAGTGATCAAATTGCATTCATATTTAGTCATGATAGCTTTACCTGTAATCTGCGCGAATATTTTTTTAGTAATTGTGCAGGTAAAAAAATAATAAGCACAGAAACAATACGAAAATGCCTATGCATATAATAGCGAAAAAAACTGTATAGGAAGCAGAGCGAAAACAATTGAGGCACCGCAAAATACAAGCTATACATTTGAAAAGTACTGCTTTATTTTTCCTCTGTAGGGAAGGTTTCAATTAGTAGAGATAGAGAGAGAGAGAGAGAGACAGAGAGAGAGAGAGAGAGAGAGAGAGACAGAGAGGGACGCCAATTGACGCAAGTTGTACCTCCGCCCTAAACAAAAAACACCAAACAATCACGTCAGAAATTCTCCCCGTAGAGAGGTAGCACAAACAGTGTATTGTTTCCTTTACAATTTTTGTGGCCAAAAGAATGAGGCATTAACGGGAGAATGTCTTGTTTTCACGTAAAAGCACGTTGCCACAACGGAAAATAGCAAGTGTAGTTCTCTAAATCTATTATAATATTCGTCAAGTGGTTTTTAACGTACTCTTGGTTCTTTGGACTCTTGAGTGAAGGGCAATAGGTAGTCTTGTGCATTTCTTGGATATTATTTATGATTTCTATGTCAAACGAAGATGTCGTACTGTGGCACATGAGTGCTGCCCTTTGCAAAACACAAATACAGTAATGCACGCTGTATGTTGAAAAAAGAAGAAAGCAAGCCCACAGGTAGGTAGGTTATTTATTGCTAGTAGAGAAATATTTAGGTGCCGTTCTAGTCTGGGAAGAATTACCAGTGGAGCAGTGTGTCGTCCCAAGAGAGCACGCAAAAATAATAGTTTCGGCTTTCTTATTCAGTAAACTTTCTAACAAACAAGCTAAAGGAAACTACGAATGATTTTTTGATAGTCGCACCACACGCGTATTCTGGAGCGCTTGGGTTCGGATACCTCCCGGCGGGCATTTTTTCTCCACTTTCTTTTTGTCTTCCAAAATTCAGTATATTTTAATGACCTACCACATCCTCCCTTGTGATTTGCGTTCCTCCGAGCATGGCCACTATCTGCGCCAATCTCATTCTTCCCCGCTCCGCTAACCGTCACCGCGACTACCGCATCTCTCGCTTCGCTAGCTGCTGCAACGAAAAGGCACGCTGTTTCAACGCACTTCCCCGAGAATTTTGCCGCCACTCACGCTTTGTATGGTTCAACGATTATGGCTTTGATTACCTCCCAGCCGGCCGAGTCCTCGCTGCTGTTGGCTTACACTCAAGCATTGTGGGTGTTACCTTAATGCCGGGAAGGTTTGTGCGCTCTTGCAACAGGGCTGCAATCCTGTGGGGTGGCGCGACTTCGCATGCACCGCGAATCCAGTTGCAGCCCTGGCTATCTTTTCGAATGACAGACTTTCCACCACTTCCTCCAATTCTATCCAATGCAAAGACCCCGGACGTATATCGGGCGAGGAGCCGACATCCACCACACCCCACGTCCACCGCTACAACGGCGCACCGGTTGAACGCCGGCAGCCCGTCCGCGGATGAGCGTCGCTTCAGCGGCATGCCACCCCCAACCGCCAAACCTGCACCGGCAACAACGCCCCGAGGGAATGCTCGCGGCAATACTAAGACGCTCCCCCACCAGCGTCGCACCGACAGCATGCCACGCCCAACCTCCGCATCTTCGGCAACCACCGAGGCCACGGGCACCGACAGAATCGCATCCTCCGGACCTTCCGGGGTCTAAAATACAGCCATCCGTGACTCATTCCCATACAACCTTCGCAAGAATCAGCATAGCAACAACTGACTACAGCACAAAAAAAAAACAGTCAACACGGCCTCCTTCCCTGTTTCAAAACAGTTTTTAAAGTTAAGAAAAATCACTAAAAACCGCATACGTTCCGAATAGCACGTTTCCGCTCTTGCACAGTACTTGACTGCCGCCGCTCTCTGGGGTCTCAGGATCGGAATAAAACATGATACTACCGAACTTTCCCCGCCCAACATGACAAAGTGGAAACAGGTACTCGATAAGGCATCTTTACAAATAACTGAAATACTCCTCAATCACTACAAAACTACGCCCCATTCTCTCCGAAAGAAAGAGACACTACTCAGTCCGAAAATAAGCAAAAGAGAGTTAAAATTTTGAGCAAATTCGAATCAAAGAAGGCATCTGCCAAATTTCGAACAGAAGCCCGCAAATTTTACCGAGATAATATTTGTAACACTGGCTACACGCGTAAGAATCTCACAAGTTCTAGTACTAGTAAAGTCTCCCATTCTGACAATACAATCGATAATGTCCCTATGACTGTATTTAATGCTTCGACTGCTGCACCTCAACCAGTTCAGTTAAACGCCAGTACTAATATATTTCCCTCGTCTTCCGTCACAAAAAAATTCTTACCGGGAATGTAATGAACCCTTCAACTATAACCCTCTCCCCAGTTCGGATGAAGGTATTGCCAAAGGGACTAAACTTTAGCCTTGCCACTGGTGGTTTTGATGAATGTCAACTTTTTAAGGGCTTAGATACTTTTGCCAGGAACAGGAGGCTACGGAATACTTCCACGATCACCCTGCAACGGAAGAAGCCTGCAGCACCCCACCTATCTAAAAGGAGTAGACCCCTCCCGTGATAGTTGCCTGGACATGTACATCAAAGCTGTCCAACGCGATGCGCGAAAAGCATACCACACACAAATTTCCTTCCACCATACCATGACTACCAACGAAAACAAAGCCCTAGAAGAACTTGGAAGCTGTCCCGACCTAATTATTACACCTGCCGATAAAGGAGGAGCCATCGTAATCTTTGACAGAACCGACTATGTTAACGAGCCAATATGCAACTATGGGTATCGTCGTTTAACAAAGCACTACACAATTATCCCCCTCAAGAATATAAGCAAATCGTCAAAGATAAACTAGCAGAGCTTGTTAAAAATAAGACAACAAACAAAACCACGGCTCGTTGCTTGATCCCTTTATTACCAATAGGCGGGAAATTTTATCTTCTGCCTAAAATTCACAGGGACAACTACCCAGGGCCCCCCACTGTTTCTGGCATTGGCACTGTTACCGAAAACCCCTCGCGCTATGTGGATAATCTTCTTTGCGACATTCTGCCAAGCTTCCTCTCCTTTACTAAGGATACCAATGATTTCCTCTCACACATCTCAAAACTTGAAAATTCTAATAATTGCCTCCTGGTCACCCTAGATTTTGCCTCCCGGTATACTAGCATCCTCCATAAAGATGGCACCACCGTGGTAACGCTTGCGTATGAGCAGTCATCGTGCGACAAACCTGTCGGTTCTTCTACTCGCCAGACTTTCCTTAGGCTTAGTTTTGAACATAACGATTTTGAGTTTGGCGATGTTCATTACGTGAAAGTCAGCGGAACGTCAATGGAAACTGGATTTGGACCCAACTGTGCCAATATCTTAAAGGCTCACCAAGAAGGAAACTCTCTTGACATTTGAAATTTAAAGCCAGTGTACTGTAAAAGGTATATTGACGACATATTTATAATCTGGCAGCACGGTGACGCGGACCTCCTCACCTTCATTGAGGTATTTTTGCTATCCCATCCTGTTATTTCGATTGCTCATTCCTATTCTGAACACATTGTAGACTTCCTGGACGTCACCGTTACTTCTTCCCAAGGTCGGCGTCAACGTAAACTGTAGAGAAGACCAACAGACACGAGGCAGTATTTGCACTTCCAAAGTAGCGATGTCAGACACTCTAAGACAGCCATACTGGACAGCCAAGCCCACCGTTTTAGGAGAATCTGCACGAACCAAGCCGACTTTGATTCAAACTTTCGAAAACTCACGACCGCCCTCCCGAATAGAAAATACTCGGAATGAGTTCTCGACGATGCTATTGTGCGGCCCAACCAATTAGGCCAAACCGAAATCTGAAAGAAAAAATCGACGAACATTCCCCCGCAAACAAACTTAGTTCTAAGCCACTCAGCCTCGGCTTCAAGAGTATCAACCGTTCTAAGAAAACGTCACAATATTCCATTCAAATTGAACGCTTAAAAAGCATATTCCCCGAATCACCACGCGTTGTCTACAGGTGTAATAAGAATTGAGGCGACTTTCTTTCTACCTCTCGCATCAGCCGACCGAAAACTAATGGTGGCATGCCCTCTATAAAACTCGATGTAAAGTATGCCCACACATGACCACTACACAGCGTGCTACCAGCATGGCTTCAGACTACAACGTAAATATAAAGGATAACTTTAACTGTGACTCTACTAATTTCGTATACGTTCTAGAGTGCACTGTTTGTAGGCAGCAATATATCGGCCAAACTGGAACACCCTTCCGAAAAAAATTCAATAATCACTGCTTTCATGCAAAAATTCTTCGATATTTGCCCCTGTCAAGATATGTGAAAGGTGCGGGTCATGCATTTGAACATCATAAAGAAACAAGTTAGAGTCCGCTTTCAAAACCCACCACGACCGCGAGGTTCGGGAATGTTATCTCATTCATAAACTTGGGTCAGCGACATTTGCTAATAATGAAAGTTACGGAAAACCTACGTGCTTATCCTGTGATAAATATTGGCGACTTTATAACTTTTATCACAATTTTCATTACCCTACCTTGCGTTTCCCTTCAGAATTCACAGACAATCCCCAAATGCAGCAGCTTTATTAGCCTAATGCAACTCAACATTGCGATTTGGTCTTGGGAAGGAGGCCTTGTTCTCCCCACCACTAAAAAACGTTTAACCATTTGGGATCTATGGACCCTAACTATTTCCTGTTGAGTTTCTATCTCTTGTGCAATGCTCTTTTGTGTACGGAGTGTATTCTGTCCATTCGCGGGGGGCACACCCAAAACACATTCATCGTTCATGCCTGTATAGATCCGTCCGAACCAGTGTCGACACATGCTGAATACCTTATTGTATAATTTTCCCTTCCTTTTGAAACCGCGCTTCCGCACTTGCCGCTGATGCCAGGTACGTTGCCAAATCGTGCAGAAACGTTGACAGCTGATTTGTACCAACGACCCCTTCCTCTCCGTCTCTCTCTCTCCTTTCTCTCTTTTCTTCTTGTTGTTGTTGTAACATAGGCTTAGCCCGACTGCATGCATACTCTACTTTCGAAACATCTACCGATCCTTCTCACAGTTTTCTGCAAATCTGTATAAGAAATGTGTTCCAAATTTTTGTGACAGCAAAATCATGTAACTGAACTCTGTAGAACGCAAGTCCCGTGGCCGCTACGTAAGTAAACGTTCTTTGTTATTGCTCTTTATGTGTATCCGACTCTTTCCTTATACTATTTCAAGCGCTTTCTGAGTTTTATCTTTCTTCACACACACACACACACACACACACACATATATATATATATATATATATATATATATATATATATATATATATATATATATACATATATATATATATATATATATATATATATATATATATATATATATATATATATATATATATATATATATATATATATATATATATATATATACATATATTAAAGGCGTGGAGAGAATAAACGTGCAGTCCTGAGAATCGGTCGTCGGTTCATCACACACACACACACACACCCATATATATATATCATCATTATCATCACCAGCCTACCTACGCCCACGGCAGGGCAAAGGCCTCTCCTATTATTCTCCAATTACCTCGGTCCTGTGCCAACTGTGACCGATTTATCCGCGCAAACTTCTTGATCTCATCTGCCCATCTAACTTTCTGCCGCCACCGGCAACGCTTGCCTTCTCTAGGGATCCAGTCTGTTACCCTTAATGACCAGCGGTTATCTTGCCTTCGCTTTACATGCCCTGCCCTCGTCCATTTCTTCTTCCTAATTTCTACTAATATGTCTTTAACACTAGTTTGCTCCCTGACCCAGTCCGCTCTCGTCTTGTACCTTAATGTTACACCTATCATTTTTCGTTCCATTGCCCTCTGAGTCGTTCTTAATTTAGGATGAACCCTCTTAGTGAGCCTCGAATTTTCTGCGCCGTAGGTGAGCACCGGTAAGATGCAGCTGTCATACACTTTCTTCTTCAGCGACAATGGTACGCTGCTATTCATTATCTGAGAATGTCTGCCATATGCGCCCCGCCCCATTCTGATCCTTTCAATTATCTCTGCCTCATTGTTGGGATCTGGGGTTACAACTTGGCCTAAGTACAGATATTCGCTTACCAATACCACTGCCTCGCCAAATATCTCAAACTGCTGTGCTGTCCCGAGGTTATTTATCATCGCTGTAGTTTTCTGCATATTAATTTTCAGGCCCACGGTCCTACTCTGTTCACCCAGTGCGGAAAGCATGCTTTGCAATTCCTCCCCTGAGTTACTTAGCAAGGCAACGTAATCAGCAATTCTGAGGTTACTGAGGTATTCTCCATTAACCCTTACTCCCATCTGTTCCCAAACCAACGTTCTGAATACTTCTTGTAAGCATGCTTTGAATAACATTGGAGAGATTATGTCTCCTTGTCTGACACCCTTTCTTATAGGTATTTTACTGCTCTCCCTATGGAGGATGATGTAGATGTAGACCCATTGAAGATATCCTATAGTATTCTTACATAATGCTCATCTACCCCCTTGTTCCGTAATGCCTGAATGACTGCTAGGGTTTCGACCGAGTCAAATGCTTTCTTATAACCTATGAAGGTTATATATAGGGGTTAAGTATACTCAGCGCACTTCTCTATCACCTGAGTGATCTTGTGAATATGGTCCATTGTTGAATACCTTTACGGAACCCTGCTTGTTCTTTAGGTTGACTGAAATCTAAGGTTGCCGAAATTCAGTTAGCGATTACCTTGGAAAATATCTTGTAGACGACTGACAGTAAGCTGATCGGCCTGTAATTTTTCAAGTCTGTAATTTTTCAAGTGACGGGCTGACATTAGGATTTCTTCCGATGTTTGTAGGATACCGAACAATTCCTCGCAGCGTTGCGGGCCTTGCGGCTATCTGGGCAGGCTGCCATGTTTGTACTACCAAGATTGCGGCGTTGCGTGAGCCGAGAAACAAACCGGTCGGGAGTACTAGCCATAGAAGGAGCGGATGCGGAAAGGAAAAACGTATCAATTACAGAAGAAGAGGAACGTTAGTAGACAAGAAAGACTGGAGGGAATTCTGCCGTTTGTTGAATAGCAGTTTTCTAGGCGTAGGTGACAAAAGGTAGAATGGTGTCCCAGTTGGTGGGGTCAGGACGAATGTAAAAGAAAATCAGGTTGGAAAGCGTACGGTGGAATCTCTCAGTGATGACGTTTTTTGCAGCTGGTAACTGGACGTAGTTTGCTGAACGGTTTGAGAGGCACGATGCACTTCGGAAGATAGTAGAAAGAAACGTTATTCCGCGGTCACTGAATAGAACGCGAGGCCAACCATTGCGCAGGAAGGTGGCAGGCAAGAATGATTCCGCAATATTCCTGGCGCAACCAGTACGAATAGCCGCTGTTTCGGCATACCGGGTTAAGAGGTCCGTTACAGTGAAACCCCGATGATTACCAGCTGGGGTGGATGGAATGGATCCATAAAGCTACATCCCTACAACTGCGAATGGACTCGAAGTTTATGGCAGGGGTTGTAGCGTATAGCGGTGACACGGTTCACTGGACGAAACGTATTTGGCGACACTTATTGAAAGTCCGGGCCAAAAGAAGCCTATTTTTATACCGTCATAGCTGTTAATTATTCAAACGTTCGTAATATCTCTTGCCGAAGAGAACGGTGAACGAAAGGGGCCCATTTGTCTCTGGTAGCACGATAGTTGACGTGGTAAACGCACCCACCATTCATGAGTTTAAAATTTTAAAGTTGGGTATGCGAACGCCTGTTGAGAAGTTAGGTAGAACCATCCCGATGTTCGGTAAAGTTTCAGCAGTACGTGAGAGATCGTTGTAACGAGAAAGATTAGAAGATACCTCTGGTCTGACAGACTCGGCGGAGGTAATAGTAATAGCTTGCTCTGTATGATTTCTGGGTTAAAAACTTTCCTCTGTTGACAACAGCAGACAGCATGAAATTGTGTCGGAGTCCGATTACTTTTTGCCGCCCTTTTGTTCCACCTCAAAATCGTACTCTTGCAGATTACGTATTAGGCGTCCAATGCATACGGTAACTTTTTTGAGGAAAGATAGCCAGCAGAGTGCATGGTGATCACTTAAAAGGGTGAAATGACTGTACGCGCATGGCCGAATCTTTTGACAGAACCAAAATTACGTCCCGACATTCCTGCTTGTGTATCACGTAGTTCTCCTTGGCTGGCATCCACGTCCGGCTGTTGCAGGTGACAATGTGTTTTAAAGAAGATGCAATGAGTTGTAGGAGCACGGCACCAATACAATGTCCACTGGTGTCGGTGTGGAGTATTGTCGTGGCGTTGTCATCGAAATGGCTGAATACGGGGGCAGAAGTAACAGCCTCTTTGAGGTCCAAGAACACTGTTTTGCATTCTTTGTACCAGGAAAAAGATGTGCCACACGAGTTTGTATAAGGCTGAAACAATTGCCGAAAAGTTTCGAATGAATCGATGGCACTCCGAAGCCAATTCAAGAAAGCTACAAAGGTTTTTCTGGCGAATAGGTTGAGTAAAACTTATTACGGCTGGCTCTAGTTGTCCTGGGATCTGGACGGATTCCATAATCACTCACAACGTGCCCGAATACTTTGAAAGATGTGGTTGCAACGTGGCACTTTTTGCATTGAGCTGGAGACCGGCCTTGCTGAGGCACGTTAATACTTGGTCTAGACATTGAATCTGCTCCGGAAATGTGGAGGAACAATTAACAATGTAACCCAGGTAGCAGAGCCACATTTTTCCTTTAAAGCCGTGAAAGACATTACCTATCATTCTGTAGAATGTAGCCGGAGCATAGCCCAGCCCTAATGAAATCATTAAATTCGTAGAAATAATCACGTGTTGCAAAAGCGGTTTTCTTTTTGACGGCTTCTTGCATAGTGATCTCCCGGTATCCCGATCGAAGATCGTGACTACAAAAAATTCTGCCCCTTGAAAGGTGTCCAGCGCATCGTCAATGCGCAACAACCGATACACATCTTTTTTTTATTCGCAAAATGGCGCGGCTTGCACTAGTTGTCTCAGGCAGAAGAAAAAGAAGATCTAGACGCCACGTCCCTCTATCGGAGAGCAGGCTGTTGCATCTCACAGTCACTTCGAGCTTTCCACTTACGAGCTTGCCAAGAATGGCTAGCCTAGATCGTTTCCTCCACAGGCTCTCACATCTATTCCAAAGTAAACCACGTTAGCATGCGCTAGAACTGGCGGCTGAGCCTAAAGTCAACGGCCGAGCTACAAACCTAAAGGAAATGTTGCGCACCCAGAATCGGTATCTATACCGTGAGGGACCCAGGTTGGACACCGCCGGGGAGCTGCGTGTCAGATTGCCGGTTTCACAGCGTTAAAGACCGGGGTTGAATTCTTAGGACCACCCTAACCATACTTACTTCTCAGGCTTCGAGATTTTCAGTGCGACTGAAGGACAAACTTGGCTTAACCAGCTCTGCTGTTAAAATGACTGTGCAAATTCCCCATACTGCGCATCCGGAAAGCGCAAAGAAGACGTTTCAGCGGGTTAATAATTTGCCCAATATACTCCCGGCTAAAACGTTAACTGTACCACAAACTATATCAATAATAAACTGCGTTATAACTCCGGTTTGGGCTATTTGTTGCACACTAACTGAAATATAAAACAGCGCAAAAAGACGGGACAAGAAAAAGGACGATACACGGCGCTGTGTGTGGTCATTTTTTTGTTCCATCTTATTGCGCTATTTTGACTTTCAGCTATAGCCGTAGCTAACGATATCACCATGTGACCAGAAACTATTAGGTATATGGGCTGAATCTGGACGTGAAAAGAAGATTTTCTGTGCCCTTAATGCATTCTTTACCCCAACAGGTATCCCTACCAAATTTTAACGGATTTCCAGTCCGTAATTGAAATCAGTGCGTGTTAAGAAATCGTTAAAAAAGGGTAAATCAATAAAAATAATCGACGAGTAAACGTCACTAAACAATATAAGCACAAGACGGGGTTTAAAAAACACGCACAATTACAATTTCGCTATTTTTAATCATGTTTGTAATGGTATTTCTCGAGCTTTCCTGTTTCAGTCTTTGTTATTTGTAGCGTATACATAAGATGCACACTGTTTATTTGGTTAAGTAGTTTTTGGAAGTTTGTTCTTTTTGTTCGGGACCGTTCAAAACTCCTTTGAACCAACTGTCTCCAGTTACACTGCTATAAAGATTAAATGTGTCATCAATAAAAATAATCGACGAGTAAACGTCACTAAACAATATAAGCACAAGACGGGGTTTAAAAAACACGCACAATTACAATTTCGCTATTTTAATCATGTTTGTAATGGTATTTCTCGAGCTTTCCTGTTTCAGTCTTTGTTATTTGTAGCGTATACATAAGATGCACACTGTTTATTTGGTTACGTAGTTTTTGGAAGTTTGTTCTTTTTGTTCGGGACCGTTCAAAACTCCTTTGAACCAACTGTCTCCAGTTACACTGCTATAAAGATTAAATGTGTCAGCTCGACCAAATGTGTCAGCTCGACCAATAGTGTGCCCGTATGGTTTCGTAGCGCCTGCGAAAGTCCTCCCAGGTTTTTCGTGCCATGAATGACGCAGATGAGAAGGGGGTGTAGCTGCCGCAGAAGAGTGCAATAGATAATTGAGACGCTATTGTACAGAAAACGTAAGACTCGCGCAACTTCACGTGCTTTCGTCGGGTCGCGGGGGAAAGGCCGAGGAATCTAAATTAAAAGGGAGAAGCTCCGCGCACCCCGCTTGCCACTGACTCTTGTCGTTGCATTTTCGTGGGTCCCAGGTTTCCCTAAGCCAGTCTATTGAATTTTTTCTGTTTGAATAGAATAACGCCAGGAATGTCTGGGGCGCCCTTGATATGCGCGACTTGGAGATTGCCATTGAGGCTACCGAAAGTGAAGAGGAAGGGATTCCTGTAGAGGAGGCACTGTCGGTAGGAACGCGACGCACTGACGTATGTAGCGAGCAAGTTTGTTCCTGGAGAGGGAGACAGGGGCGAACAACACTGCCGGTGATTGCGTTTTCATCGTCTTTTTGGGCGGCTTTTTATTGCACATTAGTGAGGTTGTGGGAGCTGATTGTGAATGTGTAGGTTTTTCTTGCATCAACGGAGTGATGCTTCGGGAGCCAGGGATTCCTTTAGGACTGTAAGGATTTAATGGGACTCCGGAAATATTATTGATGAAAAAGAAATCTGGGAGAGATTGAAATAAGAAGACGGGGGGGGGGTTCTCTACAGACAATGAATCATTATTAGAAGAAATTAAGCCTGTACACAGAACAAAGCTTGGTTTGCCCGACCCGTACGTGATTTATCAACATTGACGAGACCCACAAGCTGCACGTGTTTCCGAGAAGGTCCGTCTATTCGTCTCCGTGACAATTTTCCAGATAAGTCTTGCAAAAAAGTCTAGCAAGAAGAGTGTTTCAAATTAATTTACGTGACAACAAAACCTACATAAAACTTTTCATAACATTTTGGACATTTTTGAGGCAACTGAAAGATCTAAATCTCTTTCTTTGTAATTTGAGAGTGCCGGTTATATTGAGCAAATATCATTAGGGAGCATGATACCATAGTAAACAACAGCCAATTATCTTAGCTGATTTGCTTACCATAAAAAGAGCGAATTTAAATAACAACTTTTCATATACTAAGAAAAAACATAGGCTAATGACTTCAATCACTTGGAGCATAACAAGTGTTCCCTCAACGAAATAAAAGAAAGATACAAATGCTCAATTTCTAAAAAGAACCGGCAAAAATTATGCATGGCATCATTCCAAAAATGCAATCACTTCGCTTTATTGTCGTTCGTAACTAATGTTATGCGGAAACAAAAGTACAACGGCTGTTTCAAACAAACAAGCACCGTATAAATTGGTCGCCGAAAAGCATGCTCACCGAAACAATCGTGCCCGAAAATGCCCATACCACGATTTGCGCGACACACCAAAGTGCTTGCACTAAAATGTCCGTCCTCCACCTAAATGACCGTCCTGCATTGAATTGTCCTCCGCCGCAATGTCCTTGACCGGTATCCCCAAATCTCAGTTCAGAAAATTTTGTTGCAGGACACTTCGGTGTGAACAATTCAATGCACAGGCATTCCGCTGCATGGACACTTCCCAACCG
Source organism: Haemaphysalis longicornis (assembly GCF_048455015.1). Taxonomy (NCBI): domain Eukaryota; kingdom Metazoa; phylum Arthropoda; class Arachnida; order Ixodida; family Ixodidae; genus Haemaphysalis; species Haemaphysalis longicornis. The sequence continues at coordinate 132,738,012 of NW_027526407.1, forward strand.
CGTCTGCCAGCGGTGTAGTACCAGAAAATGTTTGGTGCTAGAAAATCAACACTGTCAGAAAATCACGCGCTGTTTATGGCTGTTCGCGTGTCTCTGTCATACCCGTGAATTGAAGTGTTGAAAAAAAGAAGCAAATTAAGCGAACGCAGGCATTAAACGCCAGCGTAGTTCGTGCGTCGAGTGGAAGAGGGCAGCAACTTTTAGATGATATAGGGCTCTGCACTGCCTTTAATTTCAAAGCCCGGCCCCAGACGGCTCAGTAAAGACACGCTGCACCCGGGCTGGGCCCGACAAAAGAATCCGACAAAGTTTTAAAATATGAGCCTGAGTGCCAATAAAATGAATGAAACAAAAACGGTGTAATCTGTAAACACTGGTACTCTCCTCCTACGGGATCGAAGATAGTCATACAGAATGCTTTTTTGCTTCTAGCAAATCACATACTGTCATACCATATGGGGAACAAACAGACATAAAAATGTTCTCAAGCTACTGTGGCAAAAACAAGCTTCTAGAATAAATGTTCATGTACGATTGTATTTGCACATCCAACGCTATTTCACTCATAATGATGTGCTTAAGTAATGTTTTAAAAGCTTTCAGAGTGCTAGTCATATATGAGAATGCAATTTTAATGAACAATGATTAATTTATTTTCATGTTTCAACTTACACGCCATGCCACTTCTTACAACTCACGCCAGTGCCTGGCGTCCCTTTTGTTCGATCTAGCAATAGCCTACAGTCATTGTGCTATATTTTAACACTGCATTTAAACCGTCTTGAGAAAAATAATATTTGCCTCAAAAAAGTAAAAGGAAAAATTGTGCACTCTTGTTTGCCTCTTCAAGTCACTTTGGGTTATGATGCTGAGACTTAATTAAACTGTTTCTCAAGCAGCTATCTGTACCGGCAGCAATGCCGTTATGCTAGGTTTTAACATTGTTCTTACTTGTATGCCGTGCCTTTTAAGCTATGTGCTCTTCTTTGTATGAGCGTGTTAATTTTGTCTGCTCTCGTCCAACTACGTTTTGTGAATTTATTTTATCCCTCTGAGCGACCGGTATATAACGTAGAAGTTAAAATTGTGGTTTGGCCAATTTATGAAGTGAAATGTATGTGAACCAAGCTATCGGGTTGGGTTTACGGGGTCCTCAAACTGCGTTGTTTGCAGCCTTTTCTAATGCCTCCTGTCTCTTTTGTACTACAGCAAGAGAGCAATCAAGTTTTATTTCATTTTTTTTTTCATTTCTTGAAGCATTGATACACTGTCAAAAAGTGTGATATGGAAATGAGGGCAATTACGATGGGTAAAAACTCTCCTAAAGAACATATTTTCCTAAGCGCGTGAGTATTTCCGAAAATTGAGCGAAAAATATACAACACTTTTCTGCCCTTTTGAATGCACTTATGTACTGTTAGAACAACTGATTGACCAAGATTAAACATGTTATAAAGAAGCACGGCTGCTGCCACCCACCACACTGGCTAAAGCTGGCCTCCTAGCGAGAGTAGCAGTTTTATTTTTACAAGTCTAGTTGGGTTGGCTCACATGAATAAATAAATGACTAAAAATTATAGGCACGAAAATATAAAATGGGACTGATGTCTTAGTTATCTGATTTTGGCGGCCATTCCTGCCGACCCTTTTTCGTCGTGGAAATACAGTTTCTGGCAGGATGCAGTGGAATGGGTTCCTCAAACGCATTCGTTACAGCCAGTCCTTTTAATTGAATGTCAATACATTTCCTTGTGTGGCAGCGACCAAATGTCATTTGGACGATATTGCGCACGATAGTAATGGCATTAGATTCGCCATGTGGAAGGGGCATAACACCCTTAGGGCGCAAACATCTCGGTTGTAAAGAAGACACGGTAAACACACGAAAAATCAGGTCCGTATTACTAATACAGAGTGCACAAAAAAGACTTATGCTGTAAATTTGCTTCAAAAATATTGTAGTGATATAAGTATCGAAAACGCAAAGGGCACTTGGACGAAGCACGAAAATGTTGGAACTTTTATTACAGGGATGATACAAAACACAAGTAGTTGATTGCCTGCGGGAAACCTTCAAAGCTTAGTTACCACACGTGTTGAAGCTGAAGCACACACATGGGAAAAGCTATTTATTACGTCTAGCTTGGCACGTTCACCGTCTTTATAGTCACTAGTAAGGTAAAAAAGACTGCACAGCTGATTTTTTATAAATGAGAAACTCACGGATGCGATGCCTCTTACCTGTGGGAGGCTTCCATCTCCGTGGTGGGGTTGAGATCTCATCATCCTGCCTCTATATATCTACGCTTTCAATGCACACAGAGAATACGATGGAAATAAGGCCATGACAGTATTCTTGAAAAGTAAGTTCTGCAGTAGAAGTTCGTAAAGGTTACAGCGATTGTTGTGGTGCGTACGCGCTGTCGTGAGAAGAAAAAAGGTGCATGTGAATGTATGTTTGCGCCTCGCGATGAAAGACACGATAGCATTACCTCTACTCCCGCGCGGCAATTTAGAATGCAGTTTCTCACTTTACAATTTATGATCACTAGAACAAAAGGTCAGCGAAGGGCACTGTAGGCAACCAAATTTTTCTGTTCCCTCCCTCCAGCGTGTTATTCTCCGTTCTATTCTTCTACACCTCTTCTTGCCGTCCACTCTGCTAACCCAATTGCCTACAGGTTGTCGGTTCGTCTGACTACATGGCGAGCGAAAGACCATTTCTTTTTTCTTTACTTGCACTATAATATCTGATACTGGAGTTTCTTCCCTGATCCGGGAAGCTGGTTCGCTGGTCGTAATGGTCTCTTCTATTATTATTGCCGCGAACCATGTGCGGGTTTGTTTATATATTGTTTGCTTTTAATGTCCGGCCGCGCCCGGCTCTGTTATCTGTGTCCCATGCGAAGCGCGTGTTCCATTCTTATTTTTTATGCCGCATGGGCTACCTCATTCAGATAAGCAGAGTGTTTCGCCCTAACGCCGCTAGCCCAGAATAATCTTCTGTGATCTACAATGTTCTGGATGTGAATCGACGGTTCCAGAAACTCTCGCGCCGAAAGATAAAAGCCTGCACAGCAGACTCCGCGGCATTCGATTCTGCGATGCTCGCCGACGCAAGTCACTTTGTTGACCGCTGCTTCGCCACCTCTGTATACTTTTCAGTTGTTAGGGGAGTACAAGTTCGCTCCAATAAACGTGTTTCTCCTTCAAGACAACTGCGTCGTCCTTGTCTTCGTGACATCTGGTGGAGGTGCAGGGTACTCACCCTTTATGCTCCCTGCGACATCTGGAACCCGCCAAGCCAGTCCAACCAGAGAGAGCCGCCGACTGCAAGGATTGCTACCCGAGTTCGGTCTTATGCCAGAACTGCCCAAGAGAAGAAACGCTGCAACCAACACCATGGTGCAAGAAACAACGTCGCCAATCGTCCTGCAGCAGCCCCGGGAACCGCCATCGTTCCGGGGAGCCTCCGCTCAAGACCCCGAGGAATGGTTGGAGAAGCTGGAGCGCGTGCGGACCTTCAACAGGTGGGACGGTGAAGAAACCTTCCGGCAGGTTTCCTTTAACCTGGAGGATGCAGCTCGAACTTGGTTCGAGAACCACGAGAGCGCCTTGACCGACTGGACGCAATTCAAAACCGAGTTCCTTAGGACCTTCACGACCGTGGTGAGAAAAGAACGAGCTGCGCTTTTACTGGAATCTCGAACGCAATCACCGAACGAAGGAGTCGTAACCTTCGTTGAGGAAATGAAGCGACTATTTCGTCGCGCGGTCCCGGATGTGACGGAAGAAAAGAAACTGAGGTTTCTGATGCGAGGAGTAAAGCAAGAATTTTTTGCTTGCCTTGTCCGCAAACCCCCCCTCCCCCCAAATCGGTGGCCGAGTTCGCATCCGAAGCAGCCGCCATGGAGAAGATGTTGGAAATGCGGTCGAGGCAGTGCGACCGCCCCATCAATGCGCTAGTTACGGACACGATCGATTCCGGGGCTCTTAGCTCTGACGCACTACGTGATACAATCCGCGCTATCGTCAGAGAAGAACTGCGGAAACTCTTCGGAACAACGCCGCAACCCCAAGTCACCTCTATGAGCGACGTGATTCGGGAAGAAATTCAACTCGCTTTGAGGACTTTTACTCCTCCCGAAGTACCACGTGAGCCTCAAGCTATGACCTACTCCGCGGCTGTTCGACGACCACGGTCCGCACATACGCACAGCGGGAGGACACCTCGTGACGCCAAGTGGAACGTGCACATCCCGCGTCACCATAGACGGCACGACGTACCCTGACCCGTTCGTCATCTTGCTTAACTGCTCCCGCGAAGTAATTCTCGGAAAGGACTTTTTGAAGGACAATGGCGCAATAATTGATCTGCAGACCAAGTCGATAACTTTTTCCTCCGACCACTCCATGACGCCAGAACCGAACCAAGAACACATTGCAGCTGTAAGACTCGCCGATGATCATGTCACCCTGCCACCCCGCGCAAGCTTGATGATCACCGTCTACTGTGAAGGTGCTGCTCCTGACGTTGACGCTATCCTGGAGAGTGACCAAAGGTTGCTTCTCGACCGCGGTGTGTCTGTCGCAAGAGGAATTGCGCGGTTTGCAGCGCAAATACCACGTTTTGGTCACCAATTTTACTGAGGAGTACCCGCATTTAAACAAGGGCGCTTCAATTGCGTTCCTCAAAGAAACGCAACAAGCAAGTGACGTGACCGCAGTTGCCGAATTTGAACGGGCACCCGAAGATACCTTCAATCTTCCGAATCCCTTCGACGTGAATCCGACGTTAACGCAAGCAGAACGAAACAAATAATTGGCTTTGCTGCGTCGCTACAGGGAGTGTTTTTCGTCGAACTCAAAACTACGTCAGACACCTGTATCGAAGCACCGAATATTACCGGAAGATGGAGCCCGACCTACCCGACAGTCGCCGTACCGGGTCTCGTCTCACGAGCGGGAAGCCATCCGGACTCAAGTCGACGACATGCTCAGCGACGACATTATACAGCGATCGAAAAGCCCCTGGGCTGCGCCGGTTGTACTGGTGAAGAAAAAAGACGGCACATGAAGGTTTTGTGTTGAGTACCGGCGACTGAACTAAGTCACCAAAAAGGACGTATACCCCCTGCTACGAATCGACGACGCCCTCGACCACCTCTGCCATGCGAAGTACTTCTCATCGATGGATCTGAAGATCGGCTACTGGAAAATTCAGGTGAACGAGAGAAACGGAGAGAAGACCGCATTTATAACTCCGGATGGCCTATATGAGTTCAAGGTGATGCCGTTTGGGCTGTGCACGGCGCCAGCAACGTTTCAAAGAGTCATGGACACTGCTAGCTGGCCTGAAGTTGCACACCTGCCTCGTATACCTCGACGACGTTGTGGTATTCGCCCGGACTTTCGACGAACACCTTGCAAGGTTGAAATCTGTACTCGAGGCCATCCGTACAACGGGGTTAACGCTGGAGCCCGAAAAGTGCCGCTTCGCTTACGAGGAACTCACGTTTTTAGGACACGTCGTCAACGCCACGGGAGTCCTGCCTGACCCGGCGAAAACATGAGCCATAGCGAACTTCCCAAGACAGAAAGACAAAAAGAGCGTGCGAAGATTTCTCAGACTGTGCGCATACTACCGGCGCTTCGCCGCAAGCTTCGCACGCATTGCAGAGCCACCCACGCGCCTGACAAAAGATAGCACCCCTTTCGCCTGGGAAAACGCACAAGAAAAAGCATTCTGCGAGCTGAAACAACGCCTGCAAAACCCGCCCGTGCTCGCTCATTTCGATGAAAACGCCGAAACAGAAATGCACACGGACGCAAGCGATGTAGGTTTGGAGGCCGTGCTCGTCCAAAAGCAAAGCGGGTGCGAAAAGGTAATCGCCATGGTAATTCGAAGAAGTAGAAAAACTACTCTGCCTCCGAAAAAGTGTGCCTGGCAATCATATGGGCCATCGCAAAATTTCGCCCATTTGTGTATGGTAAACCATTCAAGTTTGTGACAGACCACCATGCGCTGTGTTGGCTCGCCAATTTGAAGGACCCCTCTGGCCGTCTTCGGCGTTACAGAGGGGTCGACGTTACAGAGTTCGACGTTACAATCCTCTACAAATTGCAGGAAACACTCCGACGCCTACTGCTTGTCCCGCGCCCCTGTCGACCCACCACCGCAAGACTGCGATGAAGACAGCGCGTACGTCGGAGTTGTTACGGAGAGCGACCTTGCCGCCCAGCAGCGTACCGATCCCGGCTTGCGCGTAACGATCGACTACCTCGAAGGACGAAACGTCGCCGTGCCTAGAGCATTCAAGCGGAACTTACCAGCAATCAGCCTCAAAAACTCCGTCCTCGTGAAGAAGAATTTCAGCCCCGGAACGAGAACGAATTATCTACTTGTCATCCCCGCAGACCTTCGTGACGAAATTTTGGAAGCGTCCCACGATGACCCGTCTTCAGGACATCTCGGCACAGCTCGCACTATTGCAAAAATTAAGGCGAAGTACGTCTGTCCCCGCCTTACATCTGACGTCACCCACTACGTTCGGAGTTGCCGTGACAGCCAGCGACAAAAAACGCCGCCGACAAGACCCGCCGGACTTCTGCAACCGATCGCCGTCCCGTCGAGGCCCTTTCAGCAGATTTGAATGGACCTTCTAGGCCCGTTCCCTACGTCACGATCAGAGAACAAGTGGATTGTCGCAGCGACAGACTACATGACGCGCTACGCAGAGCCGGCCGGTCTTCCGAGGGGGACAGCACAAGAAGTCGCCAAGTTCTTTATAAACCAGGTTGTGCTGCGACATGGAGCCCCTGAAGTCCTAATCACGGACCGTGGAACGGGCCGCAGAGCTGATGCAAGGAATCTTACGCTACAGCAACACGGATCACCGAAGAACGACGGCGTACCACCCCCAAACGAACGGACTAATGGAACGTCTGAACAAGACGATTGCGGATGTGCTGTCCATGTACGTCGACGTTGAACATTAGACTTGGGACGAAGTTCTCCCGTATGTCACGTTTGCGTACAACACAGCGACCCAGGAAAGTACGCAGATGACACCGTTCGAGCTTGTCTACGGAAGACGGCCGATTACGATGCTCGACGCCATGCTTCCGCACGTAGAAGATGACGACCTCAACGCCGACGTCCAAGGATACCTTCAACGTGCGGAGGAGGCCCGCCAGCTCGCTCGAGTTCGTGGAAAGGACCAGCAACTGGTGGATTCCGGCCGCTACAACCTACAACGCCGAGACGCGGAGTACCAACCAGGGGATCGTGTGTGGGTTTGGAATCTTATGCGATGACGCGGACTCAGTGAGAAGCTTCTGCGACGCTATTTCGGACCCTACCAGATTCTACAACGTGTAGGCCAATTAACCTACGAAGTGATCTTCAGTGGTGATTCCGGCCCATCATGACGACGAACGCGACCCGAAGTCGTCCACGTGGTTCGCCTCAAACCGTATTTCGCAAGATGACAAACTCTTTTTGTTGTTGTTTTGTTGTGGCTGTTTGTTCGGACTGTTGTTTTATTTTAGCATCGGGTCGATGCACTCTTAGAGCGGGGGTAATGCCGCGAACCATGTACGGGTTTGTTTATTTATTGTTTGTTTTTAATGCCCGGCCACGCCCGGCTCTGTTATCTGTGTCCCATGCGAAGCGCGTGTTCCATTCTTTAATTTTATGCCGCACGGGCTACCTCATTCAGATAAGCAGAGTGTTTCGCCCTAAAGCCGCTAGCCCTGAATAATTTTCTGTGATCTACAATGTTGTGGATGTGAATCGACGGTTCCAGAAACTCACGCGCCGAAATATAAAAGCCTGCACGGCAGACGCCGCGGCATTCGATTCTGCGACGCTCGCCGACGCAAGTCACTTTGTTGACCGCTGCTTCGCCGCCTCTGTATTCTTTTGATTTGTTAGAGGAGCACAAGTTCGCTCCAATCAACTTGTTTTTCCTTCAAGACAACTGCGTCGTCCCTGTCTTTGTGACAATATTATATTTTCCATTTCCCATTAGTGTGATTTAGGTTAAGGCACCCAGTTTCAGCTCCGAATGTTATCCCCGACAAAGTGCCCTGGTCGTATATTTTGCTCCTGAGGGACAGTTGAGCCTTGTCGTGGTTTATTTAGGATTGCTTGCCGAGTTGTCACCAGTTCATATCTATTGGATGTCAGATTTTTCTCCCGTGCTCGGCGTCAGGAATAAACATCTGTCTGAGGTCGTATTCCTTTACTTCTCCTGGCATTCCGTTTTTCAATAGCAGAAGAGGTTTTCGGCATGTATTTTTGCCATTACCTTAGATTTATTCAGATTAATTGTTAGCTACACCGCAATAATTTCTCTGAAGCGTTCGGTGCTGGCCCTGTTGGTGCATACTTTCAAAAACGGTAAAACCGAGCCTAGAGGAAGCGTACACGGGGAGAGCGTTTTTCTCACAAATCAAAAGCGCAAACCAAAGGACACCTGCACAATCCGCCATGCCACAAAATTCAGAAAGTGCACACAAGTGTTCTATACCGCATACCACTGAATTGCAAGAAAGTGTATATTGGGCAAACTGGACGCTGTCTGAATGTTCGTTTAACAAACAAGAAACTTCTGTCACGTCAGGCCGAGTGCCAAACTTGCGTGGCCATGTCCGAGGTTGTGGATGCAGCGCCCTCTTTTACAAAACACAAAGAATCGGTAGGGGAACAGCAAAGTGCGAGTGGGAACTTGTCGAAGCTTATCAAATGCGAAAGCATGGCTTGGATGAGTGTGTGAGTGTTCCCTCACTACCGGTATCTGGCCAAGAAGCTGCATACTTGTAAAAGAGCCGATTTTGAATTAGGTCATCAGCTAAACTTCTTACTTTATTTATTTAACCTTCTTACTTTATTACTTTAGTGCAAGCAATGGGGCATAGGTAAGACGAAACATACACACGCTCTTATAACAACGAACTGCGTTGACTGCTTTCAAGTGCGGCCAAACACAAAACTCACCACGCAATGGTGATGTTGTCACGTCTCTACCGTAGGTGGGTTTAAAGCTATGGTGGTTGGTCAAGTAGGGAGGACTCGTGCTGGTCTTACGGTGCATCAACAAAAGAAATGCGGAACAGACACTACTGGGTAATTTCGTGGAATTGGCCAAGGTTCAACCAAACTCGGCATCACGAGGTTGGCGGCGTTCGTTAAAGTGTGCAAAGAACAAAGTTTCTCAGCGTTCTTCAATGGAAAGAGTCACAAGATGCATGCCCTTTTCTTCTCATGGTATTGGGAAATGGAAATTGGCAACTGCTTGTGAGGGACTGCAGGCAGAAGTACCTGGGACTCTTGGAGGTCAACAATCCCTGTATTATCCTGAAACATAACAACGTTTCGGAGCACCGGCACACCCAATATCGGCGGAAGGCGTTCGCTTTCTCTGTGGACGAGGACATATTTTACGCATTTCCCCGGGATCTTGCCTGCTCAGAGGTGAGATCATGCATCGACAGATTATAGGTGAATAAATTCCAGAACTACGGTGGCACTGATCTGACTCGTTTTCTGGAACGTTTGAGATTTTTATTTCAATCCAGTTTTGGTAAACTATGGCAAGTAGTCGTTTTATTCAAAAACGGGAATATATGCCAGGTCATACGTGGCGCCAGTCTTAAGTGACGTGCTCTTTCCTAAATTTGACAGAAGCCCTGTGCGCACTTTGCCAAAATGAGATATGTTTCAGCAATATGGTTGAAGTTATCTGACTAAAGAAATAAGCAATTTTTCTATCATTGGAAATTTTATACACCTTTTTTTACAATAATTTTTAATACCTGTAGGGATACACTTTGTTTCTTCAATTTTCTCTTTCTGTATCTTTTTATTCAGTATATTCGCATCAATTTTATTCAAAAACTGGATTGAAGTACCAAGACCATTCAACTTTATAGACACATAAAAACCACTTCCGTTAATCTATTAAAACGAAATAAATAAAAATAAAATATTTTATTCGCATACGCACTTCTATATCGAGGCTGTTTGTTTAGAAAAGTTTGACAGTAAGGTACTATCAAGGTATGCAAAATTAGTTATAACGCACAATTTTGCAACATACGTAGGATTGTCAGGGGGAACACTTTTGTAACCAATACAGAAATTTTTGTGCATCCTACACGAACTGTCATAAAAAATAGTCGGGCGTTTTAGATGGAAAACTGTTTTAACAAACGTCTGTGCCCAAAAGAAGGGGTATTTCGATGTAGCTATCCCTAAGCTTTTACGACTGCTAACAATGCCGCATCACTGAATTATGTAAATAGGGCACTTGGAATAATTGCGACGTTGAACGAAGAATAGGTAGAACGGATTTTGAGAATTGGTGATGCTAAATGTTGCCTAAATTTTTGCCATGTTTGGCATATATAAATGAGTTGATGACATTGGAAAAACAAAATTGCACCTATCTACTTTTTTATGATCAAATTTTGTCATAAGTATGGTGGTTTGAGGGCCTGAGTCCTATACTCTTGTGCACATGACAAGACCGGCCTAGACTAAGTTTTGTACTATGAAAGTTTATTTTGCGTGCTGGTTATCTCAAAAAGCACGAGCGTTATACTGCAGGGTTCAAAATACGAGTTATTGGATAATTCCAGAAAAATTCAGACGCATCTTAACGGTTGATAGCACATTTGAAGCTATTTTGATACTAAGGTTGGTTGTCACGATTCATTTTTTTAACTGTTTCGGTAATTTTTTTGGATGAAAGCCATGAATAAAAACGTTTTATTTTTTCTGCGCCATACATGCATTTAGAAACAATTTCGTACCGTTTGCTTTGATTAAATGATGTTCAAAAGTGTGGAGAATCAACAATACCAGGAATAGTGTTGATCCGTATATGCATTCTAAAACCATACACAATGAAGTCGCGGTATCAGTTATGCTTTAGAAAATCAGAAAATGAAGCGCTACACAAACATTTACACTCCAAACTTGGCGTATCATTTTACACGATGGCAAATGTTTTTTCTAATAAAAAAAATGTTTATATTTTCTAATTTCCATCGAAAGCGGCATAAAGATAGTGTTTTGTAGCGACTAACTCTCCACAAGCAATATTACAATATTGTCGTTTCGTAGATTTTCAAATCAATTATTGTTTTCCAGACAATTCTTGGTATGCGTGAATATTGCTTCTTCACTAAACAATTATATTCCTAAGAAGCCATGTTTTAAAAGTTTAACGTAAAGAATATACATATTGTCTAAAGTTGCACCCCATCAAATATTTCATCAAATATTACTTGCAACTCCTAGAATTGTTACTCACGGACATTGTGGCCTCGCTACAAGTGTGGTATATAAGGGGCGGGATGCTTTGCCTTATTGTATTTCTCAAAGGCATACCTATCCTACAGCTCAGATTGCTAAGTCAAGAGATATTTAGCCATGAATATTTTAACAGCCTTCACGGTCATTATATTTCTCCTTGGTCTACTTTGGAATGCCATCTTGGTCAGCGGCCACGGGTAACAGTCATTTTAAAGTATTTGTTCGTGAAAAACGTTTAGTTGCAACCTTTAGAACAAATACGTGCTTTATGTGAATTCTAGAAGTTTAAGTGATGGCACAAGCCTAAACAATTGATCGCCTAGTTCAAGACAGGCGAAATAATTGCCGAAAACATACTTATTCTCGATAATGCATCCAAAAGTAGTGTAAAAATATGATTTTTAATATTTGAACTGTAATTAATACAAAGACTTCACTTGGTCATGTACTTTGGTTATGAGAACTACATGTTCGCGCAAAGTAATAATACCTGCAGCTCCTCCTCGTCTAATCTATGAATAGTATTAGGAAGGTTACAAAATACTCCAACTACGCAGGCAATCTGAGAGTCACTGTGGCCATCCAGTTATCCAAATTTTGAACAGTAGGTGTTTAAAATTATAACACGCGGCCCTCAAAGGGAATACATAGAATTAACAACTGAACGCAACACACGCGAACAGCCATGTATTTCTATCGGTATATATTTGTTTATGTACATATAATATATATATGTATATGTATATATATATATATACATATATATATATATATATATATATATATATATATATATATATATATATATATATATGCGTGTGTGTATATATTATATGTACTATTATGAGCAATATGAAAGGGAACACGGGAACGCGTGGCAAACAGCCTCGACACAGACTCAGAGCGATACGCGGATGGCGCTATGAAAAACGAAGGGGGAAAGGAGGGCACTCTTCCACTAGCTGTTGGCAACCCTACCACGCTGGCATTTCTACAAAGCCGCAGCTTACGTCATTTCACCGATAATATGGTATCGTCGGACAGCCGATAAGACGCACGGCGGGAATGGGAACAGTTGTTAGAACAGCGTCCCCCTTTCCACTTTGTTTCGGACGGCGCCCGCTGCGTATCATTCATATCTGGGTCTGAGGGTGTTTTTACGCGTTCCCGTGTTCCCTTTCATATTGCTCGTTATAGTACATACATACATACACACATGTACAATCACAGACAATATATTGAGCGACTCCTTATTAAGGAATTATACAAGTAAAAGAAGGCACTGTAAAACAGCGAAGGAGGTACGGGGGAAGTGTTTGTTTTTTAAATTTACTTAGCGAAGTAGACCTATCTATTTGATATAAGTGTGAAAGTGTAGAAAAACGTGTGTCCAGACTGCGAACCGAAGCAACGCTTCAAGATTATATCTCGCATGCCTTACCAATTCGCTAATGAAGCAGCTGTGTTCTCCTTCACTTTTGGGGTATTTATAGTTAACAAAACTCTCTCAGACGCGTGAGGGTGGTAGCCAGGACACATACGACGTGTGGGGAACGGGACCTTCTTTTTAACCCCGAGGACGGGACACGCGCTAAACAGCCTACCATGAGCAGTCCAGTGACCCTAATCCCTGTTAGGCTACTCTCTGGAATCAAGCCTGCCAGAACTGGGCCCCTCACTATGTTTTAAGAGGTTATTATCGTTATGAACAAGGTACGCGTTTCGGAAATACAGAAGCAACGGCTGTCAGTTTATAACCACGGCGTTAGTGTATAACTCCATTGCGTTATAGTGGAGGCTTTTTGTTCTTGAAATCAAAGATATAATAATATATATTCATATAGATTTTTGTAACTATGTACGTATGTACATATTTTAATATTTTTATTTATTTACAATACTGCCACTATTATTTGAGACCATAGCCAGAGGGCGAACGTAATTTGCGTACAAAAAAACGTGTTGCTCACAAGGCTTGCTTTATGAGAGAAAAAAATAATCTATGCAGATTAAGACAGATATGTACACATCTTAAGACATATACACGCGTACATTACAAGCTGTAGGAACTAGAAGAAAAAAAACACAAACATAGTGATTTACCAGGTGAGAATAGTGCTGCTACAAATACACAGCAAAAAAAATTACCCGAAAAAGACCAGATGGAAGCTACAATTGCCAGACCTGTACCTTGCCCGGTTCGCGTAAACAGAAATATTATTCCTGCACTGACGAATTTACAATTTGGCATAATTTCGATAACCAGTGAGTGCTTGTTGTAAAGGGGAAAAAGAATTGTAAAGGGGAAAAAAAGAGTACAGAAACCTATCATTACTACAGGAATATTCAGATGTAGTGCAGTCATGTTTGTGACTGTTACCTGAAGGGCTTTCCTCAGAAAAAGATATTTCTGTGTATCAAGCTTGTAATTAGCAGTCTTGGTGCCATAGGAAGCTTAAGAGGGTTCAACGTTGGTCGACCACTTTGACATGTCGTAGACACTCGAGTCACGGCCCGGGGATTGAAAAGAAGGTACCCTTCACTCCGAGTAGTCCGAGTGGCGCTGGCTACCACACCCAAGCACAGGGAACAAAAATACCTTACCATAAATACCCCAGAAAGTGGAGGGGAAAATAACCCTGCCGGCAGCATAGTGGTTATCGCACCAGACCGGTATTCTTGAGGTCGTGGGTTCGTGTTTCACCTGGCGGCCATTTTTTCTCTACTTTCTTTTAAAATCTTCTATCTGTTTAATGACCTACCACATCTTATCTGTATGTACGTATGCATATAAATAAATATATATAAATATAATATATATTTATATATATTATATTTACACACATATATATTTATATATATTATATATTACACACATATATATACACACATAAGACAGAAAAAGGAGTTCGCACTCAAGAAAACCTAGGAAAGGAAAGGGGAGGATGTAGTAGGTTATCGAAACAGATAAAGAATTTGGAAAGAAAGAACGACAGTGGAGAAAAAAATGCCCGCCATGTGGGATCCGAACCCACTACCTCCAGAATACCGGTCTGGTGCGATACCACTACTCTACCGCCGGGGTGATTTTCCCCTCCACTTTCTGGGGTATGTAGGGTAAGGTATTTTTGTTTCCTGTGCTTGGGGTGGTAGCCAGCGGCACTCGAACTACTCGGAGTGAAGGGTACCTTCTTTTCAACCCCCGGGCCGTGACTCGAGTGTCTACAACCTCTTAGCTTCCTATGGCACCAAGACTGCCAGAACAGAGGCCCTCGCTATGCATGTAGCGAATCAGAATAGGAAATGAGGGGCTCATTGCGAATAAGACTGAAATAAGAGTTGGCAGTCAAGAAAACCTCGGAAGGGGTCCGCACCCACGACCTCCAGAATACCGGTCTGGTGGGATAACCCCTACCCTACAGGCGGGGCTTTTTTCCCCTCGACTCTCCGAGGTTTACTTGACTGCCAACTCTTATTTCTCTCTTATTTTCTGTCTTATAAAAAAGCATATATAATATATATATATATATATATATATATATATATATATATATATATATATATATATATATAAATATATATATATATATATATATATATTGTCACGAAGACAAAGCCGATGCAGTTGTGTTGAATGAGAAACACGTTTATTGGAGCGAACTTGTGCTCCCCTAACAACTCAAAAGAAAACAGAGGCGGCGAAGCAGCGGTCAACAAAGTGACTTGCACAGGCGAGTGTCGTCGAATGGAATGCCCCGGTGTCCGCACTGCAGGCTTTTTATATTTTGGCGCGCGTGGTTCTCGAAACGTCGATTCGCATCGAGAACATAGTAGATCCAAGAAGATTATTCTGGGTTGTTCACGTTAAATCGGAATGCTCTCCCTAACAGATAACACATGTGGCACAGAAAGAAAGAATGGAGCACGCGCTTCCCTTGGCGCAGAGATAACACAGACCGGCGCAGCCGGGCGGTAAAAGCAAAACTCTAATAAACAAACCCAATGTATGGCTCGCGGCAATATATATATATATATAAATATATATATATATATATATATATATATATATATATATATATATATATATATATATATATATATATATATATATATATATATATATATATATATATTATACATATATATATATATATATATATGTATATATATATATGTATATATATATATATATGTATTGTCTTGGCCCTCTTGACAATTCACATTGCAGTGCACTGGATCACCTGGTAGTTAATCCATCGTACATTTCATCTATGGTACGTGCCGCATCAGTGGGTCGCGCAAGGCAAGCTCAAGCAAAGACGAAGAGGTTGCGCAGAGACAGCCTGGCTCGAGCTACGCTGGTGTCCTCGGCTTCGGAATATACGCCTCATTCTTTGAGAATAGACCGCTTTAAAGCACAGCGTGTAAATAGTCTACTTCTGCCTCGTAACATCTTTTTGGTGGAGGTTGCGGTTCCCGTCCCTGTGCCTGTCAACAGCACAGCAACACCACACCACAGATCTTCGAAGTGGGCGACACAATCGTCGACGCACGATGCCTCCTGCAACAAGACCGCACCCGTTCCGCCCCTCATCATCGTTTATGATGAGGGGCGCAACGAAACGAGGGGCACAACGAAGCCTGACGAAAATAGTACGTTGTGAGATCGAGGCTATGGCTCCGGTCGCTCAGCACTGCGCGCACGGCCGGAACGACCCCATGATTTCTCTCATCCAAGCCGTCGTTAGAGACGAGATCACGTCCCTGGGCCTTCACTCAGTTTGTGCCTTGGGACGCCAGGATCCCTGCGTCAGCTTCCGTACCCCTTCCCCCCGTACTGACGTCCCGCCGCGCTACGATGTTCCACCGCGCTACCGACGACGCAGTCCTGGTGAATGGAGAACAGCCGATGACCGGCCCATCTGTTTCAACTGCCAGCGCGTTGGACGCGTCGCCCGTTATTGCCGCACCAGCTGGTCGCCATTTAGCCGTCACCCGTTTGCCGAGAACAGCTACTCCGACGACTACCCTGGACGTTTTCCGCCACGTCCTCAGCGGCCCTTCGCACCCGACAACACACGACGCAACCTATCTAGCCGCTCGCCGTCACCTCAGCGTCGCCAGTCGCGTTCGCCGCAGCCCCGCCGCCAGACTCCGCCGCCCAATTTGTCGACCTCCCTCTCGGAAAACTAGCCAGTGCAGCTCGCGGAGGTGATGCTGCATTAACGACCCGGCCTGCCAATCCTCGGTTGACGTCGGTTCTGAGACCAAATTTGATAGATGTCCACGTTGACGGGGTTCGTGTTAGTGCTTTAGTCGACACAGGTGCCAATTATTCAGTAATGAGTTCGAACCTTCGCCGCACTCTTCGGAAGGTTATGACGCCCGCGATACGCCATGCCGTACGAGTCGCCAACGGAGGAACGACCACTGTAGCCGGAATGTGTACCGCCCGCTTCGTAATTGCCGGACACGACATCCCTGTCTTGTTCACCGTCTTGGACACATGTCCTTACGACATAATATTCGGACTGTACTTTCTGACAGAACACGCCGCCCTCATTGACAGCGCCGCCGGGGTTTTACGTCTTGAGCTGCCCACAACACCCCTTGATGACATCACGCCCACGATTGGCTCCCAAGGCCATGACCTACGTGCGTTTATCGTCATGCCCGCCAGTTTCAGATGGTGACTACCTTGTCTCGCCCGTGACCGATATACTCCTTGAACGCAACGTGACCCTTCCTTATACAGTCGTAACTGTCGCGAAGAATAAAATTGGCCTCCCGTTTTTGAACTTCGGTTTCTCCACCCAAGTCCTTCCCAGTGGAATGTCGCTTGCCACACTGATCCTCTTGGCTGAATGCGAAGTTTCCGTGATGACAACTCACGACTCTGAATCCTCTACGGATAGCCGACGGGACATTTCACGAACTACCACTGATTTTATGGACATGATTGCGTCGGACCTTCCACCTCCGGAAGCCCAGCAGCTCCGTTGTCTCCTAGCGTCATATCGGGACATTTTTGACTTGGACAACCGTCCGCTGGGCCAGACTTCCCATGTGGCACATCGCATAAACACTGGTGATGCGACCCCTATCCGCCGACGTCCATATCGTGTCTCCCACGCCGAACGTACCGTCATTCAGCAGGAAGTCGAGAGGATGGTGCGGAAAGATGTTATTGAGCCCTCTTCTAGTCCATGGGCGTCTCCAGTTGTGCTGGTCAAAAAGAAAGACGGCTCGTGGCGATTCTGTGTTTATTACAGACATTTAAACAAAATAAACAAGAAGGACGTTTATCCACTTCATCGAATTGACGACGCTCTCGACTGTTTGCATGGCGCGTCGTATTTCTCGTCCATTGACCTGAGATCAGGGTACTGGCAAATTGCAGTCGACGCCATGGACCGCGAAAAGACCACATTTGTAACACCAGACGGACTGTACCAATTTAAGGTCATGCCGTTCGGGCTCTGCAATGCGCCAGCCACATTCGAAAGGATGATGGACTCTCTTCTCCATGGATTTAAATGGACGGCATGCTTATGCTACTTGGATGACGTGATCGTCTTTTATTCCACGTTTGTAACACACTTGCATCGCCTTTCCGACATCCTGGCAGTTTTTCGCAGAGCTGGACTTCAGCTAAATTCGTCAATGTGGCACTTCGGTTGTCGTCAAATAAAGATCTTTGGGCACCTCGTCGCCTCTACCGGAGTCCAACCTGATCCAGACAAAATACGAGCCGTAAAAGACTTCCCTGCTCCTCGATCGGTGAAAGAAGTTCGAAGCTTTGTGGGGCTCTGCTCCTACTTTCGGCGCTTCGTCAAGAACTTCGCTGAAATTGCCAGGCCCCTCGCGGATCTGCTTAGGCACGATAACCCGTTTTTCTGGGGCCCTGAGAAAGCTTCTGCTTTTTCAACACTCGTAAATCATCTCACTAATCTACCTATTCTGCAGCACTTTGACCCTTCCGCTCCGACCGAAGTCCACACGGACGCGAGTGGACACGGCATAGGTGCCGTACTGGTTTAGAAACACGCCGATCTCGAACGAGTGATAGCGTTTGCCAGTCGCCTTTTATCACCTTCGGAGAGGAACTACTCGATCACCGAGCGCGAATGCCTGGCTCTTGTATGGGCTGTGAACAAATTCCGCCCATATTTATACGGAAGGCCTTTTTCTGCGGTAACTGACCACCATGCCCTATGCTTCTGTGAACGGCGGATCGCGTCAACTGCATGAGTGGGCAGCAACTGATCAGGAGTTGGACCAGGATGGGCACCACGACGGAGCGGCAGCGACTCACAGATCGACATGGGATGGGGTGAGTAGGCATCGGCAGGAAGTGCTTTGGGACGAGATAGTGGCGTAGGGCGGCAATAACGTGCAACATGACCCGCTATGCGGCAGGCAAAGCAGATAGGCCGGCTGTCAGGTGTTCTCCAAGGAGTGGCGACTAGCGGCGTCATCTGAGAAGGGAGCGGCAAAAACGTTGGCCCCACACGACGGATTGCGGAGAACTGGCGTGGAGTTTGGGCGCTAATTGAGTTTAAGTGAGCGGTGCGGCATTTTGAGCAGAAAATTCAGCTGTTGGAAGCGCTTCGGCGATTTGCTCCTTAATAACAGTTTGAAGAGCAGGAGCTAGAGACGATGACGTCTCCTGAACGTGGGGCTTGCAAAACATTTGGCGCGCCACCTCTTCGCGCACAAAATCTTGTATTTTTGCCCAAAGGGAAGGGCTTTCTGAAGGAAGAGCGAGGCCCGGCACGGTATTCACTGGTCCCAAAGATTGACGGGCCATGACCCGGCGCCTGCGCAGTTCGTCGTAGCTCTAGAACAGACTTATAACTTGACTCACCGTGGTCAGATCTTTCGCAATGAGCATCTCAAAAGCCCCGTCGTGGATGCCTTTCAAGATGTGCGGGATCTTCTCGGCGTCCGTCATTGCGAAGTCGACCCGCCTACACAAGTCCACGCCATCTTCGATGTAGCTGGTGAAATTTTTTCCCACCTGCTGGACTCCTCCGCGAAGGCGCTGTTCGGCGAGAATTTTACGCAAGGCAGGGCGATCAAAACCCTCTAAAAAGCGCGTTTTGAAGTCCGTCCAGGTATGAATGCCGGTCTTGTTGTTGTTGTACCACAGCTCTGTGACCTTCTCGTGGGAAAACTCACGTTGTTGAGATTCATCGGGTTGTCCCATCTGTTGTTTTTGCCGACGCGTTCTTATGACAAAAGACCATCGTCAGCGTCATAGTCGCCAGCGCCGGTGAACTTGACAGGATCCCGCTCCCAGAGTGCGCCAGAGCAGATCACAGGCGAGGGCGTCAGCTGCGGTTGAGTGGCGTTGTCGTTACCGGGCATGGTTGGGGTTGGATGCCGCCGATTTCGAAGTTCCAGGGTGATGTCAGCTGAGCTCGAACCCGCACACTCCACCAAAATAGTCATCACCAGCCTATATACGCCTATTGCAGGGCAAAGGCCTCTCCCATTATAATTACCTCGGTCCGGTGCCAGTTGTCACCAATTTATCCCCGCAAACTTCTTGATCTCATCTGCCCATTTAACTTTCTGCCGCCCCCTGCAACGCTTGCCTTCTGTAGTGATCCACTCTGTTACCCTTAATGACTAGCGGTTATCTTGCCTTCACATTACATGCCCTGCCCACGTCCATTTCTTGTTCTTAATTTCTACTAATATGTCTAACGCCAGTTTGCTCCCTGACCCACTCCGCTCTCTTCTTGTGCCTTAATGTTACACATCATTTTCCACTCCATTGCCCGCTGAGTCGTTCTCAATTTAAGTTGAACCCTCTTAGTGATCCTCATACTCACCTACTCACCTACCCACCTACGAGGCAGAAACTTGGAGGCTCACTAAGAGAGGCCACCAAAATGTAGTGGGTTTTATTTAGAGAGCCAAGGAACCGAGGGGATCGAGCGACGCAGGCCGAAGAAGCTCTTGCAGCCGAAGAAGCAGAGCAGCCAGCACTGAACACGATCACGCTGCGAATGCTGCGCGCTTGATGCGTGGGGATTGTCCGTGGGGATGGCCCTGCTTCAGCTTGGATGTCGGTCTGAGCTTTAATCCCTTGACCCGAACCTCTTCGTTACAATATATTTATATATATATATATATATATATATATATATAGACATGAAACGACGTGATCTTCTTTTCTTGTTTTCATATGGTTTCCTTCTTTTTTGTACTAATGTGTCTTTGTGGTTATATGTTTGAGACAATGTTGTTAGTGCTTGCGTTGGCTATACTTATAATTTGATTTTGTTAGCACCCATTCATGTTTTGTTTGATGTATCTGAATGCCCCACGACTTCCTATGTGATACCCTACTGCAGAGGGCTTTGAGGGGTAACTGAATAAAAATAAATAAATATTATATATATATATACACATATATATATATATATATATATATATATATATATATATATATATATATATATATATATATATATATATATATATATATATATATATATATAAATATATATATATATATATATATATATATATATATGTTGTGTGTGTATGCATACAGACATACAAATAGGCTGGTGTAGGCAATTATACAGATGACACATTTTGAAAGAAGTGAAGTGGAGAAAACATACCCGCAGTGTGGGACCCCAACCCAAGACCTCCTGAATACCGGTCTGGGGCGATTACCACTATGATACGGCGGGGCCATTTTCCCCCTCCACCTTCTGTGTTATTTATGTGAATGGAATATTTTCCTGTGCTTGGAGGTGGTAGCCAGCGCCACTCCGACTTCTCAGGGTGAATGGGCCGTCTTTTTTAACCCCTGAGCTGTGACTCGAGTGTCTACATGTCGAGAATGGTCGAGCAGCGTTGAACCCTCTTAAGCTGCCTTTGCACCAAGACAACCAGAACAGAGGGCCTCCCTATGCATGTTGCGAATCAGAATAGGAAAGAAGGGGCTGGTTGAAATAAGACAGAAATAAGGGTCTGCAGTAAAGAAAACGTCGAAAAGCAACAGGGAGGATGTGGTAGGTCATTGAAACAAATAAAGAATTTGGAAAGAAAGTGGAGAAAAAATCCCCACCAGGTGGGATCCAAACCTACGACCTCCCAGTGCACAGTGCGCACAGGAGTTCGGTGCGCAGTACACAGTGGGGTGCGCAGTGCGCAGTGGGGTGCGCAGTGCACAGTCGACCTGTTCGGACGTGCTTTTCTGGTGCTCCAACAACAGCGTGTTGCTACAGTGAAGGGCAGCGAAACGGCAGAGACAGCGGAGGAAAGCCGAAGCTGAGTATTTACCTGCACGGTTTCTTTCTCGTTGTGTCGGGGTTTCAGCCGAGATGACGCGTAGAAAGCTGGTAAGGTGTGGTAGCTGTACAGGCACGTAGAAGCAGAGGAGTTTCAGCGGGATGGCGGCGAGGCAGACGAAGGGGCAGGTACGTGTCGGTTATGCGTAGTGGTGTCGCGGCCAGAACGCCTAGAAACGGATAACTCGGGGTTAGCTAAGCTGGTTGCAGAACTGGAGGCAGCGCTAAGTAACGAACGCGATGGACGGAGGGCCGTTGAGGGAAAGTTAGAAGCAGCTGGGAGGAAGCTAGAAAGGAGCGTCATTTCGCCAACAGATGACGAACACCTCGGCCCATGCAGCGAAGCGGAGGCATGCACCGAGTTGACACCAGGGGTGGAAGCAACGAAAGGCAACAGCTGCTCCCACGTGCTGCAAGATAGGACAGCAAAACCAGTCGATGACCCAGGTACCAGTAAAGAGCGGCACGTGGCAGATGATAGCGTGGTAATCATTGCGGGGACTCTAACATGAAGAGGAGCAGCGCTGCCATAGTGGAAAGTGTAAAGGGGGATAAGCGTGTGAAGGTGGGGTGTTTCCCAGGTCAAACGATGCATACGGTGATGACTGCAGCGAAGGGGCAGCTGGTCTTGTCTAGTAAAGCTAGAAACCTTGTGGTGATTGCCGCGGGGCTTAACGATGTTCTAAAGGGAGAGGAGCGAAAACTTAGCCAGGGGATAGCGTAGGGGGTAAAAGACCTTCGGGCGACGGCCCCAAATGTGCGCATTGCAGTCTGCACCGTGCCGGAGGTGATGAAGCAGGGCGTGCACACCGAACGGGCAGTACTCGCTGCTAACAGCGACATGGTGAGGTGTGGCAGGGAACTTGGGCTTGAAGTGATAGACGTGAACAGCGTAGTGGCCAGCATCGGACATAGGCAAGCTTTTCAGTGGGACGGGATTCACTTCAGCCCCAGGCTAGGAAACAAGGTGGGGGGGCGCTTAGGTGGGAGAGCGATAGCTTTTTTTGGGGGCCCCTCGCAGCTAAGGAAGGCCAACTAGGAGATAAAGGGGAAGCAAGGGACACATGCACACTCAACGCTGGGAGGCAGCCAGGCCTAGAGCTAAACACGCAACCTAAAGACGTAACTGTGAGCGTTGACCGAAGCCATTTAAGTGGAAACAATGGAGAAAACAATTCTGTAAAAGACAAAAACAGACCCCGTAAGCGGAAAAGGAAAAACAAATGCAATAAATATTTGATCAGCTACATAGGCAGAAAGGCAGAAAGCCAGGTAAATGGGTAGAAATTCAAAAGCAACTTGAACGGGAAGGAATAGAAGTGTACGCTTTAGCCGAGACTCACCTCCGGGACCTAGAAGCCCCACCTATCATAGACAATTATGTCTGGGAAAGTTGCAACAGGACCACAGGAATGAAAAAAGGGGGAGGTGTAGCATGCTCATTTAACAAGGGACCGACTGGCAGAGAGTGCATGAAAGCTGTAAAGACCATCTATGGTTTAGAGGCACCAAAGAGGGGAAAAAACATGGTTAGGAGTGCTGTATCTGTGGACCGGAAGTAGTGCTAGGGAGGAAAATGAGGAAATGGTAAACTGTTTGAGAAGAGATATAAACGAGTTCAAAGATTCGGGCGAAATAATCATAGTTGGAGATATGAATCCCCATATTGAAGGTTTGGATGAATACACACACTACAATGGTTCTGTAATGATTGATCTATGTAAGGAAAACCGGCTTGTAGTAGTAAACACGAAAGCAATTGTGACGGACAAATAACGTTCGAAAGCGGTAACAGACAGTCCAGAATAGTGTACAGTTCAGTATCCCAGACATTATACGGAAGGCTGCGGGAAATGAGGATAGATGAAAATTTAACAGACAGCTTAGGAAGCGACCACAAGTGGTTTAGCTTGCACTTTGGAGGCGCAACCCGGACAAATGCAGAAATAGGTACAAAAGGAGGAAATAATTTGAATAATGAGCAGTTAAAGGTCATCGCTGATAGATTGGAAGATGAAATCAATAAATACCCAGGCAAAAATTGGGATTACGACGAAATGATTGCGTTTATAAAGATTAAGATGAATGAAGCAAAGCAACAAAACCAATAGGAAGGGGAGAGAAAGCCGAAAAGCTGGTGGAATAAGGACATAAAAGAGGCTATTAACCAGTGAATAAAGGTGTCGAGAGAAGAGAGAGATGCAAAAATAACTGGTATGAAACCGGAGGTAGTGAAGGAGAATAGGGATATCTACCGTGGGAAAAAACTGGAAGTGCCGAAAATGGTGCAAGCAAAGATCAAGCAGAAAAGCGAACAATGGATGGCACAAATACGGAAGAAGGATTAAGGCGCATCCAAGAAGTTTTGGAACCATGTAAAATCACTTAGCTCAAAAAATGATAACCATCAAAAATTCGTGATTGATGAGGAGGGGGAACATTTAACAGGAGAGCACGCGTTCGCGCTTATTCATCGAGTGATTAGTGAGAAGTTCAGGACAATAGTGGTAGGGAAACCTACACCGTTAACATCAGCGCCACAAACGATTGCAGAAAGGGAAATAAGTTTGAGCACCCTTGATTGGAAAAAAGCAGAGCAAAAGGTTTCCCTCAGACAGCAGTGGGCCCGGCGGAGTACCAATGCAACTGATAAACCTACTTAGACCTAAAAGTAAGGAATCGCTTATGAGGGCAATAGATAAGGTGATAGAAACCAAACAAATTCCAGAGGACTGGTTAGAAAGTAGGATTAATTTAATATACAAAGGCAGAGGAGACAGCCAGTATTGATTATTACAGACCACTCACAGTAACGTCACTAGTGTATAGATTCGTTATGCAGGCAATAAAATCAGAAAGGCAAGCATGGTTGGAAGAAAATGAAATACTTGGGGAACTCCAGAATGGATTTAGGCAAGACGGGCGCCTGGATGACAATCTGTTCGGGATTAACGAACAGATTTCGCAGCATTGAAATTGCGAAAGCACAGAATAGACCAATATGGATTACGTTCTTAGACATTAAATGGGCATATGACAAAGTAAACAGAGAACGGCTGTGGAGAATGCTGAAACTCCGGGGATTAGATGACGAGTTAGTACAGTTCCTTATAGCAATCTTTAAAGCCAATAGAATGCACCTTATATGGGAAGGACAGAAATGCGCCCAGCCGGTCAACATTTAACGGGGACTGCAAGAGGGATGCCCTTTGAGCCCAATACTGTTCATGCTTTACATGGCAGGGTTAGAAAAGAAACTGGAAGAAATTCAAGTAGAGTTCAGCCTAACCCATATGCTGCAAGGCGTAGTGGTACAACAGCATATTCCGGGAATATTATACGCAGATGACATTGTTCTTCTAGCTGATGACCAAACTAATATGCAGCGGCTAATAACTATTAGCGGCCATGAAGCCACTGACCTCGGGTTAAATTTCAGTGCAGAAGAATCAGGAATAATGGTTTTCAATGACGTGACCACTGACGTTGTGTCTATCCAGCAAGGCGAATTACCTAGAGTGAAGAAATATAAATATTTGGGAGTGTAGATAAACGAAGGGGATAACTACTTAGGAACTCACGAGGAGCAACTTAAGGTTAAGGGAAAGCGAAACGCAGCTATAATCAAGCATAGAGCTCTGTGGGGTATAACAAATATGAAGTAGTAAGAGGAATGTGGAAAGGAGAAATGGTTCCATGTCTCACGTTTGCGAATGCTGTACTGTGCTTAAAAGCAGACGTTCTATCAGCCCTTGAAGTAAACTATACAACGGTAGGACCTTTGGCCTTAGGCACGCATGAAAAAACAACTAACGAAGCAGTTCAGGGAGATATGGGCTGGGCGTCGTTTGATGTTAGAGAAGCTAAGAGTAAAATATACTTTGAGATGAGGTTGAGGGCAATGGATCAACGAAGGTGGGCAGCTAAGGTTTTTAGGCGCCTATACTTGAAAAGCGTCGACACGCAGTGGTAAAGAAAAACTAGAAGGCTAACGATGAAATACAGAAAGAACAGTGGAGAATCCAAAACCGCCAAGGTAACCAAAAAAAGGCAAGGCAAATTGAAACGAACAAATGGAGGGAAAAAATGGAAGCTGAAACGTCGTTAGAGATGTACAGGGCTGAGAAATTGAACATCAGAAAGGAAAATTTCTGCAACAATTCCCAGGGCAGTGCTTTGCTTTTTGAGGCTAGAGCAGGTTGCCTGCGAAGTAAGCGTTTTGTGGGGATGTATTCACAAAATGATGTCGTATGTGTTGTCTGCGGGAAAGAAACAGAAACTATGCGGCACATAGTGTTAGAGTGTGAGGGTATCCATCTAAATGTACATGAAGGGAATATTGGGCTTCCAGAAGCCCTAGGATTTAAGAGTACCAAAGAGGAAGTTAACTTCAAGGCTGTCGAGAGGACGAAAAGAAGATTATAATCCTGGTGGATGAAAAGCAGAGAGGGGAATATTGCCTAAGACAGTTACCACCTGTAACAGGGAGAAGAAAGTATTTCGGGGTAATAAGCTTTAGTGCCTGCCCTAAGCAGCGCTAGTATTTAACCAAGAGTGTAAAACATGGTTATATTAGTCCTTTTTGGTAAGCTGACATGTCATCAACCCGCTTCAAAGGGGAAACCAATAAAAATCATCATCATCCCCCCGAATCCTGGTCTGGTGCGATAACCACTGCTCTACCGGCGGGGCCATTTTTCCCCTCCACTTGCTGGGTTATTTATTAGAATAGAATTTTTTTCTGAGCTTGGGGGTGGTAGCCAGCGCCACTCCTACTTCTCGGAATGAAGGGGACCCTGTTTTTAACTCGCGGGCCGTGACTCGACTGTCTACGACATGTCGAGAGTGATCGACCAGCGTTGAACCCTGTTAAGGTCTCTATGGCACCAAGATTGCCAGAACACGGGCCCTCGTTATGCACGCAGCGAATCACAATAGAAAATGAGGGCCTTGTCGAAATAAGACAGAAATAAAGGTTGGCAGTCAAGACCAAAATTCTGGAGGTCGCGGGGTCAGATCCCACCTGGCGGGCATTTTTTATCCAGTCTCTTTCCAAATCCTTTATATGTTTCAATGACCTACCACCTTCTCTGCTTTGCTTTCCTAAGCTTTCCAGACTGCCTAGCATTATTTCTGTCTTAATTTAAACAAACCCCTAATTTCCTATACGGACTCGCAATATATATATATATATATATATATATATATATATATATATATATATATATATATATATATATATATGTATATATATATACATATATATTAGTGCTGCGGGTTTATTGCCCTGACAACAGAAGGAAGGAGGGGCACTCAGTAGTGCAAACGGATTTGTGGTCCAGCCGGCAGAATGTCTCGAGGACTCCAGGCGCTTCACGCCGAAGACGATGCGGCTGCGCTGGCTAGCCCTGTAGCCTCGTCGTCATCTGTACAATTCGGATGGTAAATCCCCTTGAGCGGGCGTACACCAACCACAGGGACAATGCTGACTGTTTTTGTGGCCGCGTAGCTTATCATTTGTTCGTTAGTGCTCGCGTGGTGGCTGCGCGCCACTTGCTCCTCTTTCACACTACAGTTTGCATGCACCAAAATGACACTTTTCAACATTCAGCTGTAGCCCAGCGTCGGTAAGGCATTGCAGAACTTGTTCTAGGCGACGGAGATGGGTGTCAAAATCAGGCGCAAATACAACGATATCATCGAAGTAGCATAAGCAAGTTTTCCACTTGAGGCCGCGAAGAGTGTCGTCCATCATGCGCTCAAAAGTGGCAGGCGCATTACATAACACGAGCGGCATCACGTTGAATTCGTATAACCCATCGGTGGTCACGAACGCGGTCTTGGGGCGGTCGCCGTCTGCCATCGGCACCTGCCAGTAACCCGAGCGGAGGTCTAAGGAAAAGAAGAACTCTGTGCCTTGCAGATAATCTAAGGCGTCGTCGACGCTTGGCAACGGGTAACCGTCTTTCCGGCTGATCTTGTTCAGTCGGCGATAACCGACACAGACACGAACAGACCCATCTTTCTTGCCAACAAGAACGACCGGTAAAGCCCACGGGCTGTCAGAAGGCCGAATGACACCACGCTGAAGCATTTCATCAACTTCGTTTGGATCACGGAACCCACTTTGGCAGATACGCGGTATGGTCGCTGCCTCAAAGGTGGATGAGAGCCAGTATCAATGCGATGTGTGACTGTCTGTGTGCGGCCCAAGTGTGCTGGCAGTCGAAGGTGGATCGGGAACGGTGTAACTCTCCGGGCGGCGTAACTCGACGGCGCCAATAGCGCGCTACGTGACCAGGAACCCCACAGAAATAGCATATCGGCGGGTTATCGGGTGTGCGCCATGGGTTGCTGTGGGGCGGTGCTGAGGAAGCCGGAGTAAGATAAGGTGGCGGCTGCGGGAGGCGTAAAGGCACGTAAGCGGTAGGCAGACCTTGCCGTGCCGCAACTTCAGCGTATAGCGGCGCCGCTACAGGCAACAGTTGAGGAGCAGCTGGCGTGTTCGGTAGGACTTCAGCGACTTCTTCCCTAATAATTCTATGGAGCGGCGACGAAAAGCAAGGATCTGGTACCTGTGACGATGGCAGCGATGTAGAAGGCAGGAGAGAGATCTGTCGCGCCATCTCTTTGCAAACAAGCTCCTTGATGCCGTTCAGTAGTGACGAATTTTCGGCAACTGCCAGCTCAAAGATCGGCTCCTCACGCTCCAAAGGGCGGCGACGATGGAGGCGACGCTGCCTGTGGAACTCGCCACAACTCTACAACAAGCTGATGACATTTCGGAAGCTCTGAAGGTTTTTCGCAAGCAGCATCTGGAACGCGTCCTCATTTATTCCCCTGAGTATATGTTTCATGGTGTCTTGCTCAGGCATGGAAAGATCCACGTTTCTGCAAAGGTCCACCACATCCTCGACGTAGCTGGTAAAGTGCTCGCCGGCTTGTTGAGCTCTCTCTCTCAAACACAGCTGGGCACGAAGCTTGCGAACCACTGGCCGCTCAAATACCGCTTAAAATTTCGTTTTGAATGCGGCCCAGGTGCGCGATCAGCAGAGTGGTTGATATACCAGTTTTCCGCAAGTCGCCTCAAGGAGAAACTCATGTTGTTCAGCTTCACGCCATCGTCCCACTTATTGTGTGCGCTCACCCTCCCTTAAGACGAGAGCCATTTTTCGACGTCCCGGTCATCTGCGCCAGTGAACATCGCCGGCTTAGGCTCGCGGATCACGCCGAAGCAGAAGGCGATGGGGAAGGCGTTGTGGTGTTGCGGGGGTCAGTAGTAATGCTGCGTCAGCGGCAGAGGGCGGGGTGCGACTCCGGAGCTCCAGGCCTGAGGGTACACGGGGTGAAGCTGAGGAGCAGGACGAGGATGGAATCCGCACACTGCACCAAAATGTAATGCGGTTTTATTGCTTTGACAACGGAAGGAAGGAGGGGCACTCAGAAGTGGCAAACGGATCGGTGACCCAGCTGGCATAATGTCTCGACCACTCAACGAGCTTCACGCCGACGACGATGCGGCTACGGTGGCTCAACCTGTTGCCTCGTCGTGATCTGTACAATACGGGTGGTCAATCCCCTTGAGCGGGCATACACCAATCACAGGGACAATGCTCACTGTAGTTGTGGCCACGTAGCTTATTATTTGTTCTTTAGTGCTCGCATGGTGGCTGCACGCCACTTGCTCGTCTTTCGCACTACAATGTATATACATATACACATATATATATAGGTAATGAGGGGCTCGTTGAAAATAACACAGAAATAAGGGTTGGCAGTCGAGAAAACCTCGGAAAGCCAAGGGGAGGATGTGGTAGATTATTGAAGGAGATTAAGAATTTGGAAAGAAAGAAAGAAAGTGAAGAAAAAATGCCCGCCAGGTGGGATCCGAACCCACGACCTCCAGAATACCGGTCTGGTATCGCACCAGACCGGTATTCTGGAGGTCGTGGGTTCGGATCCCACCTGGCGGGCATTTTTTCTTCACTTTCTTTCTTTCTTTCCAAATTCTTAATCTCCTTCAATAATCTACCACATCCTCCCCTTTGCTTTCCGAGGTTTTCTCGACTGCCAACCCTTATTTCTGTGTTATTTTCAACGAGCCCCTCATTACCTATTCTGATTCGCTACATGCATAGCGAGGGCCTCTGTTCTGGCAGTCTTGTTGCCAAAGGGAGCTTAAGAGGGTTCAAAGCTGGTCGACCACTCTGGACATGTCGTAGACACTCGAGTCACGACCCGGGGGTTAAAAAGAAGGTCCCCTTCACCCTGATTAGTCCGAATGGCGCTGGCTACCACCCCCAAGCACAGGAAACAAACATACCTAACATAAATACCACAGAAAGTGAATGGGAAAATCGCCCCGCCGGTAGCGTAGTGGTTATCGCACCAGACCGGTATTCTGGAGGTCGTGGGTTCGGATCCCACCTGGCGGGCATTTTTTCTTCACTTTCTTTCTTTCTTTCCAAATTCTTAATCTCCTTCAATAATCTACCACATCCTCCCCTTTGCTTTCCGAGGTTTTCTCGACTGCCAACCCTTATTTCTGTGTTACATATATATATATATATATATATATATATATATATATATATATATATATATATTTCTGAGTTTCTGACAGGACCAAACTCACAAAGGGCGCATAAATATAGTAGGAGTAAATATTCTAAGACATACCAACAACAGTACCAAAATGTTAGCGTACGTATCCGGAAAGAGGTATGTGTTCATCAGAGTAATGTTTATATGCCATTGCTGTCACACATACGTAAACCAAAAGTACTGATTCATAGCTACTCAAATTACTGAAAAATTAAAAATACTGAGATAATCTTACCGAAAAAAAATATATCGGAAAATGGGTTGCATGTATATATCCGTGCTGTACCCAGAGAGAAACACCTCAATAAAAGAAAGGAGAGGAGGGTTGAAAATCTCACCTCAGAAACTCCAAATCTCCTCCTTGTACTCATTCCGCACCACCCGACCGCATTTAGTTAGTTGCATATCCCTCTAAATTCATGTATGAATTGAGTTTTATATATGTATGAAGTTATTTTTATATAAACTATATTCATCTAAATAAACAATAAACACGGTTTAAAATGCACAAAGGGTGCAAAATAACAGCAATACCAAACAATTCACAGAATTTGGCGGGACTATAAAACAGCGTAATAAATTTCATTAGGAATCTAAACTTTTATATTCCCAGAAGATCGCTTGGCCATGCAAAAATTTAAGCCAAAAAATATATTTTTGGAGCTAAATTTGAAGCGTGTAATAATTGTTTACCAGTTAAAATACAAATATTTTACTGTACTTATTTTTTTTAACTTTGCAAACGCGAATTTGAGGTGGTTTCGAGATTTGTAATTGTAGAAATATGAACCTCAAACATTTTTCAGAAATAGTTATTTTGGTTACTCATCAGACGTTGCAAAAATATTACGTACGTTTGTAGCTTTTTCTTCAAGCACAAAACTCTTATGTGCCCCAGGTAAATTTTATTTGGGCCACTTGGTCCACCGCGTAGGAATTATAACTTCGAAGGTTCCAGAGCCGCTCTTATCCCTCGCCATGTATTTAAAGGCCTACTCAGAAAGCAGGAAAATATTCGCGCTCGCAAGGCTCCCTGGACCCATCTCAGCCTCCGCCGTGGGAAAGAAATAAGCTGCGGACGCTGATAATATTGCTCCGGTATGTCCCCGGGACGCATTTTATTTTCCTCTCTCTTAGTAGGCCCCTTGTCCCGCCGCGTAGGAATTGGAACTTCGAAGCTTCCAGAGCCAGGTAAATCCCCCGCCATTTACGCCGCCATGTATTTACGCGTCTACGCCACCGCTACACCGCACGAGGGTGCAGCGGTGGCGTAGAGGTAGAGCATCCCTTTCGCGTGCAGAAGGACCGTGGTTCGAATTCAGGTGCCGGAGAATTCTCACAGAATTTAAAAAACCGCAAATTCATGGAATTGCACATTGGGACTTGGGGTGTGGCCTTTCCCCCCGGCGACCATTGCCGGTAACGCACTCCCTCACCAGAGCAGGATTGGCCACCCTGGTGTAGTAACGGCCAGAACTTCCCTTGATTACTCCAATTAACCCACAGCATCAGTCTCTACTGGATGCGAAGCAACTGACCACGGCAGCTGTCAGACGTGTGACGCAGCAGAGGGCGCTAAGAATCCCTGGACCCGGACAGACCGCCGTTGGAATCTGAACCTGGCAACTTTAACACGAGAATCTTATCTAGTGAACCGAATCTAGACTTGTTGTTCGAGGAATTAAAGGGTAATAAATGGCATGTGATAGGGCTTAGTGAGGCTAGGAGGACAGGTAAAGCCTTTAAGGTGCTGAAAAATGAACAAGTCCTAAGTTACCGTTGTCTAGTGGACAGAAGAGACCTGAGAGTGGGATTCTTAGTCAATAAAAGCATAGCTGGCCACATAGAAAGTATGGCATAAAGAAAGAGCAGCACGTTTTGTAATTAGGATCAATAAGAGGTACAAGCTCATGGTGGTACAGGGCTATATCCCCACATCCAGCCACGCCGACCAGGTAGTGGAACGCTTTCATGAAGATGTGGAATCGGCTCGGGCTAAAGTAAAAACACAGTATACCGTAGTTATGGGGGACTTCAATGCTAAAGTAGGCAAGCTTCAGGCTGGAGACAAGGCAGTTGGAACTATGGTCTGGGGTATAGAAATACCAGGTGGACCTACTAGTTGAGTTCGCAAAGCTGAATAACCTACGCACAATAAATACCTTCCTCTGTAAACGGGAGAGCCAGAAGTGGACGTGGAGGAGCCCGAATGGGGACCATAAAAACGAAATAAACTTCATATTATGCGATAACCCTGCCGTCCTGAAGGATGTGGAAGTGTTCGGAAGGGTAAGGTGCAGTGACCACCGCATGGTAAGATCTCGAATTAAGCTAGACTTGAGGAGGGACCGTAACAAGCTGTTACGAAAAAAGCCGTTTAATTATCTAACAGTAAGGTAAGGTGTAAAGTAGACTTCAAGATCGAGCTGCAGAACCAATATTCAGCTCTTACCGAAGAAGCCGAAATTACGACACCGGAAGCCAAGGATAACCTTACACGCATTATCACGGAGTGTAGAGTAGAAGTAGGAGGCACGATGGCTAGACAGGATATTGGTAAACGTTCCCAGGAGACGAAAGATTTCATTAGGAAATGGCAAACTATGACAATGTCTACCCAGCTGACAGAATAGAACTAGCCGAGCTCTCGAAGTTAATCAATGAGCGTAAGACCGCTGACATACGGAAGTATAACATAGAAAGGATCGAATACGCTGTAAAGAACGGAGGCAGCCTGAAAGCAGTGCAGAGACGTGTTGCTGTGGGGAAAAATCAGATGTA
The DNA here is from genome assembly GCF_048455015.1 of Haemaphysalis longicornis. Classification (NCBI taxonomy): domain Eukaryota; kingdom Metazoa; phylum Arthropoda; class Arachnida; order Ixodida; family Ixodidae; genus Haemaphysalis; species Haemaphysalis longicornis. Next base: position 132,771,036 of record NW_027526407.1, read on the forward strand.
TGCACTTAAGGATAAGCAAGGCAATGTCATCACAAATAAAGATAAAATAGTCACAGTGGCCGAGGAGTTCTATAGGGGTCCCTAGAGTAGCCGGGACATACAGGATAATGCCGAACGAGACAGAAGTTCAGAGGAGATAGACATTCCACCAGTAACGACCGAGAAGTAAGGAAGGCTTTGAAAGAAATGAAAGGGGGCAGAGCACCTGGTAAGGATCAGATAACAGCCGACCTCTTGAAGGATGGCGGAGAAATTGTACTTGAAAAACTGGCAAACCTGTATACGGAACACCTTATGACCGCAAGTGTACTGAAATCTTAGAAGAACGCGAACATCATTCTAATACATAAGAAAGGTGACATGAAGGACTTGAAAAAAAAAGGCCGATCAGCTTACTATCACTCGTCTAGAAGGTACTTACCCATTAAATCCTTAACGAATTTCTGCTACCTTACCCTTAGGTCAAAACAAAAAGCATGCAAGGTTACGTAATGGTTATTTAACAATGTACCGTGTTCACACGATCCATCGTGTGATAGAGAACTACGCTGAGTATACTAAATCCCTAAATATAGCCTTGATAGTTTTATGAGAAAGCCTTTGACTGGGTCGAAACCCTAGCTGTCATACAGGCATTACGGAACCAGTGGGTAGATGAGCATTATGTAAATGTACTTGATAATATCCCCAATGCGTCCACAGTTACCGTCATTCTTCATAAGGAGAGCAGTAACATATCTCTAAGGAAGGGCGTCAGACAAGGAGACACAATCTCTCCAATGTTATTCACAGCATGTTTACAAGAAGTATTCAGAACGTTGGACTGCGAACAGCTGGTAGTAAGGGTTAATGGAGAATACCTCAGTAACCTCAGATTTGCTGATGACGTTTCCTTGCTAAGCAACTCGTTGGACGAATTGCAAGGCATGCTTTCCGAACTGGACGAACAGAGCAGAACCATGGGCCTGAAAATTATTATGCAGAAAACTAAAGTAATGATCAATAACCTCGGGACACCAAAGCAGTTTGGGATAGGTGGCGAGGTAGGGGAAGTGGTAAAAGAATATATCTACTTAGGCCAAGTTGTGCCCCCCCATACCAACCATGAGGCGGATATAATTAGAAAGATCACAATGGGGTGGAGTACACACGGCAGACATTCTCAGGTAATGAATAGCAGCCTACCATTGTTCCTGAGGAGGAAAGTTATAACAGCTGCATCTTGCCTGAACTCACGTACGAAGCAGAAACTTGGAGGCTTACTAGTAGGGTTTAGGGTTCAACTTAAATTTAGAACCACTCAGTGGGCAACGGAACGGAAAATGATAGTTGTAACATTAAAAGACAAGAAGAGAGCGCAGTGGGTCAGCAAACAAACGCGTGTTAAGGACATACTAGTAAAAGATAAAAAGAAGAAATGGACGTGGGTAGGGCATGTACTGCGAAGACAAGATAACCGTTGGTCCGCAATGGTGACAGAGTGGATCCCTAGAGAAGCAAGCGTTGCAGGGGGCAGCAGACAGTTAGATGCTCAGAGGAGATAAGGAAGTCTGCACGGAGAAATTATTCACAGTTGGCACGGGACCAGGGTAATTGGAGAACAATGGGAGAGGCCTTTGCTCTGCAGTAGACGTAGATAGGCTGGTGATGATGATGATGATCCTGATGTTAACTTGAGATTAGCTCAAATCACCTACTGAATCCCTTAAAAACCGGGGAGTGTTGGATCATTTTTTACTAATTTTCAAATTCAATTCGATTAAGTTGTTTAAGGATTTTAAGGCCTACTGAAGGAAGATACCAAAGCACTTTGTACCAAGAATAATTTTTCAGGACTCACGAAGCACGTTCTAATCGCAGCACATTACGCTACCACCATGCCCAAACTCATTCTAATCCATATGGCTCCAGCCCATGCTCTCTGTGTACATTTAAAAGCATTTCCTCAAGCTTTACAAAAAGAAAAGTGGTAAACGTAAATACAAAGAACTGAAAATAGTTCGTAAGCTTGACCACCATATAAAAAGTTTCCTTTCTTTTTCAATTTATTTGGGGGGCTTAGAAATTGTTGATGTCACTTCTGGGGTGGCGAATGGCAGTTGTCTGCTGTTACTGGGAGTACCAAACTATTATAAAATTGTTGAAAAGGTTTTGGTGTCCGTATAACCAAAATTGTATTTGACGGATATATTTTTATAAGTATTCCATAGAGCACTGAAAAAAAAGCATTGCACAATCAGTCACGCGTGTTATAAATTGTATACGTGAAAACTTTTGGAGGTAAGACCTATTGTTCCTTTGATTACGCATATTGAATAATGTGTTGTATTACCGGCTTGAATAAAGCCTTTTTCAAGGCTCAACGTGCTTGAATCCTCACGCATTACAGTATATCATTTATGTTCCAGAAGGTATTATTTGAACATATTTAGGTAATATTGTTACAGTGTGTCGGAAGCCACAGAAAAAAATGTTACTACATAGCCCCAAACATTGCGGACATGTGCTAGGGCTCAGCATAGTAAAAGTTCGTGCTAGGACCAACGCTATGCTCGCTGCCCTGTGAATACGTGTGTGAAATATACCTTCACTTTCACATATTCCGTGCCGTAACATCTTGGTGAAAGTTGCTCGACATCCCTTCCCTCTCGTCTTGGCACCCAAATCCTCCAGGCTTCGTGACCCTTCATCACGTTACTCCGCATCGGGCGTCACAGTCACCCTGCCATCATGGCTCCGCCCATCCGGTCAGCGATACACTGGTCGTCGTTACTAAGTCCCGCGAGCCTGGTTTCTTCACGGGCACTGACAACGTCGACGTCGAAGACTGAACAAAGCACTACGAGCGAATCAGCACCCACAACCGTAGCGACCCCACTATCATGCTAGGCACCCTCCCTTACTGCTTCATAGGTACGACCCTCATGTGGTACGAGAGCAATAAAGCCAGGCTAACCAGCTTGGACCTTTGTGGAGCCAAGCTCATGGAACAGTTTGGCAACCCTGCCGCCTGTAAGCTATGTGCAAAAAGTGAACTCGCCTCCCATTACCCAAACATCGACCGAACCTTACGTCGCCTACAACCACGACGTTCTGGCTCTCTGTCGTAAGGTCGATGCCAGCGTAAACAAGCAGGACAAGATGGGCCGTGTGCACAAACGAATAGCTGACGACACCTTTCACTTGCTCATATGCAAGGACTGTGCGACATTCGATGCTACCCTGAAATAATGCGGGCGCTTCGAGCAAGCGAATAGCCTGCGCATCACGCAGCACCTCCAATGGCTACCCAACACCGCTGCTACTTCTCCTTGAGATGCACAGGCGTTTTTGCCAGCGCCGTTTTTGCTCAGTCGTTTTTGCCCGCGCCGTGTCACCGTGCCACCCTTGAGCGCACCGTTCAAAAAATAGTAGGCCGTGAACTTGAAGCTACTGCTCCTGCCGAAACTATGCCCCATGCTATCGACAGCCCTGTTCCAGTCATTCCGCTCATTCAAACTGTCGTTCGTGACGAAATTATCACCATGAGCTTCAAGCCAGTATACACCGTAACTCCTGCTCTCCGCGGCCGTTATGCATTACCAGGGCCACGCAATTTATACAGCCCTAAGCGCTATCCAAACCTTTCTAAATGGAGAGCACCGGATGAAAGGCCGATTTGTTTCACGTGCAGGCGTGTTGGGCACGTTGATCACTACTGTCGGAACCGCTGGTCCTCCAGCAGTACGTTTTGAACGACTCCCGCCGCAACGATGGACACCACCCAAACATCTATCGCTCGCCGGCCCAATTTGAGACCCAATTACCAGCAGATGCTACACCGGAGAGTACAACCTCCCAATGCCGTCGCCCATCTCACTCTCCGGAACGTCGTCGACTTTCTCCGCACAACTCTCACCGCTCATCTCAAGGAAACTAGCTGGTGCACCTCCCAGAGGTGATGCTGCATCAACGATCGACCACTCATACCCTCTCTTGACGTTGCCGACTAAACACAATTTGCTAGCAGTTGAAATTGATGGCGTATCCCTTAATGCCCTATTCGATACTGGTTGCCACATCTCCGTCATGAGTAAACAGCGGTGCTCCCGTCTCCGCAAGGTTTTCACCCCTGCCCTTTCGTATGTTCGCATTGCTGACGGAGAAACTTCGGCTGTCTCCGGCACGTGCCCCGCCCGAGGGATCATCGTTGACCAGCTCGTCAGTGTATGTTCTTTGTCCTGGACAAATGCCCACCTCATGTCATTCTCGGCAGTGATTTTCTCTCAGGCCATTCCGCATCATTCGACTGTTCGACGGGTCTTCTTCGCCTTCGACTTAGTTAATTCAGTGTTGTGTCGAATAAGCCTTGTGACTCATCGAATCGACACAGGTGACGCCATCCCAAATACACAGGCGTCCGTATCGGGTATGTCGCGCTGAACGGGACATCATCAAAGCCGAAGCTGACAAGATGCTCTTCAAGGATATTATCGAGCTTTTGTGCAGCCTCTGGGCCCACCAGGGGTGCTTGTAAAAAAGAAAGACAGCACCTTGTAAATTAGACTTGATTACTGGCATCTTAATCATAATATTAAAAAGACGTCTACCCCCCACCCATGATTCATGATTCTCTGGAATCTTTACACAGTGCCAAACATTTCTCTTCTGTTGATCTTCGATCTATCCCCTGGCCCATAGCAGTTGATGAGATGGACCGAGAGATGACTGCTTTCGTCACACCCGACAGCCTTTACCAGTTCAACGTAATGCCTTTCGGGCGATGCAATGCGGCCGCAACGTTCAGGCGAATGATGGACTCTCAGCTGCACAGTTTCAAATGATCAACATGCTTATGCTACCTCGACGATGTAATAGAATTTTCACCCTCTTTTGAAACGCCTCTTCAGCACTTTTCAGACAGCCTCATAATATTTCGACGTGCGGGCCTCCAGGTGAACTACAAAAATGTTGCTTTGGCCGCCGCCTGGTAACCATTGTTGGCCACATTTTTTGTAAAAATAGGGCTCAACACGACCTTGACAAAGTGCGCGCAGTCAAGCAATTCCCTAAGCCTCGCTTAGCGGCGGTGGCTAAATTTTCTTGGCCCATGTTCCTACTTCCAACGTTTTATACAGGGGTTTGCTCACATTGCGCGCCCTCTGACAGACCCTCTTAAAAAGCATGCTGAGTTCCACTGGGGTCGGGGTGCATCTCAAGCAGAAGTGTTTGCTAAACTGATATGCGTTCTCACCACTTCACCTATGTTAGCCCATTTCGGACCCACTGCCGCAACCGAAGCCCAGACTGACGCTAGCGGACATGGCATTGGCGCTATACTCGCTGAGCGACAGGACGGTAGAGACCGTGGTATTGCATACGCCAGCCACCTCTTGACGTCCGTTGAACAGAACTACTCAATCACGGAGATGGAGGGCTTGGCACTGGTGTCGGCTGTAGCAAAATGTCGTCCATATCTGTATGAACACCCTTTTCGCTGATAACCGAACACCACGCGCTATGTTGGCTTTCTTCTCTGAAAGATCTAACAGGACGCCCAGATCTCTGGGCTCTGCGTCTGCAGGAGTATTCATACAATATTGTTTATAAGACCGCACTCCTGCACCAAGATGCCGATTGCCTGTCCCGTTATCAGGTTTACAACTCCGACCCTGCCGGTTCGAGAAACTGAAGATGTGTGCTCGAAAAAACGAATTTGTAACGGCTTGGAGACGAGCAGCGCCGCGATCTATATCTGAAGGCAATTATGATCCTTCTGAACTCTGGTATCCCATGACCCTTCACTGCGCCCATTTAAGTAACGCAATGGCGTCCTCTATTGATATGGGTCCTCTATCCGCCCCGAAGGTCCAGAGTTGCTGCCGGTTCTCCCTCAACATATGCGCTTGGGCGTTGTCCAGCTACTCCATGACTTACCAACTGAAGGCCACCGCGGAGTTTCCAGCACCTGTGACCGTGTGCGTCGTCACTACTTCTGGCCAGGCCTTTATCGCTCGGTATGGCGTTATGTTGTCCAGTGTTGCCAACCTGCGAAGCCACTTTTCCCCGAACTCGGATGAAAAAATTCCCTATATTTCCCAAGGTTCTTGGTGAATGTAGTTGGGACAAGTTTTCTCTCAGATATTGCGTTCGTGTTAGGCGATATGACAACCGAGTCTATGTTTAGACATAATTTTTATGTAACGGGGATGAAGCTGGAAAAAAATGGTGCTGCACAATCTGTAAAGCTTTAAATTTTTTGTTTCGTCACACCACAAAAGCAATAGGGGTAATCACGTCGGTGGGGACATGTAATAGTGAATATTACATATAAAAATACCCTAGAAAGTAAAAGCAGTCGCTCCACGCACACACAACGATACGACAATCCAAGAAGCAGTACGTGTTACACCGCATTGTATAAAAGCCGGAGACATGTTAAAATATAAAACTAAAATAACCCAGAACACCAAAATTGTATGCAAAACACAACAATCTTGCTCTACCACACAGTGCACTTGTAAGAGCATCCAAGTATATAAGAATGAGGTATATAAGGAACGAGCACAGACGATGCGCAGTGGATGAAATATTCGAGCTAGCAAGTTTATCAACCGCAACAAGCATGTTCGTTGGCAATTTAAACCAGCACAGTCAAATATACGAGCGATAGCATCACTCGTTGCACATTTATGGGAAATAGATATAAGAGCTTCATCGAGAAACTGAAATGCATGAGTACGTAAAAAAACTGAATGTTAAACTTGACAAAGTACACCAATAAACGACTGAAGGCATACATTTATGTGGATGCAAAAATTTCCCTTGATTCTGAGATTTTCCAATTTTTTCTTACGACAACCCCAATCTTCTTTACTAGGGAAATTTCTATAGAGTTTTGAGCACTGATGTAGCCTCTTGCGAATTCCGCCAACGCCGTAAAATGCCCACGACATCCCCAACAGGCCTTCTCCAACCAGTGGACATACCCACCAAACCATTGTTTTGTGTGGGCGTCAATCTCCCTGGTCCTATCCGGGTATCCACTTCGGGAACAAGTGGATCGCAGTCGCCACTAATTACGCCACACCTTACGCCATTACACGTGCTCTCCCCAACAGCTGAGCCTCTGACTTTGCCGAGTTTGTTCTACAAGATGTCTTCCTTCATTATGGCGCTCCTCGCCAGCTATTTAATGATCGGGGCCGCTATTATTTGTCTCGTGTTGTCGCCGATATTATTCGTGCTTCGTCACCGCAACACTACATCGCGACCACCCGCAGACGAATGACCTCACTGAGGGACTAAACAGAACCCTTACCGACATGCTCTCAATGTAGGTAAGTGTTCTGTTCCCTCTCCAGGAACCTTTCGCCAACTTACCACCTTTGCACCGGCAAAAATGATATTCTCCACGTTTCCCGCCTCGAGCCGTACCATCGCCTTCGCACAACATCGCCCTAGAAAGCACCCAGATTGGGCTTTTTGCCGCTTGGGTTATGTTACAGTGTGTTAGCCGCCACAGAACGAAATGGTAGTACAAGCCCCAATCATTGCGGACATGTGCTAGGGATCAGCTGAGTAGAAAAAGACGTTCGTCCTAGGTGCAACGCGGTTCTCGCTTTCGTTTGCATACGTATGTGAAAAATACCTTCATTTTTACGTATTCTTCTAAGTAGTATATATATATGTATATATATATATATATATATACATATATATATATATATATATATATATATATATATATATATATATATATATATATATATATATATATATATATATATATATATATATATATATATATATATATATATATATATATATATATATATATATATATATATATAGTGGTAGAAACAAGAATAGGCGAACACGAGTTTGCAAAACATACAGAAGAAAACGTATTCATAATGTTTTAGTTATCAAAATCTATGGTTTGTTTGTTTCTGTGTAAGTGTAGCTACAACAACATTTTACTACCCTAACAACCATTATTCACATCCTGCCGTTACAACAAACAAAACGATTTCAGGTTTCCAGTCGTTCATTGTAATTTATAACGCAAAATCTATACACATTCTTTATTCTCTAAATAGCATAAGACAGCAGTGCCCTTGCCTAACCTTGTACGGAAGATAATTTAATTTTCAAGAAGTTCGTTAAAGCATACCATCTTAGTTGTGAGTCGAATCTGGGCCAGATATTTATAGAGTCTAATAAGCTTTCAAAGTCTGTGGAGTAATAGTGTTCAATACATTTGTTCGTCTCTCTCCCTTGGGGTTGTTTATATAATATATTCTTTGCGTTCGTGAATTTGAGATTGGCATTTGTATTTTGTGAGGTTTGGAGTTTAACTGGCGTGTTCTTTGCGTGTTTTATGGGTTATTTGCATATGTATATTGTCTTTATTGGCATTTTTAAGTCTTATCAGCCTCGCTCCACCTCAATCTCGGTTGGATTATTTTGAAATATAAACTATAACGCGAATAAAAGTACCAGGTTGTTTTTAGTGCATACGTAAAGCTCAGGTGTAAACGTGGAAGTTTTTTAGTGAGCAGAAACCTATTAATTATGAGAAGTGAGGTGAAGTCAAAAGGGACGTATTGCACGGAAACCACAATTCTTCGTGGGAATGGTTGTTCCCACGAAGTCTAAAAATGCTTTGTCCGATAAGCGTTTTAATCAGGACAGGAAATATTTACCAACTGACACAAAATTTGACAGATTATGTGATAGTGAATAGGAATATATCTGGCAGGTGAAGTATTCTGAGCGATCTTAGGAAGCAATTCGATGAAGTGATTTAGTTTTATGTGCGAGCCCTCACAAAAGAGGAAGAATGCACACTGAATTCAAGAATGGTTATATTGTTTCCTGTAATATTATACATATCGACGACGATGTAATATTATACAGATCGACGACTACGTGTGCTTCGTAATTTTTGCATTGCGCATTCATTGTTCTTGTCTTGTTCACAAAGATTGCAGTTTCCGATTTTAATGAGCTGCATGTATGCGCTAAAGTAACAGAACGGACATGATTGCGCTATCTTCGGTCTCCGCCTACAAAACGTACTGTGCAAAAACTATTGAAATGCAGTAAAATTGCCATAAAGTATAGAGTGCGTCTCGAATAGGTATTATAATTTTTAAGCAAAACTTTGATGATCTCAAACTGAGCAAGTAGTTTCGTGTACACAATTCTTGACCTTAAAAACTTTTTTATAATTATGACTCAAACTTTCCTTAAACGGCCGTGCCTTGTAATACAATGTGACTAGATAATAAAGAAACGCCCAATTTCTCAATAATCGCCTGTTTTCCTATTGTTTCCAGAAGAGGCGCGCCACGACCAGGGCCACGACTAGGAGGAGGTCCCCCACCACGACCACCACCACCAAGACCACCAAGCAGCAACCCCCACACTCATGGCCGAACGCGGCAATGATGGCGCAGCATTCAAAAACATAGAGTATGCTTCCTTTAGAGTTTGGTTAATAAAAACCAAATGAACTTTTACAATGAAAATTCAAAAGAATCAAATGTTTTCTGCAGCGTGTGGTATGCCAACAATTTAAAATCTCAATAAGAAGTACGTGATTATCGCAAACTATCGCTTAATCTGAACCATATGCAATCGTTTTTGGTTTAGTATACCACATTCCAAACACACTTCGTTTAATAAAATAAGATTCCCAAGTCCTCTTTTTTGTATCAAACTAACTCTGGCTTTTCTGCGCAGACTTTACGCACCCGTATTAGACGAGCACGCTTCAACGGGAAATCAGGAGAAATAGGGTTTTTTTAAACACAACGGGCTATGGATTTCTTTGTTAATGTTGCCAGGTGATACCGTTAAGAAACGCCCCGCTGGCATAATGGCTGGCCTGGCAGGGTATACGAGCAGATATTGGGACGCACCTAATCCACAATTTCGAAGTTTAAGCGAACTTATTATGGTGTAGTTGTGGAGTGGATATGCCAGCATTTTATATTCCTGCTGGTGTTAATGAGCGGCTGCTTGGTAAACTGTAGAAAGTTAATTGCGGGAGACACGCCCAAGTGCAGATTTCCAGAAAGGAAGTCGCATAAGAGGCAAACAGTTCATCGAGTGCACTGCATTGTCGTTTGGCCTACACAAGGACCAATAATTTGGGATTAACATATTCTTAGTCATCATGCACGTTTCATTTTGACGTTTTCTGCTTGTACCAGCCAAGGGTTCTCTCGCGACCGTCGGCATCCGCAAAATATTAAAAAAAACTCTCGCCGCCCGTTATCGAACCTGTACAGAATCGAGAAACGGAGCGAGAGGCTGTTATGTTACCAGTTTACCGACGGGCGCACGATTATAGGGACAGACAGACGGTATACTCAACGAGCGCAGCTGCGGGTTCCCCTCCTATTCTTGAAGGTCACGTAATAGCGTCATGTGGCTTCTCGTGCTAATTTACCCTGCGGCCTATGGCATGTGTAGCGGCCGTGTGCGCGAATTTCTCGTGCGCTAGGAGATAGTAAAAAGCGGATGCGAGTCGAGAGGCCAGTAGTGCGCAGAGCCTTGAAATGTACGTGTCAGCAACGACGTCCAGACTCGCAATCTCGAAACGTCGGACGAAGATGTGTAAGCAGAGGCTACGAGATATGGCGTCGCCTTTCAACACACGCAAGACCAACCTCGAATGTTTCATGCGAGTGCAGTTTGCCTTCAGTATCGACGACAACGAAATGTCCGAGGTCGTCGTCGGAGACTTTAACGTTGAGATCTCGAACACGCGAAACCAGGGTTTCATGCATTTTGTCCGAAAGAGTTGATAGTCGTGTGTACTAACCACCTACCACCCGTGGACCGTGCATTGCCTTAACGTTCCCGAAGAATATTACTGCGGTGTAAAGGCAGTGTGTTTATCACGCCGATCATAAGGCCCTTATGAACCTTATGGTCAAGTGGAAAAATAAAGAACCTGTTACGGGCACAGTGTAACGTGTGAGTGACGCATGCAGGCCCGAGTCAGCCGTGGTAGGTGCAGTATAAAACGTCGCTTTCCAACTGCCTCCGCAGCGTGGACGGGAGTACCCTTTTTTGCTTCTTATCTTTCCCACTTTGGGCACTTCAAACAGCTTCCTTGGTTTATCTTCTTCTTAGATCTACACAAACTACCTTGAGGAGAGGGTACTTTGTTATAAATCTTCTAGAAGCACGTTGAGTTGCCGTGCACAATCGCTCTCCAGTAGCACTGAGTGCACTGATGTTACCCACTGCTTTAAATCACACACAAATACCGTTTCCTAAGACCCAATTCATTGCATCCCAGCATCGTGGAGCTACATTAGAATTAAGCAAAGGAACTTTCCTCAAATTTTGAATGACAATAAAAAAAAGTCCGACGAAACGAGACTTCTGTTATGCCCTTGAAACGTAAATTTTGCATCACTACTCTCGTTACAAAATTGGCTTTTGCGACATTCACAACCGTATGTAAAACATTACAAACTCACCTTTAAAAATTGAGCCAATAAAAATGGGGCATATCGAGTTGACTCTAGGCTGGATAAGTTTAAGTGAATAAGCAATTCTTAAAATGGGCTAAATGGGTGCGTATGCAGTAGGTGCAACGTGTTCCTGCATTGGAAGGAACGTTTCGCACCACAAGAGGCCTTTCGTGATTATTGCAAGTTTGCATAATACAATTTTATTTTTATTTTTTTGACCCAATATGGTGATGACATAGACAAAGGAAAGCTAAGGTAAATGAAGGCGGATGAAAAGCATATTCCTCATCTCTATTTCGCGGAGGCCAATTTCTTTATAAAAATCCCAACGGACCGAAGATAGCCTAAATAGGTGCACCAAAACAAGCATATGGTCGATATTATGGCAGGAGTATGCAAATATTAGAACCATTGTGAAACTTCAGAAATGCGTCGTCTGCAGCGCAATGAAATCGTTCACCTTAATATGAACCAGGGTGTCCAAAAGAACCTATTAACATTTCGGTTAAACAGAAATAATCCTGTTTACAGCGGTGCACAATGTGTTTGCCTAACAAAAATAATAATAATAAGAGTAACACAAGCCAACCCCTAGCGCCATCCCACTCTACTATTCCGCAGAGAAAGCTCATCACAATTTATACACAGATAAAAATGCTCTGTCACGCTTGAAAAAGGACGCACTGATATCGACACTTAACAAGGTCGCTAGCTACCAGAAAAGCTTAATAAAGGACGAAAATTTTTAATACTTTCACCACAACCCGATTGGCCGCTAAGCAGCGGAGAAAGAAGCTCCTTCAAGCCTTCTCACCCTCGATACCTGCCCAAAATCCAGTAAAAAAACTCGGCCGCAGTGAGTAGATCCTAAACATGCTTTACCTACAGATACGCCCAGCCAAAAGTGATAAACACCTCCACTGAAAAAGAATAGCTGTTCCTGCCAGCTCATCACAGATATGTTGCGTGAAACTCCATCAAATCTCCGTAAACCTAAAGCGTGACCTTACAGATTGAGACTGCGAAATGCAGTAACTACGCTTTATTAGAGCGAAAGTCGAGGGCTTTTCAAGCTTCTGCACCGTAGCCACGCATCAGTATTGGCGAAACATTTCAGCTGTAGCGAAAAAAAAGGCATTGTTAGGCCATCCTGCTCTAGATAGTCTAGAAAGCTTAATGACGGCGTCGCTATTGAAGAAGGGCACCCTGCCACGCTTATATAATGAACGTACAGATAAAAACCACTGGTGTAGTAAAAGAAGCCCCTTACACCACTACATTTAAAGTGCAAGCTCTTAACGTCTACCAAAACCCCAGCTAGCCGCTCAAAAACACTCATATAAACTGGCATTATTTATTTTCTATTGAAAAAAGCAAGATCTTATGTAACTTTCTTACGCAAGTTTGCTAGTGTTACTCCTAAATTGATGTTTTGCTTCAAAACGACATTTTCTAACAAAATGCTGACACGTAGAGGGTTTAACACAATTTTGTTTACAAAGTTGTATTGACGCAGCCCGTACGTAGGAAATGGCCCCCGCACGGTGGTACCAGTGAATTCAGCGCGTTTCAAACACAGGGAAGGACGTCAGACCTGACGTGTCATAGGCCCCATGAGTTTGCGTGAGATTATCAGAAAGCGCACAACGAGACCGCAGGTAGTGCGCGCCAAACCCTGAACATGCGCATAACCATATCTTCTAGCGTAAAGGCGGGGCTCACGAGTGCAGAAAGAGTGTGACGGAACCGCTCGGCTGGAGCAGACGGCCAGAATGTACAGCGAAGTTCATACCACCAGAACCACGATGACGGCTGGCTCCGACTAACCAGCGCTTGTAGTGGGCGCGCACCGTTCGGCTTGGTAAACGGACTGCGACGTTGTCGTGAGTGTTAAACAAAGCGCCGCATACCATTCTTCACAATCTGTGCAGTGAGATATTCAGTGTCGTGTTCTCCCCCCGAGTGTTGTGTTTAAAGCGGCGATTTTTACGCGAGTAGCTTAGGTTGCTTTCCCAGAATAAACCGCAGCTTTCTTTTTCTTGCGTATCGGCATCGTTGCGGTGGGCGGGCGGTCGAGCCCTTCGTACGCGGGATTTGTTTTCTGATGGTTGGTCACTATAAACTTTTTGATTAAGGATCTTATTGAGGTTTTTTGTAGAAGATGAATGAAGAAACAGACAGACATACCCACAGTGGAAATATATTGTTTTCAGCTTCCTAACTAGGAAAGTCATATTGCAAACAGAGTCTTTAACTTAAAAATTCAACGTGTAAATATTTGTTTATCTTATGCTTGAACAGTCACGTATGATCACAAATTCAACCGTACCTATTGCAGACACCCCAAATATAAGCTTCGAAACTCGGCAGAGTATTTATCGAAAAAAGACATTTTAAATGCAGAGCATTTTAGTAACTCACGATGTCACCCGCGTTGGCATCCGTAGTGCGCGTCCGCATCGCTCCCCCTACACTATATAAATACTTGCCGGCGCCAGGTTTCGATCCTACGACTCGGCGGGCGGAACGCAAGGTGCACGGTACTCTACCAACTGAGCCACAAAACCGACACAGAACGAAAGGTTACGAACGTGCCTTATATCCTTGACTCATTCAACCGTCGGCCAGAGGTGCGACCTCTCCCCCGCGTCCTCCTCGCCTTCTCTCCGCTCGCAACGCCCTCTCTCGCCGCGTTCGGTTCGGGCGCACAACAGGTGGGGACGTGCGCAACACCCTCTCTCGCCGCGTTAGGTTCGCGCGCAAGAACAGGTGGGGCGCTCGCATCGCGCTCTCTCGCCGCGGTTGGTTCGCGCTTAAACCACATATATCGTTCGCGCGCTGCGGTCGCTAACATTGGTGGCGTGATCGTGACGTCAGCATCATGCGTTCGCGTGGTGGCGATTTCGGCTCTATAACACTGTCTCGGGTGAGCGCTGTGAGCGTGTGGACGTGTCTCTGTGCTGCTCCCTTTTGCATCGACTTTCCTGCGCCCATACAACTCCTTGTGCACGAGAACGGACACCATCAACGTTCTGAGTGCTCCTGGCTTCGAAACCGGTACCTCGGAGGGCGCTTCGGCGCCCACCGCCTTCTGCAACGAATGCCTTGCCGGTCGCTCGGCGGCTAGGCCTAACTCGCCGCTTCAAGATCCGCGAACGCCGCCCGATGTCTGCCGCTGCTGCACGTGCTACCAGTTCTCGAGCTGACTGCTCTGGCACGCGGGCGGGCGCACGTGGGCTTGCGCCGCCCTTGTTGACTCCTCTACCGGCGGAACACGGCTCGCCTATGGACCATGACTCATCGACGCCGGGCGGGGCCCCGGGTCCTCGACAGCAATGGATTGTGTCTCGTTGAATTCCGGCCAGCTACGAGGTACGCCTACGGTTCCTGCTACTACGCCGCCTCCCAAGAGGGCGATGCAACGCCCTTCGGTACCAGCATCTGACCTGACATCCGAAGATTGCAGCGCCAAGCGCCAGTGTCCGACTCTCCCATCAACTGGTCTCCTGACATCGACATCTGCAGGGTCGTACAAGGTGGTTGTCAAGCCACGCTGCGCCTACGATATGTCAAAACTGCCCAATCAAGTCATGCAACGCACTCTTGATGGTTGTCTCGGCACCACAGGGTTTAGTGGCTACACTTACCACCACCCCACCAACACGATCTCTGTGTGGGTGCCTACCCTGGAAGCCACCGCCAAACTGCAGACCCTGCAATCGATACCGGTCACAGGAACCTTTACCCTCCCAGTCCAAGCCTACCTCACCTCCGGAACCGACCTCAGAAGGTACGTTGTGAGTGGAGTAGATGTTGGGCAGGATCAAGCGAATCTAAGTGCGGACCTCACCTGTCCAACTCATAAGGTGGTGTCGGCGCGATACCTAGGGCGCAGCCGTACATGCCTCGTCACCTTAAGTGGGCCTTCGGAACCACCTTCCTGCCTTTACTACTTTGGGTGTATCCTTCGGGTTCGCCCGTACCGGCCGTCCGCGATATTCTGCTACCAGTGTTTACGTACTGGACATATGAAGGCCTCTTGTCCGACTCCTCCAAAGGACGCCGACATGGAAGCCCCGACAACGCCAGAATATCGCTGCTCATTGTGTCGCAGCAACGACCACGACATAACGTCTGCGAAGTGCCCAACAAAGTGCCGCGCAACAGAGAAACTGCTGGAAAACCGTCGACAAACGCGCCAAAACAAAGCTGCGGCAGACACTGGCAAGTTGTTAGCACTGTCGAACAGGTACGAAGTATTAGCAGAAGAACAGGAATGTGACGAATCTACGGAGCCAAATGGGAGCCAACCGCTCGGCGACCACACCTACGCTACTGCGGTGAAGCGGCGACGTCAACCACCAGGCAATACCCGCAAGGAACCATTTCCTTCAACTACGGATTGCGCGGATAGCGTGGCTGCTTTGGACCACCGTTTGGCGGAGCTAGAAGCAGAAATGAAGCGTATCCGGCAACGTCGTGCAACCTTAGCGCAACGGGCGAAGCACCAGGAAACACCTGTTTCAACAACTGCCACATCAGTGCAACGTCGCGCGACCTTTGCGCAACGGGGACAGCACCACGATGCACCTGCTCCTCCACCTGCCACTTCAGCGCCGCTTCGGGGATTACATCCTGATTCTTCGAACCTTACGGCCACAGAACTTCTTACTTTCGTAGCGGAGGAACTGCAACATTTGGCGACGGTTCTCGTGGCGCACCTACGTCCATGATGGCTTCAGTGGCCCCTCAAGGTGCGAATGCTTCCCCAAGCCCGCTACGACACAAGTGTGTACTCCAGTGGAACTGCAGAGGTCTCGCGACCAAGGTAGGGGAGCTGCAGTCTCGTCTCCCCATGGGCACACTTCAAGCGTGGGCTCTGCTCCTGCAGGAGACAAACTCAATGCCACGCATTAAGGGATTCACTGCGTACTCTTCACCTACCATTCCGGACCGCCGTTGCAGCAATGCATCTGGCCCACCTGGTAAAGTGGCTGTGTACGTAGCCACCTGTTACCCCTGTTACCCCCAGACTCAAGTGCCGTTGGTGTCTTGGTGCAGTGCGTGGCAGGAAGTGGTTGCTGTATTGGTTCGCCTACCCCGTACAGACGTGATCCTCGTGTCGTGCTACGTGCGTCCGTACAGTGGCAGTGCACCCCGACTGCGAATGGGCTGGCTTGCTCACCTTCGCCGCACGTACCCCGGACGACCTGTGCTAGTCGGTGGGGACTTTAATGCGCCTCATGAGGCATGGGGTTACCCTTCGTCCAGTGCGCGTGGTATGGCAGTCTTAGATACATTTACAAGCCAGCAGTTTGTGCTACTGAATGCTCCGCACATATCGACACGTCGCTGGGATCATCCTCGCGCGCCCCCCTATGCCCCAGACCTTTCCTGGTGGACAGGCGCAACTCCAGTTTCATGGGACCGTGAGCCGGACTGTTGGGGCAGTGACCACTACCCCTTACGTCTTGGTTTAGCTCCAGGGTCCCAACGATGCCTACGCCGTCGCTGTCGTGTGACTGACTGGGACTTGTTTAGGAGGGTGTTAGACAGCTCCCTACCTGGAACCCTATGCGATGCACTGCCTATTTTATGCGCCGCCCTTAAGGACGCAACGCGGACAGCTTGGGTGGACGATTCTAGGCCAGTTCCTGACCTGCATCTCCTTCGATTATGGGCAGCTCGTCGTCGTGCTGAACGGGCTGTGAACCGGTATCCAGGATCTACAGAATTGCGAGCTTCTTTAAATCGTGCCGCAGCCGCTGCCCGCCGCCACGAGAAGCGCCTTTCTAGACAAAGGTGGTTAGATTGGTGTGCGTCCATTGGACCGTCCTCAACGACATCTTCCATCTGGCGGACATTCCGCAGCATGGAAGCTGGTGCACGACCTCCGGACCGTGCCACTAGTGCGTGCCTTGCCTCTGGGAAAACGCCAAAACAATTTGCCCCAGAGTTAGCCAAAGCATTCTTCCCGGCGTTCGACCAGGCTCCATCACAATTCATCGGCCAACTTTACCTGCCTCCTGAAGCAGGTGCGTGCCCAACTCAGGTGGACATTGATGGCATACAAGGGCCCTTTACAATGGCGGAATTTGTGGCCGCCATCGACCAGGCAAAGTTGCGCACAGCTCCAGGACCAGATGGTATCACCTATGAAGTGTTCAAGAACGCTGAATACCCAGCTCTTCAGTGGATGCTTGACTCACTCAACGCCATCTGGGCCTCAGGGGAGCTCCCAGCTTCCTGGAAACATGCGGAAGTGGTGCCGATACCAAAACCAGGCAAGCCAGTGGACCGCATGAGTAACCTTAGGCCGATTGCATTGACATGCACTATCTGCAAGCTGCTGGAGCGTATGCTCGCTACTCGCCTGTCCTGGTGGCTTGAGCGCTACCTGTGGTATCATCCAGCTCAGATAGGCTTCCGCCAACACCTCGGTACAGAAGATGGCCTGGAACATCTTTCGAACATGGTACTTTTGGGTGGCAGAGCTCGCCGCATACGAACGCTCCTAACCATGGACGTCCTAAAGGCTTATGACCATGTCAGTCACTCAGCGATCCTTACCATCTTACGTCAGCTGCAAGTTTCAGTCATGGTCTGCAACTTAGTGCGGTCTTTCCTCGACAGTCGTACCTTTTCTATACGAATCGGCAAGGAAAGTGTAGGGCATTTCACCTCAGAGCGGGGAGTACCCCAGGGCTCTGTGTTGGCACCAGTGTTGTTTAATGTGGCACTCCTTCCCCTCGCGTGGCAGTTAGCTACCATTCCGGACATTTTCTTTCTAATCTACGCCGACGACATTACAGTCTGGTCAGTACATGCTGATTTGAACAGACAGCAAGCAGGCCTCCAGGCGGCCCTAGACAAAACGGCGCATTGGTGTGCCAAGATTGCATTGACACTTTCCTCTGCAAAGACGACCTTCATGTCGCTCACAAATAGGTGGGGCCGACGTCGTCTTTCCCAGACGCCCCTCTCCTTGGCCTTAAACGGCCGTGCCCTCAATCCCGCATCGTCAATGCGAGTGCTTGGAGTAGAAATAGACGCCTCTGGGTCCGCTGCTCCATGGATCCGCTGCGTGCGCGGCAAAGCCTCCAAGACGCTTCATCTCTTCCGACGGATCTCACAAAAGACCGGCGGTGCCTGTAGTCGCATGGCACGTATCTTAGTTCGATCTGTCTTGCAACCCCGGCTGATTTACCAAGCTCAGTTTCAGCATCTCACACGAAGGGACTGGGACCTACTGGAAAGTGTAAACCGAGAGGCTATGCGAGTTATCACAGGCCTGCCTCGTATGACCCCAATTCCGACGCTACAAGCGGAGGCCCAGCTGAACACCCTCGATGAGCTTGTTGAACAGCGGAGGAGGGCACGTCACCTGAAAATTCAAACAATTCCCGTTGCTGCGGCATTGGCCCACTACTTCGGTTCCAAGTCTCCTGTTATA
The DNA here is from genome assembly GCF_048455015.1 of Haemaphysalis longicornis. Taxonomy (NCBI): domain Eukaryota; kingdom Metazoa; phylum Arthropoda; class Arachnida; order Ixodida; family Ixodidae; genus Haemaphysalis; species Haemaphysalis longicornis. Next base: position 132,789,966 of record NW_027526407.1, read on the forward strand.
TTACGAAAATCGCCTGACCTTCCCCCTTGGAGCCGAAGCCAATCCAAAGACAACCGGCCACTGACCCGGATACGCCGTTTTCATAATCAGTCACTGCAACCCAACCCTTTTTCCTCAGAGTCGGATGGCACAGCCGAGGCAATGCAAGTGTACGTCGACGCAGGCATGGCCCCAAATCTCCTACACACCAGCCTTGTATGCCCCACTCATCCAGAATTGCAGCAGACCTGCTCATACCTCACCGAGGCACGTCTTCCCTCAATCATGGCAGAACTTCTGGCCATCCGGGATGGGTTATCCTCATTAGAGCCTCGATTACGCATAAACCCGCCGTCGTGCCTTCACCTGTACACAGACTCCACACAGGCAGTCCAGGAACTCCGACGCGTCGCCAAGTCACTCGACTTGACCTGCGATGTGCATCGCATCGTGAACTCTTTTCCGTGTCCCGTGCGAGTTCTGTGGAATAGACGCTCAACACCTGCCCACACGGACGCTGACGCGGCCTGCCATCCCCAGAGGGTAACTGGGCCGCTACCCCTGCTCCAGTTGTCGCAGCGTGACACCCTCATCATTCACAAGGAGTCTCTCCGGCGCTCCACGCGTGCCCTTCTTCCCCCGCGTGGGTCGGACCCTCCTGGCGGTTTAACCCGCCGCGAGGAGGTGGCGCTTCGGAGAATCCGCGTGGGCACAGCTTTGACCCCGGTGATAAAGGCCTCATGGAGGACTCAAGTTCCCCCAGAAACATGCCCCTTCTGTAAAACCCCTGCTACTGAAGCGACCCTGGACCACCTCCTTGGTTCATGCTCGGGCCTCCAGGCAGCACGAGTTCGTCACATGAGGGTCCTTGGGTACCACCCAGGACGACCACCTGACCTTCGCCGCTGGACACACAGTCCCCAATACGGGCCCCTCCTCGACTTCATTGTGGAGACGGGACTGCTGGACTACATCTAGTTTATGCCAAAGGGCGTACTTGCGTAAATAAAAAAAAACACTCTCTCGCGAGGGGCATTGGATTGGATTCGATTGGATTGGCTTGGATTGGCTTGGATTTGGATTGCATTGGATAAAAGTGGATTGTGTTGGATTGTGTTGCGTCATAGCCGCGCCACGTTGCGTCATAGCCGCTCCACGTTGCGTCATAGCCGCGGCAGGGGGTTCACGGCACGTTTCACCATCGACTTCATCGACAATGTCTACGCTGGAAGACAACAATTACAACAACAACAACCAATACGTAATCCATACGACTTGCAGTTGCGCCCCCCCGCAGAAATGCTCTGCATTTGATCGTGCCCCTCGCGAGGGGGATGTTTAATACACGGTTTGGGCTTTTAATGTTACAGGAGATCGTCTGTGCAAAACAACCGCGTGGTTACGAAAGACACCCGAGAAATTGGTAAAAACTCGGCAGAAGTAAAAATAACTAGCTCTACTAGGTAAACACGTGTGACTGCAACAGTACGTTCTAACATTTGTCAACGCAAAAAACACAACATAACAACCTGAAGAGCAGCTGAATTGGCTGTTCATGGCAGGACACCCTCGTTCCCCTGAACGAAACTCAACCTTGGGGCAGCAAGCGGGGTACGTATAGTTCAGTATGCCGGGACACCTGCCTATATATTGATAACTTTCAGCCAGGTTTAAATGAAGACGGTTGAGGTGTCCGCATACCTTCATCAAACCTCGATAATATCCTCGTATTTTGCCACAGCGTATTGCTGATGGTACAGACAGAATAAAGAAACTAAGACTTGGTCACACTATCGGCAGCAGCAAAACGACCCTACTACTCCTATTCACACAAGACCCATATAGCACAATACGATTATCATCTTTAAAGCATAAATAGTGGGTGTTCATTCTGGTTTACAAAAACGCTCTACAATTAACAAATTTGCGCAAATGCCTGCCTTTTGTTTGTCCTGATTAACGTTTTTCTAGGCGCTGAATCCGCACCTTTCCCCTAAGGCCGGGTGCACAAATAACTAACCCCGTAAAGTCCTTCGGATTAAAAATGTTGAATAAACCGTTTTACCAGCCGATATTTTCCTGACAACTATTCTGTGAGAAGTCGTAGAATAATTCATGCTCGTCGTAAAATGCTACCGATTACACCGAGTTGGACAAGTCTTCATGGAATTTTTTGTATTGTTGCTCTCCAATTTTGGTACTCACCACAATAAACACTAGAGAATCATTTCACAATTCAAAATATTAAATAAAATATTGCAAATTTTTGTCCGCCTTTTAGGAAAAAAAACATTTTTCTGTGCCATGGCAATGGGCTTTCCTGCACAGTTTTATTACGAAGACAAATATCGCGTTGGGTCCCCACTATCACGTAACGTCTCACTAAATCAACATCATCAAATGAAGGCTACTTGTTGCCACTTGAAGACTTATTTTCCAATGCGTTTACAGTACTACCGGTACCTTCTGCGTGTGTCCAAAAACGGTTTCAATAAAAGTCTTCTTTGGATTTTTCTATTTACTTCTTGTGTATTTATTTTTATAGCTCATAGACGTCTGCAACGTGCGATAAATGAGAGGTCAGCTTGAAAGGACCGAAATCACAATTAAAAACAACGCACAATAAGAACAAGAGTTAAAAAACAATTGATTTAAATTAACAAGGTAATGGCGGGTTACAATTTAAAAAATAAAAACCAGAATGATTGCCAATGACATTAAAACACCAATAGCAGATACCAATCAATTTTGCAGACATACAGGTGCTGAAAAATATTCGGTCACCATTCTTTCCTGTGAAAGGTGATGTGTAGCCAAGCTAGTGTAAAGCACTACAAATTCTTTCAGAAGGGGATGTGAATTGTGTCTTGTTTTCTCAGCCGGCTTGTTGCTTGCGCCAGCCTAGTGAACTATATAAGGGTACAGAATATCCCAACTCTTTTCTCCTATTGTTTTGTACCGCCGTCATGGCCTTTGGTCGGTTCGCATTACATCACATTTTTTTACTCGGCAATGGTTAATGGGAGACGCAATTTTGTTTCTGTTAGGGTAAGTTGGTCTAACTTGCGAGGCGTAGATTTTCCACCATGATTTGAGGCTGTGCGCGATTGAAGTCTTTCTGTATTCGAATAAAAGATAACGTGCTTAACAGCGTTTCAGCCGCCGACGTGTATCAGCCGCACTTCAGCCACAGACAAAGAGGCCGTTTTGCTGTTTTGCTGCATCTTGAGTCGGGTTGCTAGCAAAGTATCCGGTCTGACTTAACGGCAAGGCCCTAGATGTGACAATCTCGCAACACTGATGAACGGCAAAGTGGCCGCCGTTGCTCACTTGAGTGGCCCAGTGGCGGTAGTTTATTACCTTACCTATTGATACTACGCTCGGCTTCTCTGGCCTTAAATGGTAGGTCCTGCCTAGTCTAACGAATGCACTGGGTGTCTTGGGCACGAACTGCTCCATTTACTGACACTAGTCGGGCCCAGCCTTGAAAGACAATCTGAAAACATCATCTTTACAAAGGACCACATATATTTAGGGCTCGGCTTGTTCGCAGGCACGTTATCACTCGTATTGCGGTTTCCATGCTTGTTTTGTGGATTCCGTAAACAAAATTTATGATCGATGTTGTCTTCGTGATTAGCCAGACGCACGCACTCGCCGTTTAAGTCTTTGCCGCATTATCGTTTTTGCGCACGGAGATTGTTTTTTCTTCTTACGAAGAAATACTTGGGTTATAGGCGAACACATTTGGTGTAAAACGCTTACAAAAGCACTGAGGAAGACCGCTGTTTCAAGAATCTACGCAAACGCAGTGCGGGTTATCACGAGAGATCGCAAAGGCGTGTCCTCACGACATCTACAACTTTGATAAAATTTTTATATAGAGCTCCTTTGCAAGGGAAAACATGTCACGCTATTTTGTGGAAAAAAAAATAAATTCGTTTCGCACAAAAAAAAATTAAATTTCTCGGGTCACTAGCGTGTTGAGTGCTTCGCGGAAAATTAGAAAATGTTAAACAAAAACTACTGCATCTATTGCCCTGGTTCTTTCAAGTCACGGCTCAAATGATTTGACAAGCTCGTGTTTGGCTTGCAGTGTGGCTTGCATAGCGAAAATTAATGAAAATTCCCACATCGGAAAAAGTTTGAAAACTGCCCAAATGTGAGGGGTTTTGTCTCGGAATTTCGAAAGGGTAGGTAGCTTCATTTCAGCGTTATTCTTATAGGCTAGATAGGTTTTTAGGAAAACATTTGTTTATCTGTCTAAGATGGTTTGTAATACAAAAAGCCCAGTACTGCAGCAAGGCAACGCATTTTGGTATATTATTACAGGCAATAAAAATGTACTTTTTGTTTTTTAAACTTTCACAAATTATAGCCACTGTAGCAATATGCCTCTTTAATTTGCCTTCTTTGTTTCTGCCTGTTATGTCTTCGTTATTCCCCATAAGAACGTTTATTACATGCCTTGTGAGATAAGCTTTTCTTACCAATTCGTATTTTTACTAGACTTATATAATGCCGGTAAGTGCAGAGTATGTTTTCTGTATTTTTTATTGTTTCTTGCGGCTTTTTAATTCGCCATTAGTTGCACCTAAATTTAAACACTGTTTTTGAGATTCACTTGCGTTGCTACGCAGGTTGAATATTTTGTTCGCAAAAAATATCCCTCTTCCTGTTGCACTCTTAAGATATTTGTTCTCTAAGTTGTAAAGCCTAACCTTTTATCTTAATTCTAGGTAATTAAAATGAATTTGTTTGGTTGAAAAATATATATCCTATTAGGTCGCTTCAAAGAAAAAAAACTAAAAAGCCAGTTTAAATGAATTTTAAATTGGCAACAAAACAAACAAAATGTTGTTATTTCAGTCTACGATGAGTCGGTAGGACCATTGGAGATATAATGGCGACAGAAACATAAAAAATGAAGAATAAAATGCCGTATTTCTCAATACATATATAATTAGAAGGGGGAAAAATTTTTATAGGCAATACAAAAGAGTAGTCAATATTCTACATGCAGTGTCGTCCAAAACGTAGTAAGAAGTTTGTGACAGCAACTTTTTCAACCAACTGCTGCGCACCAACTGACATGGATTTCAAAGTTCACTTTTGCAACTTTTTATGCGAGAATTAATAATACCTAACTTTAAAGTTCGAATTGAGAATGTGAAGAGATTTGTGTTTTCTAATGAAGAATAGCTAGAACCGATTTGTTGATACTTGCTGATGGTAATATTTTTCAGTAGTGGCTGCTTAACGGGATTTAAATACCTTAATGGCAATCCAAACAGACATTTGCCCTGTTTGCTTTTCTACACGAAATTTCTGGTTCAATATTCACGATGAAGTTTGTGCAAGCCTGTCTTCCTGCCTGCCTGCCTTTCTACCTTCCTGCCATCGTACCTACGTACTTACCTACCTACCTACCTGCCTGCCTGCCTGCCTGCCTGCCTGCCGGCCTGCCCACCTTCCTGCCCGCCTGCCCGCCTACGCGCCTGCCCAACTGACCGCATGCCTGCCTGCCTGACTGCTAAATGCTACTTGCCTGCCTGCCTAGAAATTAATGAGGCGCCCACTTTCTCAGTAATCGCCTGTTTTTTTTCATTGTTTCCAGAAGAAGTGCCACGACAAGAAGGAGGTCACCCACCATGACCGCCAAGACCAAGATCACCAGGAAGCAACCCTCAAACTCATGGCCAAACCCGGCAATGATAGCGCAGCATAAATAATATAGTTTCCTTCGTTTAGAAATTTTTATTTAAAACCTTTAAACTTTTACAATGAAAATTCAAAATGATCAAAAGTTTTCTGCAGCCTCTAGTATGCCTGCAAATTAAAATCTCAATACGAAGTACGTGATTATCGCAAACTATCGATTAATCCGAACCATACGTAATGGTTTCTTTGATTTAGTGTACCATATTTCAAACACACTTAGTTTAATACAATAAGATTCCCAAGTACACTTTTCTGTAGCAAACAACCTTTGGCTTTTTTGCGCAGACCTTAAGCACCCATTTTGGACGATCAGGCTTCAAGGTGAAATTATGAGAAAAAGGCTTTTTTAAATACAGCAGACCATAGATTTCTTCGTTTATGTTGCCAGCTGATACCTGTGAGAAACCACCCGCTAGCACTATGGCTGGCTTGGCAGGGTATACGAGCAGATATTGGGACGCACCTAAGCCACAATTTCCAAGTTAAAGCGAACTCGTCATGGCGTAGTTGTGGAGTGGATATGCCAGCATTTCGTGCCTCCTGGTGTTAATGAGCTGCTGCTTTGTAAACTGTTGTGAGTTGATTGCGGGAGACACGTCGAAATGCAGAATTCTAGAAAAGAAGTCGCATAAGAGGCAAAAAGTTCCTCGAGTGCACTGCATTGTCGTGTGGCCTACACAAGCACCAATAATGTGGAACGAACATATTCACTTTGAGTAATCTTGGTGACGGTACTGGCGAAACCGCGGACCCCGAGCCCCCCAACATAAGCTGTGACCTACCGTGGTGATGTGTTTTTAAGGTGGAGGGTAGAAACCTCTAACGGTGGCCGTCGGAGCCTTGGTCAAGCTCCGGCCGATGGGCTCCCTGCCTGTCTACCAGGCAGGGAGCTCCGGGACCTCTTTGACTACCAGGGTAAAGTCAAAGAAGAAAGTTCCCGTCTCCCTGCTTTCATACTATGCTATATGGCATTTTCAAACCCCCCCAAACGTGATCGGTCCCTGAAAAGGGGCCGCACCGAAGTATCTTTTCCCCCATTGCCATCTTTAACATTTCCTGAACCGGATAATTTTTCTCGATTTCTTGTGATGGAATCGCTCAATCCATCCCACCCTCTAGCATCTCAATCAGTCTTCTTGATCGCCAAGTATCTTGAAGCCCTAGTAGGAAAATCTTACAAGTGCCAAAAACAAAGGTCTGGTGAACTCCTCATCGAAATAAATGACAAGCAGCAGTCCACTAAGCTTCTAGCTCAGACTAGACTGGCTGATCTAGACATCAGGGTCACACCCCATCGGAGCCTCAACAGCTCGCAGGGTGTGATATCCGAGACAGATCTCCTGAACGAAACGGATGCGGATCTCCTTGCCGGCATGAAGGATCAGGGTGTCACTGCCGTGAGACGCATCACTATCCGCAGAGACGACAAGGAGATTCCCACTGTAGAATCTATCATTGTCAGTGTTGCACCGAAGACATCAAGATCATTGAAGCCTGTCGTCATTGCACGATCGGTGTGCGCTCGCGCTACATCTTCGTTTAAGTCGCCATTAAACCTTCCGACCGCTCGGTCGCTCCCTCCCTTGTCTGAAGGCCTCTCTCATCCTAAGTGGCTAAAGAATCCCACAATCTGGTGCCGGAAACCCAGAATACAACGACAGCGACACGCAGGGCCTGACCACTCTCAACGACAGGGCCTGCTTGACTTTCCACGAACCAGCCACTGATGACCCGAGATGACCTCCCTGGAGCGCATGCTGAGGCGCCGAATCACTTTGCGAGCCAAGCTCAACGGCTTCTTAAAGGAAATCGAAGACGGCCTACGTGATGGACGCTTGACCACACCGATGGATTTTGCTATTTCCCTCGAAAGAATCGAATTCATTTTCAAACCGATCCAAAAGCTGGATGAGGACATCTACCGCGAACACCCACAGGCACTCGACGCGGAAGAGACCTCCGACGTGACAATGTTCAACGACAGCGTCGTCAAGATCATGGCAGAGCTTCGTTACCGCTCCCAAAACCATCCGACCAGTGAGTCTCAGAAGGGTGAACTGAAGGGCTTGTTGGTACATCATATCGTTTGAAAACAGCGCGGAAGACGGGACGGAGCAAGTAATAGACGACACAAGCGCTGACGAACAACTGAGCGATTTATTTCGCAAGAAAATATATACATGAAAAACTAGGGGAAGAGAAGGAAATATACGACATAAAATTTTGACAGAAAAAGGTGATAGCTACTGATTAGTAAGTATGACAACGACAATCTTTCGCCGCGTGACGATTTGAAGACAACTAGTCATGTAGGTACGCGATTTCCTTATCCAACAGTGCCACGGATGGTTCGCTGATACAATCGCTTCCTTTCCTCTTGATTTGGAAGGCCTCGAAGAGCTCCCTCTCTCTCCGCCCGCGGTAAGAGGTGAGTGTGGTGCATTCAGTGAACCGAGGGGTGCAGCCGCACGAGGCGCAGTGTGCTGACAGCGTGCCACCGGTAGAAGACCTGACTTTGTTGGCATGCTCCCTCAAACGTTCATTCAGGCAGCGGCCTGTTTGTCCTATATAGGAGCGTTTGCACGACAGCGGAATCTCGTACACGACGTTACTCACACAATCAACGTAACGTGTCTCGTGTGTTTTGACGCACGCTGGTGATTTGCTGCTTTCTGCGTTAACGCGCTTACACAGGCGGCTCAGTTTCTTCGGAGCAGAAAACACAAGCCGTACGCCCGCCTTGCCAACAATCTTCTTGAGCGCATGGCTCACTCCATGGACGTACGGGATGACGGCTGTCTTGGGTCGTTCTGCTTGAGGGCACTTCTCCGGAGCCTTCGAAGTGAGTTCGCGTAGCAGCTTAGTTGCCAAGGCACGCAAGAGGTCTGTCGGATACGCGGCACACCTCAAACGGCTAGCTTGCGCCTCAAAACTCAGTTGTGCACGGTGTGGGCAGGACCTCTTGAGGGCATTTCTTAGCACACTCGTGGCAACTCCCCTCTTGACCAGCTTCGAGTGTGCTGAGCTTATGGTAATAGGCCCTTTTGGGACCTAGGAGCATACTCCTAGCAGGTGTGCTCCTCCTCAAAATGCAGGCTGAGGTCCAGAAATCTTATCTGGCCGTCCGTGGGCAGTTCCATGGTCAAGGTGAAAGCCGTGAGGAGCGATTGGAACGTGCCAAAAATCGCTTCCGCCCCTTGACTGGTTGTCCGCTCCTCGGTTTCAAAAATGACCAGAAAATCGTCCACGAACCTGAATACCTTTAGGACTCCGTGCTAAGAAAGGGCCCCCTGTAGCTGTCTGTCCAAGCGGGCAAGCAGTAAGTCGCTCAAAATGGGGGCATTTTGAGGAGGAGCACACCTGCTGAGAGTATGCTCCTAGGTCCCAAAAGGGCCTATTACCATACAGCTCAGCACACTCGAAGCTGGTCAAGAGGGGAGTTGTCACGAATGTGCTAAGAAATGCCCTGAAGAGGTCCTGCCCACACCGTGCACAACAGAGTTTTGAGGCGCAAGCTAGCCGTTTGAGGTGTGCCGCGTATCCGACAGACCTCCTGCGTGCCTTGGCAACTAAGCTGCTACGCGAACTCACTTCGAAGGCTCCGGAGAAGTGCCATCAAGCAGAACGACCCCAGACAGCCGTCATCCCGTACGTCCATGGAGTGAGCCATGCGCTCAACAAGATTGTTGGCAAGGCGGGCGTACGGCTTGTGTTTTCTGCTCCGAAGAAACTGAGCCGCCTGTGTAAGCGCGTTAACGCAGAAAGCAGCAAATCACCAGCGTGCGTCAAAAAACACGAGACACGTTACGTTGATTGTGTGAGTAACGTCGTGTACCAGATTCCGCTGTCGTGCAAACGCTCCTATATAGGACAAACAGGCCGCTACCTGAATGAACGTTTGAGGGAGCAGGCCAACAAAGTCAGGTCTTCTACCGGTGGCACGCTGTCAGCACACTGCGCCTCGTGCGGCTGCACCCCTCGGTTCACTGAATGCACCACACTCACCTCTTACCGCGGGCGGAGGGAGAGGGAGATCTTCGAGGCCTTCCAAATCAAGAGGAAAGGGAGCGATTGTATCAGCGAACCATCCATGGCACTGTTGGATAAGGAAATCGCGTACCTACATGACTAGTTGTCTTCAAATCGTCACGCGGCGAAAGATTGTCGTTGTCACACTTACTAATCAGTAGCTATCACCTGTTTCTGTCAAAATTTTATGTCGTAGTTTTTCTTCTCTTCCCCTAGTTTTTGGTGTATATATTTTCTTGCGAAATAAATCGCTCAGTTGTTCGTCAGCGCTTGTGTAGTCTATTACTTGCTCCGTCCCGTCTTCCACGCTGTTTTCAAACGACAGTGAGTCTCACCCTTCACATTTATCGACTAGAGCCCACGCTGCTGAGACTGTACCGATACGGACGAAATTACCGAGAATGGAGCTAACGAAGTTTGAAGGCCATCGTAGAAACTGGCACAAGTTTTGCAGCCAGTTTGAGAGGTCTATTAATTCGAATCCTGAGTTAAAAGACACAGACAAATTCCACTACTAGACGAACCTACTAACAGGAGCGGCGGCTTCTGCTATATCAGGACTACCGATTACGGATGCCTGCTACGCTGACGCTGTAGAAATTCTTAAAAAGCGATTTGGAGACAGTGAAGTCATCGTACAAGATCACTTGCACGCTTTAATTAACCTGAAACCTGTCTCGTCATCGTCAGACGTAGCAGAGTTACGCAAGCTGTACGACAAAGTACAGGTGCACTGTAGAAGCATGAAAGCGCTGGGGACGCATCCCCTGACGTACTGCTCCATGCTCCACGCAATCGTGCTTCAGTCGCTGCCTCGAGATATCGTTCTGCGTTATCACCAGCGATCGAAGATAAAACGGGATGCGGCCGATTCGGGTACCACAGAACCTTCGTCGCAGCCAACGAACAAGCACGAAAAGGAGTTTGAAGACCTAATGACCTTTTTCGGCCAAGAGCTCGAATCTCTCGAAGCTGTAATGCCAGCATTATCGAAGGGATTGGACCCCCCGAGAGCCGCGAAACAGCATGATCTGCGTCGCACATCAAACGCCGATCACTTACCATCTGCGGCAGCTCTACATGGAGGAACTAATAACGGGAAGAAATGTTTGTTCTGTTCAGCTCCACACGATGCAGCTTCTTGCTCATCGAAAAAAAATCAGCATTGACCAAAACAGAGCCCTACTAACAAAATGTGGCCGTTGTTTCCGATGCCTAACTCCAGGACATGTCTCTAGACAGTGCAAGAAAACAGTCGTTTGCGGACACTGATCAAGACGACACGTTTCGTCGATGTGTAATCCTGATGTTCCAAATCCACTGAATGGTCACGTGACAACCGCACCTGTCCACCTACTATCTCCACAACGAGGACAAGTGGTACTACTCCAAACACTGAGAGCAAAGGTTTCGGGAAGAGACAAGGAAGAAAGCTGCAGAATGTTGCTCGATGGAGGCAGTCAGCGAAGTTTCATCCGAAGTGATCTCTCTAAGAAACTAAGCTGCGAACTCCTTGGGGAAGAAACACTAACGCTAGGATTGTTCGGAGGAAAGGAAACGCAAGAGACGTTAAGAAGGGTTCGCGTGTTTCTCCATTGCTCATCGAAGCAGACTACAGTTCCCATAGAAGCGCTGGAGGTTGAGTCTATCTGCAATCATCCTATACCCAACCCAAACGAAGAGATGCTATGGGAACTTCGAAGTAGAGGCATCGACACTAAAAGCATATCAAACGAAAGTAATGCTGAAGATTCAATCAGCCTACTTATAGGGTCAGACTTTTACTGGGAAATTGTGACGGGAAAAGTATTGACAGTACGCCACAGGATGAGAGCCATCGAAACGCGGCTGGGCTGGACTCTACAAGGACCGACGCAGACACCCGCTGAAGTCGTCCACTGCTCCAACATCGTTGTTCTCAAAGCAAATACGTCGGAAATTACAGCCGCTTTGAGACAGTTCTGGGAGCTAGAGAGCATCGGTATAACACAACAAGCTTCACCGATAGATCGCGTCGAAAGCGATTTCCAGAACAGCATTCGACATAAAGGAGGGCGGTACGAAGTGAGCTTACCTTGGAAGTCAGACGTAGACCTTCCTGACAACTTCGCGGTGGCTGAAAAGAGGCTTCACCAGTTGCTGAAGAAGCTGTCTGCCAGTGCTTCATATCTGCAAGCATACGACGATGCGATTCAACAGTACATTTTAGACGGAACTGCAGAACGAGCTCCCCGACCGGAACCAACACATGGACGGTACATCTACTACCTCCAACACAGGGCCGTAATTCGAGAGGACCGACAGACGACGAAAGTTAGAATCGTGTTTGATGCATCGTCTCATGCCAGCGGAGTTAAATCGCTCAATGACAACCTGGAGGTTGGACCAAACCTAAATTCAGACATCGTTGCCCTGCTGCTTAGATTTAGGGAATACAAGGTTGGCATGACAGCAGACGTGAAAAAGGCATTCCTTCAGATCAGTCTGCGTGAACAAGACCGAGATGCTCTCCGCTTCCTGTGGTTTGAAACATGCCCACAGCCAGGTCAACCACTGCCTCTTCAAGAAGTGTGGAGAATGTCAAGGGTGCCATTCGATCCCTCCAAGAACAACATCCGACCACAGTTCAGCGTTTGATGAAGTCAATGTACATGGACGATCTGATTATTGGCGCTCACTCAACGCAAGAAGCAATCCAAATGTATCATCAAACAAGGAAGATCATCAATAGTGCATCGATGAACATAAGGAAGTGGATTACCAACGACGGGGAAATGGCTACTGCCTTTTCTGATTCCGCGGCTGACAACAAATATGTTTCGCTTACCTCTACATGGAATTCTAAAGTACTTGGGATTCGGTGGAATATATTGACTGACACTTTTGGCTTCAAACTAGAGTCTGTACCGAAGACCTCAACCGGGCGTGCCGTAACAAAAAGACTTGTTCTGCACTCCATTGCAAAAATGTACGACCCACTTGGTTTTCTGAGTCCTTTCGTTGTTACTGCGAAGATACTTCTACAGGATTTGTGGAAGCAAAACCTCGACTGTGACGACGAACTTCCCGATGACTTACTGCACAAGTGGTTGGAATGGTGCGAGGGACTCCAGGCTCTAAGCGAACTTTCCGTTCCGAGGTTCTTGGGTGAAATAGTACAGGGACGCATAACGACGACAATGTTGCACATTTTCACCGATGCTAGTTCTCGAGCGTAAGGTGTCGTTGCTTACGCCTGTATCCAAGATAAAGAGGGAAACAGGACGACGCGCCCGTTATTACCCAAGAGTAGAGTCGCACCCGTGAAGGCTGTCACGTTAGCCAAACTGGAACTAACGTCGGCTTCTCTTGCTGCACGAATGAGTACATACATCAAGGACAATACCGACCTGAACATCGTCGAGACGCATCTGTGGTCCGACTCCTCGATCGCGTTGTGCTGGATACGCAAAGAAGCCGATACGTGGAAGACTTACGGTAAGAACAGAGTCCACGAGATAAGGAGTATTACGGCACCCGATCAATGGCGATTCTGCCCAGGTAGCGAGAATCGCGCCGACCACTTGAGACGAGGAAGTACAGCGCGGGAACTTCTGCAGTCGACGTCATGGTTGCAAGGACCTTCTTGGCTACCCGACCCAACCATCTGGCCCACCGAACCGGAAACACCTAATGTACAGGCTTGCTATGCTGATGCGGAAATGAACCCGTTGTCACTGGCACTTCCAGTACCCATTTCGGAAGGAACGAATTTCACTCGCTTCAGCTCCCTTCTCCGCCTTCACAGGGTGATGGCGTGGGTACTCAGATACGCCAACATTCTTCGAAACCAAGAGAAAGTTTCTGGATCATTGACTACCGACGAAGTTGAGAACGCCCAGAGCTACTGTATCCGACACACACAAGCCTGCTTCTTCAAAGAAGAGATACAGTGCGTAAAAGAAAACCTCCCCTTGCCTACAAACTCATCGCTGAAGACCGCTCGTTTGTTTCTTGATGAGAACAATCGTCTTCGGGTGGTAGGGAGGCTACAGGCCAGTTTCGAGAATTACGACTCGAGACACCCTATTTTGATACCCAACCAGTCTCATTCCGCAAAGCTTCTTGTTCTCGACGCACACGCAAAGCTTGGACACGCCGGACTTTGCGACACGCTTGTCCAGCTTCGTGAACGTTACTGGATTGTTCGAGAACGTCAATTGATAAAGAAGCTCCTGAACACCTGCGTAATTTGCAAACCCTTCCACTCAAGACCACTTGTTCAAGATGAAGCGCCACTTCCTCGAGACCGCGTAACAGCAACGTCCCCCTTTCTCGTCTGTGGTGTAGACTTCGCGGGACCACTTTACACAAGAGATACATCCCAGGGCAACCGTTGCTACATCGCTCTTTTCTCGTGTGCTTCAACTAGAGCTCTTCATCTCGAGTTGGTGGAAAATATGACTGCAGAGAGTTTCATATGCGCGATGCGTCGCTTTGTCTCACGGCGTGGATGGTGCAAGACCATCTACAATGACAACGCGCGCGCATTCAAAAGAACCTGCAGGGAGCTTGCCGACCTTTGGAGGACGCTTCAACACCCGGACGTGCAAGCCTATTTTTCCGCTTCCGCAATTTCCCGGAAGTTCATTGTGGAAAGGGCTCCTTGGTGGGGTGGATTTTATGAAAGGATCGTCCGCTCCGTCAAGAACACGCTAAAGAAGATGCTGGGTCGACAGCAAATTGAATGTTGTGGAGCTATCTACAGTTCTCACGGAAGTTGAGGCGATCATCAACTCTCGCCCGCTGACGTTTGTATACAACGACGTAGCGGAACCTAGCCCTCTAACACCAGCGTGCTTCCTCGTCGGCAGAAGGTTGACAGCGTTGCCCCCGTCTTTTTACACAGAGGACCTGACCCATGGATCGACGTCCACAAACCTCCGACGGATGTGGCAGAAAAGAGAAGACACTTTAGAGGAATTTTGGTCGCGTTGGAGGAAAGAATACCTCCACGAACTGCGCTCTCAAGGCCAGAGACGTCAACCTTCAACCGAGAAACTACAGCCCGGAGCAGTTGTTCTAGTCGAAGAAAACGACACACCAAGGTTGTTTTGGACTCTCGCCCGCATCGAGCAACTTCACCCAGGTCGTGACAACAAAGTTGGCGCTTGCACACTACGACTCCCAAATGGACTAGTGACGAAAAGACCGGTGCAGCGCTTATATTTGCTTGAAGCAGGCTGACACCTGGCATCCGTGGCCGGGGAAGATGTAGAATCTATCATCATCGACAGCGTTGCACCGAAGACATCAACATCATCGAAGCCTGTCGTCATTGCACGATCGGCGTGCGCTCGCGCTACATCTTCTTTTAGGTCGCCATTAAACCTTCCGACCGCTCGGTCGCTCCCTCCCTTGTCTGAAGGCCTCTCTCATCCTCAGTGGCTAAAGAATCCCACACCCACAAAGCACATTATCTTGACTTTTGACCGCGCAGTACTCCGACAACACATAAATGCAGGTTTTATTCGTTGCTCCATCCGTCCGTACATCCCGAACCCGCGGCGCTGTTTTAAGTGCCAGCGGTTGGGGCATGGTACAAACTCTTGCCGTCGCCGTACGACGTGTGCGAAATGCGCGGCGCATGATCATCCAAGCGACAATTGTCCATTTGATACCCTGTCTTGTGTGAACTTCGGCGGGCCGCATGCAGCGTACTCCCGCAAGTGTGAAAAGTTCCAACTGGAGAAAAAGGTAATCAACATCAAGGTAACTGAGAACCTTACCTTCCCAGAGGCGCGAAAGAGGTTCGCCTCTTTCCCCCTGGGGAGGTACGCCGACGCGGCTCGCCGGGGGCGGAGCGGCGTCTGGTGTCCACAGGGACCCAGTTCAGCGAGTCTGACCTGGTCCGACCCCCCCTCCCGCTGGGTTGCCTCACGCAGCCCAACCCGGCACCACGCCGCTTGCTGAGGCAGCAGCGGTTGTGGTGCAAACCACTTCTCTCCGGGCCGGTGCCGCTCCCGCCTCTGTCTCCCCGTCCTCCACTCCGTTGGAGGGTACCGAGGTGGTGGACATCACGGGCCCCGCACCGGCTCCCACCACCAACGCACCGCCTGTGGCACCTCTGGTGCCCCGGACGCCCTTGGCGGTGGCGGCTCAAAAGAAGGGCTCCCGAGGGGGGGGGCAAGTCCGGGGGGCCCGGTCCGTCGGGCACCCCTCGGACATCCGACGACGAGATGGATGTCGGGCCGTTCCTGCCTGCAACGCAGCGCAAGGAGCGGCCACCGACTTCCAAGCCTACAGACAGGCCTAAAAAGCCTAATCCCCGAGTAACAGCCCCGAAAGACGACACATGAACACACACACACTCCATTCATTCTTAAACGTAAATAATGGGTACAGAAAACATCATTCAATGGAACTGCAGAGGCCTCCTTAAAAATCTCGATGATGTGTATAATATCCTGCATGCCAATCAGCCGTCTCATGTGTCTCCAAGAGACACACCTCAATTCGAAACAGACAAATTTCTTAAGTAGGTACATGCTATTAAGAAAGGAAAGGGTTGGCTGCACACACTCTTCTGGGGGTGTGGCCATAATCGCCCGAAAATCCTTAGCATGCCATCCTGTCACTTTGAACACTGTTCTTGAGGCTGTAGCAATTCGCACAATAATATTCAATAGATTGATAACGGTGTGCTTCATATACATTCCTTCTGATTATGCACTTTCGAGCTCTGACTTCGAGGTGCTGGTCGACCAGCTGCCCGAACCATACATCCTAACAGGCGACCTTAATGCGCACAACTCTCTTTGGGGCTCCTCCAGAACGGATGCCCGAGGTCGCCTGATAGAGAAATTTCTTACATCTTCAGGAGCATGCCTTTTAAAAAAAAAACAGCCTACATACCATAACTTAGGACATAATACGTACTCACATCTCCACTTGGCTATTAGTTCTGCAATTCTCTTTCAATGTCTTGAGTGGGGCGTGGGCACGGACCTTTATGGTAGTGACCACTTCCCCATTTTCCTAATATACATAGGTAACGGCCTATTCAGGCCATCTTGCCATAGCAGGTTTAATGAATCAAAAGCAAACTGGAGTACATTCACAGAAACATCTTAACTACACTACACAACCATAAAACACCTACACGTTGAGCCCAACTCATCACGGCGCACATACTCGACGCTGCCGATAAGTCCATTCCCCAGGCCTCCAGTGCGTCCCGCAACCCAAGGAGGCCCTGGTTGAACGAGGACTGTAGGCGGGCGCGAGAGGCCCAGAACAAGGCGTGGGGTGTCCTTCGAGGGTACCCGACGTGAGATAATCTCATTTCCTTTAAACGGGCAAAAGCTCTTGGGAAGCGTGTGCGTCGTGAGGCGAAAAGGGAGAGTTGGCGCGCCTTCCTCACTTCCATCAACTCATACACCGACACTCACAAAGTCTGGACACGAATATGCAAGCTAAAAGGACAACAGACACAGAGCCTGCCCCTGGTTAGCACAACAGGGGACACACTCGAAGACCAGGCCAACACGCTTGCACAACACTTCGAACACATGTCTAGCTCAGCACACTACACCAACACTTTCATTAAACGCAAAGGATCATGTGAGAAGAAGCCCTTGCGAGACAGTAATAAGCCGAACTCATCTTATAACACCCCCTTTTCACTTCATGAGCTGAAGGTCGCACTCGTTACTTGAAAATCTTCAGCTCCAGGTGCAGACAGGATTTCATACACAATGATACAGGGAGGCCATAGTAGTGGCTTTCCTAAAACAAGGGAAGGACCCTTCCTCTCCCGCCAGTTATCGCCCCATTGCCCTTACAAGCTGCCTGTGTAAGCTCTTCGAGAAGATGATAAACAGGAGACTCGTGTACTTCTTAGAGTACAACGGTCTTCTCCAGAGCTGCCAGGCAGGCTTCAGGGCGGGGCGATCTACGAACGAGCAACTCGTTGCGTTAGAGTCATATATTAAAGATGCTTTCATCCACAAGCAGTACTGTATGACAGCCTTCTTTGATCTTGAAAAGGCGTACGATACTGCTTGGCGGTACGGCATCCTCAGCGATTTGAAGTCTTTTGGCATGTCAGGTAACATGATGAACACGCTTGCCAGTTACCTGTCTGAAATAACGTTTCGCGTGCGAGTTGGAGCTCCACTTTCTAGGGTTCATGTGCAGGAAAACGGCGTGCTGCAAGGTGGAGTTTTAAGTTGCACTTTACTTATTGTGAAAATGAATTCTCTTCGGAAGGCATTGCCACCATCGATTTCATGTTCAATTTATGTAGACGACGTACAATTATCTTTTAAGTGTTGTAACTTGTCTGTCTGCGAGCGGCAAGTCCAGCTTGGTTTGAACAAGCTTGCCGGCTGGGCAGATAGCAACGGTTTTAAATTTAATCCAGGGAAGTGCACTTGTGTTTTGTTTCCCAAGAGGCGTGTCATTCGGCCGGATCCAGACATTCAACTCCACGGTGTCTCTATTCCTGTAAAAAAGAAACACAAGTTCTTAGGTATTATCATTGACGAAAAGCTGACATTCATCCCACACATAAAACAACTAAAACATAAATGCTTAAAAACAATGAATATCCTGAAGGTTCTGTCGCACATTTCTTTTGGTGCTGACAAACTACTTCTCTTACGTGTTTTCACCAGCTTGATAGGTTCACGTTTGGACTATGGTAGCGTTGTTTATAGGTCAGCAAGTAAAACATCACTCAAAATGCTGGACCCAGTGCTCCATCTCGGGCTCCGCCTGGCGTGTGGTGCCTTCCGCACTAGCCCAGTCGAAAGCCTCCATGTGGAGTGCAACAAATGGAACCTGCAACGTCAGCAAGCATACACAGATCTCCTTTATGCTTTTAAAATTTCATCCATGCCTCACCATCCTTTTAAATCAGTTTTTTATGATACGTTCATGACTCAACTCCTTTTAAATCGACCATCGTTCTCTGCGCCCTCCTATTTCTGTGTTAGAGAGGAAGCGTCAGAGCTTGCTGTCTTCTTTTTAGATACTATCCAAACCTCTCTAACAGATTTTATAGCACCATGGTATCTCCGCCCTGTATCATGCGACACAGCTTTCGCACAGGTAGATAAAAACCGAGCTCCCACATGTGCAATTCTGCAGCATTTCTTGTATTTGCAGCAGAAGTACCAATATTCTGAATTTTATACGGACGCCTCTAAAACTTCCACCTCGGTGTCCTGCGCGGCGCATGGGTCCGGGCTTAGTGTCACGAGAACTCTTAACAGTAATACAAGTATCTTTACGGCAGAGGCTTATGGTGTACTTCTGGTTGTTAATCATATCCTTCAAAGCCACATCCCACAATCCATTATATATACAGATTCTCTCAGTGTTGTGCGGGCGTTGTCGTCAACCAATTCTTCAAAAGTCACGTTATAAATTTAATAGTCAAGGGTATTATGTCTGCGTATGTACGCAAATTTGAATTGGTTCTTTGCTTGGTCCCTGGCCACTGTGGTATAGCCGGGAACGAAGCAGCGGACCGAATGGCTGCTGCTTCTACTATCTTGAATACAGTAGACATAACCACCTTACCCTACACCGACGTGAAACCACACATCAGACAACAACTTCGCAAAACATGGCAAACACACTGGAGTGAACAAACAGACAACAAGTTACACGTAATAAAACCTCACTTGGGACCATACACTACCGACACACGCAATAGATACTCTGAAGTCACCTTGGCCAGATTACGGATAGGGCACACCCATGCAACGCACTCGTATCTGCTAACGGGATCTTCGAGACCCCAGTGCAGCAGATGCGGAGAGGCCCTATCCGTGGTGCACATACTAATCACATGCAAGGCACTTCATACAACACGACACAAGCACTTCAGAGAACTCTACAGACAACAGATCCTCCTACATCCATCGCTGTTTCTAGGTGACGATGCCAGTGTTTCTGTCAAACGTGTGTTTGATTATTGGTCAGACATTAACTTTTTAAACCTCATTTCCTATCACGCATAATCAAATCTGGCCCTATACACCAGCCATCACCATTATCTTTAACTGATTTTACTATGTTCGGTTGACACGTTTCTTTTTACCTACCTTTTTGTGGTAACCACTTCACTTCATTAAATAAACTTTTCTTTGGCGCTCTTTGCCCTTTGTCGGCCTTGCGCCATAAAACCCCAACCATCATCATCATCAACGACATATTCTTAGCGAAAAGGCACGTTTCATTTTGAAGTTTTTTGCTTCCACCAGCCATGGGTTCTTTCGCAACCATCGCCATCCGCAAACAAATAAAAAATAAACTCGCCGCCTGGAATTGAACCTGCACAGAATCAAGAAATGGAGCGAAAACCCGTGTTCTTACGAATTGAGGAGACTGGACAAACAGACGGCGTACTTAACGAGCGCAGCTGCAGGTTTTGCCCCGCCCCCCTATTCTTGAAGGTGGCGCAAAAGCGTCACGCGGCGTCTCGTGCCCCTGTGCGCCGCGGTCTATGGCATGGGTAGCGGCCGTGTGCGTGAATTTCTCGTGCGCTAGGAGATAGTAAAAAGCGAATGCGAGCGGAGGGGCCAGTCTTGCGCCGACCCTTGCAATGTACGTGAACGATGATGTCTGCAACGACGTCCATACTCGCAATCTCAAAATGTCGGACGAAGGTGTGGGAGCAGAGACTACGATTTAAGGCGTCGCCTTTCAACTGCATACATCTCGCAAAACACACACGAATTGAATTGAATTGAATTGAATTGAATTGTTTTTTATTATTCCAAACGGTGAGAAATACATACAAATTAGTATACAGACAAGGGTCCCATAGTCAACAGACTGCAACGGGACCCTTGATTAATTATTACAAAATGAAGAATACACAGAAAGCAGCAAAATAAAAAATAACAGTAACTAAACGCAATGAACACAGCTTAGGCAGCGCTAGAGAAGAGTAAGTGACGGAACCGGTTAAACAAAAATGCAAAAAATACACGTAGAATATTGCTATTACAATACTAATTCAAACAGAGAAAAAAGGTAAGAAAGGTTGACAACACAAAAAAAACATTAAGTATACACTTGCATTACAACTACAATCAAGCTGAACTAAAAACACTTGGGCAACGAAATGAACAGTAACATAGCAATACAGATAATAAAAACAATACATTCATCGATTCAACAAAAACGTTTTTAGCAAGTGTTTGAAGGAAAAGAATGATGATGAAGATTTTAGTTCTACCGAAAGACTATTCCAGAATGATATAGCTGAAAAAGCGGATGTCATCTGACCATAGTTAGTATGAACTATGGGTAATAAATAATTTTCATTGGCTGCAAATCTGGTGGAGTTGTTATTTTGTAATAGTTGCCTGTCAATAAATTGGTACGATAAATTATTAACACGCAGCTGAAACATAAACGTGGCTATGTTGTAAGAGAATAAATTTTTGACCGATAAGATATTATTCTGTTGAAGCAAATTACAGGCGTTAGCACGAAATGAGCTGTTAGTAATGATACGAAGAGCCTGATTTTGAATATGTTGTAATGGTGCCAGATGACAATCATAAGTGTTACCCCATGCAACAATACCATATGTGATATGACTATGAACGAAAGCAAAATAAAGAGACATAAGGGCTTGGCGCGAAAAAAATGGGCGGGATTTTATCAGAGCTCGAATGCCAAAAGCAGTCTTATTTCTAAGGTGATCAATGTGTTTCTGAAATTTCAGATGCGAGTCGATGAACACTCCAAGAAAAAGGATGCTGTCACATGGGGTTATGGTACTCGAACAGAGAGAAATGGTTGGAATATATGATAGGCGCTTCTGGGGTGGTCTAAAAATCATAAATTTAGTTTTTGATGGATTGATTAGTAGGTGGTTGATGAGGCACCAATTAGTTACTTTAGCCAAAACAATATTTAGGTTAGACGTAAGATTGGACAAAGATTTATCAGCCGAAGATACTGTGGTGTCGTCAGCATATAGAACACAGTGTGAGGCATTAATGAAATCAGGAAGGTCATTAATATAGATAATAAACAATAAAGGACCTAAAATGGAACCTTGCGGCACACCTTGATTAATCGTTTTAGTCATAGAATACGCATTAATAACCCAAACACTACCTGCCCTGTTAATAAGAAAATTCTTTAGGAAATTTAAAGCTGGTCCGGTTAATCCATAGGATTCAAGTTTGTGAAAAAGAATATCATGATTAATAGTGTCAAAAGCTTTAGTAAAATCTAAAAAAAACAGATCCAACAAACATACCTAAGTCGAACGATTTTTTAATAAAATCGGTTAAAGGCAAAAGTGCAAGATTAGTCGAACTTCCAGAACGAAAACCAAATTGACAGGGCCTAAGAATATTGAATTTTGTTAGATAGTTATTTAGTCTATTAGCAAACAACTTTTCGATTACTTTACTAAGAGAAGAAAGGATAGAAATAGGCCGGTAGTTAGATATTAGGTGCTTGTCTCCTTTCTTAAAAACAGGAATAATTTTAGCACGCTTAAGAAAGCTTGGAAAAATGCCGAGAGCGAAAATCTTGTTGATAATGATGGAGAGAGGAAGAGAAACACAATGAGCAACAAAATTTAGATGATATGCACACACGTTATCTAAACCAGCTGAAGTATTCTTAAGGGTAAGGAGCGTGGCACTAACTTCATCGGGAGTGACAGGAAAAAGATAAAAATTATGTGAAGACCGACCCATATTAACATTTGCTACCGATTGGCCTGCTGCAGGAAGATTTGAGAAATAGTCATTAAAAGCATTAGCAATATGATCCGGTTGATGAAAGGTACGACCGTCATGAACAATTTTAGGGATAGGGACATTACGTGATGAAATATTTAAGAAATTGTTTAGAAGCTTCTATTGCATTTTTGGATTGTTCTTGAATTTACTGAATTCCTTTTCGTAGTAGAGCCTTTTTGCGTTTTTTAGCATAACATTTAGGGTGTTACAATAGTTTTTGTATCGATTAGCAAGAGCTAAATTGAACGGCTTCTTTTTAGTTTTCTTATACATATTTTCCTTTTTACGCATGCATTCTAGTAACTTTTGCGTTACCCACGGGTTACTCGGGTATTTATGCCTTTTTTTACATTTAATTATTTTTGTGTTTAACGAAACAGCCCCTAGAAATAGGTTACAAAACGTCTGCAGCGCTTCATCCGGGTCACGGAAGGAATCAATTACAGAGAAATCAGTTTTTTCTACTGAATCAATGAATTCTTCTTTGTTAAGAACGGAGGTGAAAAAAGAAGGAACAGAGTTTTGTGCGTTAGTGGGAAACGTAAGAAATATCGGGTAATGATCTGAAATGTCGCAACTTACTACGCCAGATTCAGGTGACGGAGATATATTAGACAGGGCGTGGTCAAGAAGTGTTTGCGTTACGCATCTTGTGGGATGCAGAATTAAAGATTCGTAACCAAATCCGCTAAAACAATTAGTGTATGCTAAATATGAGTTCGAGGTAGTATCGAGCAAGTTAATATTGATATCTCCTACAATTACCGCGCACGTATTTTCAGCGGATACCTTACTGAATACCGAAGCTAAACCGAGCACGAAATCAGGAGTGGAAGAAGATGGGGAGCGGTATATACTGCCCAGAACAATGTTTTTATGGCATTCCGGAAAAAATGGTTTATCTATTTCGATCCAGACTGTCTCACACTGGGGGACGTTGATAGACAGATCCTGCCGACGTGAGTATTTTATTTCCGGAGAAATAAAGATAGCAGCGCCTCCGTGAATACTTGACATGCGATGGCAATATTCGGCCTGATAGGACGGGAAACCATATAAATTGCAATCGGCGTTGCACAACCAAGTTTCAGAAATACAAATGACAGAAAATGAATGATGAAGTGAAGCAATAAAGTTATTAATAGCATCATAGTTTTTCCGAAGACTTCTGGCATTAAAATGGATAAGGGACCTATTCTTTCCTAAGAGTACATTTTTTAGTTCATCTGGAGATAAAAGAGACATTGAAAGCGGTGCGAAGGAGCATGTGCGCGAAAGACTGGCTCAGGTGAAGATGCGCAGGTCAGCTTCAGTGACGGTGCGATTGACTTTGCTGTCCTCGTTCATTCGTGCCAAGATCTGACAGTTATCCGTCCAAAGGAACTGCCACATTTTTTTTAGAGCCAGTGGTTTCGCAAACAAACGCTTGTTCTCAATTGTAAGGTGGTCATTCACAAAAACGGGTTTGTCGTTTTCTCCGGCAAAACCAAGCTGGCTTGCAAGAAGTCGAGCCTTTCGGGCCTTGCGGACGAACTCATTTTTTTTTTGTCGCGAGAACAAAAACGAGCGATCAGGTTCTTTTCTTTAGTCTTGGTGGACACACGGTGGACGGTATCAATGTCAGCGGGAGAGATGGGGCATTCGATTACATCAGCGACACACTGGAGTATCGCTTTGCAGTCTTCACCTTTTGTTGTAGGAATGCCTTTTATCTCTATGTTATTTATTCTTGAATACTGTTCCATGTCAGTCACTTTCTTTTCAAGGACTGCGTTGCGCGCCAACAGTTCCTTATTGGCCGCGACAAGTTCAGCATTTCGCGCTAACAAGGAGTCATAGTTATCGCTTACAAACCCTACTGTCTCGGCCAATTTTATGTGCTCACCAACACCCTGTTCCTCAAACTTCTGAAGCATTTTCGTGGCAAGGTCTTTCACCAAAGAATCGATGTTGTCCTTGAGAAAGGCCTCAAGAGAATCGATTCGTTTGGCAAGTTCTGCGCAAGTAGGCATCGCAAACACAGTACAGAGACAATCAAAGAAGTCACGTTGGGCAGCAGTTACGAGACCAACATTGAATACTTCATGTGCGTGCACTTGCTCTTAAGTATGGACGACCACGCAACACCCATGTCGTCGTCGAAAACTTTAACGTCGACATTGCGAAAACGCGAAACCAGTGGTTCATTCATTTCGTCCGCAAAAAAGTTGATAATCGTGTGTACCAACCATCTACCTCCCGTAAACCATGTATTGCCTTAACCCTTGTGGAAAGGCAGTGTGTTTACCACGCCGATCATGAGACTGCTCCGAACCTCGTGGTAAAGTGAAATATATGGAACGTGTTGCAGGCACAGTGTAATGTGTGATTGCGCATGCAGGCCGGAGTCCCCCTTGGTAGGTGGAGCATAAAAATTCCCTTTCCAACTGCCTCCGCAGGGTGAATGGGCGTAACCTTTTTTGCTTCTTATCATTCCCACTTTGGTCACTTCATACAATTTCCTTGCTTTATGTTCTTTTTGGATCAACTGAAACTACCTTTGCGGGAGGGTGCATTGTTATAAATCTTTTCGAAGCACGTTTCCCATGGCAGCATTCCCATAGCGTGGTTTCTCTGATGGGCAGAATGGGTACTTCCGTACCTGTGCGTAATTTTCAGAAACTCATTCTCCCACTTTGTGCTTCCTTCTGAAAGCAAAATAGCCACAGATAAACCAGTTTGTGAGTTCAGCGATCCTCATAATGAGAATAATTCTCGCACAATATTGGTAATGTTGACATGTACACTTTAAAGGCAATATTCTGCAAACATAATTAACAGTTCATAGCATTTAAGAAGCTGTTATAGGATCTTCAGCACGAATTTTCACTCAGACAATCTTCAGACACACGGGTAATTGCGAGTTGCAACACTTTTTTTCCAGTCATTGATAATAATCAGGTAATGCAACATACCAGGCCTTCTCCAAAGCGTTCGAAAGTGACCAAAAGACATTTTATTAAAAGACTTGCCAAAATTACATTCCGAACAAATACACTAGTAATGTGAGTTTTCTGGACACCTATATTCTGTATGTAAAAGTAGATAACGCTAGTTCCAAACTCCTGGCAGTCACACCAGGTCAAAGCAAAGTATATCGAAGTGATAATGGGCGAAGGGTAGGTTGAACAGCCATATAACCAGCCATTACAGAACAAGAGTTCTAAATCTACGAGACAGCCTATATATTCTTTTCAATTTTCTGACAATGTTAATTGCGTCTTATAAAAGACCATCGAGTCCCAGTTTAGAATGAGAGTCATATTTGGGGCACCCGCACACAATGTGTACTTTAGCAAACCCTTAAGAATACAGGTTGGTTTCTCAAATAATTTTCAACTGGTAGTGGAGTACTCATGGCTATGGGGAAATAGTTACCTAGGTGTAGAGTAACAGCTGTCCAGGTAAACTGAAAAAATTATGAAGCCCTTTTATATCTTGTGTAACGACGTCTTATCAATTGATTTTTCTCTGTGCGTAACCCCTTTGTCTCGCGCAAACACTGGTATAATTATTGCAAACAGCCAAAACAATATGGTGGTCATCCTTGTTGACACGTTCAGCTTCTATTGGTAGTATATTTGCAGGATCAAATCGTGTACCAAAGTGTGTTGCTGCTATCGTTAATGTAAAGTATTCTTGGACAATAAGAAATCGATATTTAGAGGAAGTATTTTTTTCTATTTTCATTTGTTTACATTGACTGTCTCTCAGATTTGCTTTTTGCATTCTATGCGTAATTCTTCCCAGGACTCGCAAGAGTTGCCCCTATTGTAAATAAATAAATAAAAAAGATCACCTCGCCAAACCCAAAGTCGTGTGAGGAATTTTATTCCGAATCTAAAAGCCTACACACATATGTGGGTGCACTAAAAATTCGGTTTTATGCTCCTATCAGGGATAAAACGAATCAGCGCAAGAGCACTGGCCATGGCGGCATAACTTACCCTCGAGTGCGCAGAGTACAGCTTGTTTCTAGAGTACACACATTATTTTTTATTGATTGTTGGGGTTAACGCGCCGACGCAACGCAGGCAATGAGGCGCGCCGTAGTGGAGGGCTCCGGATTAATTTTGACCACCTGGGGATATTTATCGTGCGCCGAAATCTCGTACACACGGGCGTTTTTGCTTTTCGCCTCCATCAGAAAAGCGGCCGCCGCGGCCGGGAATCGAACCCGCGACCTCGTGTTAAGCAGCACAACGCCTTAGCCTACACTTTATTTTTGAATGTGGAGATTTTCACAAACTGATCTGGAAGCAAAATCTGATTAAAGAAAACTACGAATCCACGTCACGTGGTCAGATGAATGTACGACCGAAGTACTTTCTGTAATAGGAAGATCTTCTCATCTATTTTAAGTATTATGTGTAGGAAAACATTGCTCTAGAAATAACGAGTGAACCATTGTTTTGGTTTGTTAGCCGATATATATATTCTATTGCACTGCTTGTTAGAAGTATGAACATAAACGAGCATCGCTGAGAATTTAGCAAGAAATCGTTAGCCAATCAGCAATATGTATTGCACAAAAAAACTTCTGCATTTACGTAAGCTTTTTGCAATAAAGAGGTCAAAATTCATCTATATGTGCATAATGTAGGCGTAAAATTGCTGTTTAAACGCCGAATCAGCCTATGTACACATGAGCTCAAATGTAATCTAACACTGAAGAAATGTTTATGAAAAGACCTGTGGACAGAGAAATTATACCTATTCAGCAACTTTCCAGCACTTGGAGAGAGTAGCTGTTCTTTACACGGTCTCGTGGATGGTCTTTGTTTTTAAAACATGCCAAGCAATGCGGAAATTCTCCTTGTATATATTGCAGTAGGCATGGCTGTCGTAAAAAACTGGTATGTTGTTGTCCTTCTTTGTTTTTGACTAGCATATTTCCTCTCGTCCTCTATTGGGCTATACTTGTGAATAAACTGTCTTGATACCAACCTTTGTTGTTTAATTGCTTTTGTAAAATATGCTTGAGATCTGTCGGGAGATTGGCTTAACAGTCAAGTTAATCAGTTCCCAAAATATATACGAATTATCCTTTTTGACTAATACTTTTGTGCATATACACTTGAATACAGATGTGGAAAAGACACCAGGTGTTACTACATTGTTAAAGATTATAACATAATATAGGACAGCCTCCATGAGATTTATCAATCGTCTAACGGAAAAGAATGCGATAAGGGTCTTGGTTACAGGAATAACTACGGATTGTACTTGTATTAAAAAAGCCCTAACAGAAAATGTCTCCGCAGTGGGCCACTCGTCCAAGGAAAGGGAATTATTATATTCCTATACAAATCAACCTAAATGCTAATATCTGCAATATTGTACAACTTCGACACGAATCCCATTGGCCATGTAATACTTCTATCCTGAATGTCAATTCTAGGGTTTTTCGTCAAACTTATAACATATGCGTGAGCGTTCATAAATGGAGGATGCACTTTCTGACATCTTGAACATGTACCCTCTTGAAAAATGCGTACGTGATTTTATGTATCAAAAAATACCATTAAAACACATTCCAAATGAAGTTCCATACTTCCAAATGGAAAGTGTTGCCTCCGATAGAGATAGTAACTACCAACCTATAGCGGTTACACTAGGACCCAGTGTAGATTAGTATATATAGTGCTCTTAACCCCAATATGAATTTTTTTATGTTCTTAGCGGGTGTTTTTATTCATGTCCTGACTAAACTTTCCCGCGGTACTTCAATAAAATTGTATTGCAAAAGAGGGCATCAAAAAGGCCCGTTCCTCGTATTGGCAATCTGATGAAACAGCGGAGATGATTTCGGCCGGCTGGCGACCACAGCACGCGGAGGCCGTGTCGTTCAGAACGCCAATCGCCTCTATGTCTACGTAATCGAAGCTAACAGACAGATGTGTAGTAGTTATTCGGTGCATCTATATAGGATGATAGTGCACGGGTGCCTTTGTGCATGAGGCAAGTCCAGACACTGGATATCCGTTGCATTGTCTCGGGAGCAGCCTTAGGGCCCGCGCTCTACCTCCGTCGCCCTCTGTGAAGAGCTGAAGCTGGCGGAACGGCACTAAGCCCCTATGGACAAAGGAGTATAATGCCTAACGATTGCCTACAGCACCCTTTCGTTTTCACTATGGCAGTAATAATTGGTGATTTCGACAAGGTGGCGGCAACCTAGCACAGACCCGCTCACAATGTGTTCGCCGCGGTGTGTGGACGTTCCATCCTCACCCACGGATGTCAGGTAGTTTATCTCTTTATAAACAACATTTTTATGGGCACACGTGAACGGAGGAAAATACTCGGAAACCAGGCATATCCGCGTCCCGCTAGCATTGCACGCATGTAATTTACCCGATACACGTAGGCCCGCCCTTCTGGTCTTATGACTAGACATTGCACAGACCACAAATCTTGTAATACCTTTTGACAGAACCGGGTATCTTGCCGTGGCTTCAGCAACAATACACGGAGATATAAAACTTCCCGCCTAAATAATTCTGCAGCAGCCCCTGCAGAACACCCTGTTTTTCAAATAGGAAAGCGAGTCACCTACAGGTCTATAACCGCAGCGATGGCTTAGAGGTACAGCCCTCGCAATCGTATGCGGGATGTACTGGGCTTGAATCCTGGCACCACCGGGCACCTAGCGGTTTCTTTACCGGTACAGATGTCCCTGGTCGAGTGCAAACCCTTGAAAATGGGAATCCAGTCCTGGAAAGCTGCCTTTACCCTATTGAGGGGCCCCTGACCCTTGTCCATCTGGCGGGGCCCCGGCCATCATGAAGCGTTGCGCCATTGCGGGGGGAGAAAGCGTCTGGCGGCATGTCCTGCCACAGGTGGTTGCAAGTTGAGCGTCCACCGTGGCTGTATAAGGCACCATGTGCATTCGTGTGCCTTGGTGGCGCCGGGCACCTACCGGTAAAATAGGTACAAGCGACTCCCCGCCCTGGCGCTCGGCCCATTCTTGGGACTACAACGCTTTGGAAGTTCACCCGGCTTGCACTGGAAATCGCCCCTATGGAAAAGGGTGGCTGCCAAAACGCTGTAAAAACGGGCGGCTGCAAAAAAACCTAAGGATGTAGCTGTACCCGTCGAGCAGCAGCACTTAACGAAGAACCCTCGGCGACCACCTTACCAGGATCCACCTTCCCGCCCCTATTAGGCCTAGCAGAGACGTGTGGTCGTTAACCACTTCGAATTCCCGTCCCCACAAATGCTGTTTAAACTTCGTTACCCCAAAAATTAGTCTAAGCGCCTCTTAGCCATCTAACTGTAGTTCTTCTTTGTAGCGGTGAGGCTTCCTGACGCGAAACCTATCGACCTTCCCTCTCTCGAAGCCTCTCGCTGACCCAGCAGCCCCCAAGGACATGAGGGGAAGCATCAGTGACCAACACCGTAATGGGTCAGGGACCTGCGGATGCGAGCATTTTATTCTGAGAATGTACCACACTGTTCGGCTACTGTACAGCGCCATTTGGTCCCACATTCAGCAAAAGGTTCAATGGCTGGTGCCCTTCGGACAGAATCCTCAGGAACTTCGCGTAGAAATTCACCAAGCCCAAATAGATTCGAAGGTCGTTTACATCTTGTGGTTTTGAGAACTTCTCAACCGCTTCACTCTTAGCTGATTTTGGACATAGTCCGGCAGCACTTAAGTTACCCAAGTACGAGAAATCGGCGTTTAACGGGAATTTGCTTTTCTTAAGATTTCGCCTCTGGCACACTTCTTGCAGTCGTTCTAGTACCTTGCAGACGTTTGTCCTATCCTCATTCTCCCTTTCACCTGTTGCTAAGATGTCATCGAAGCATACTGTGACATGGTAAAGCTCCCTCCGTAGGGTTAACATCTCTCATTTGAATATTGCCACCGCTGATGTGACATCGCAGGGGAGGGAACAAGCCGTTTGGGGGGATGATAGTAACAATTGTTCAGCCAGCTTGATCTGCTGATAGGCGTCCGTCAGAAGTAGCCTTTTGAACCTTACTCCTTCTTGGAGTTTTGTGCACAATTCATCAATATTCTGCAGGCCGAACGTTCCCGCAAAACCTACGGGATTAACCGTTATTTTGTATTCGCAATGTATGCGTAACTGCCTATTTTTCTAGCACCGTAACAACAGGCGCTGCCCATTTAGCCCACTTAACTGGTTTATTTGTTTATTTTATTTATTATACCTCAAAGGCCCCGTTAACGGCGTTACATGAGGGGGTAAACAAGTCACTGAAGGATGATTTGTGCGATGGCTTCTTTGAAATGAGTGATGCAGGAGTGGGGCACGGCGTCACAAGGCAGATCATTCCAGTCCCTAGATGTTTGAAAAAAAATGAAGAATGGTGTGCGGCAGTATGCGCACGAGCAGGCTAAACAGCTTTCGAATGGCTTAGTCGATATTGTCACGAAGCCAAGGACGACGCAGTTGTCTTGCAGGAGAAACAAGTTTATTGGAGCGAACTTGTGCT
Organism: Haemaphysalis longicornis; assembly: GCF_048455015.1. Classification (NCBI taxonomy): domain Eukaryota; kingdom Metazoa; phylum Arthropoda; class Arachnida; order Ixodida; family Ixodidae; genus Haemaphysalis; species Haemaphysalis longicornis. Next base: position 132,820,961 of record NW_027526407.1, read on the forward strand.
CCCCTAACAACTCAAAAGAATACAGAGGCGGCGAAGCAGCGGTCAACAAAGTGACTTGCGTCAGCGAGCGTCGCAGAATCGAATGCCCCGGCGTCCGCACTGCAGGCTTTTTATCTTTTGGCGCGCGTGGTTCTCGAAACGTCGATTCGCATCGAGAACATACTAGACCCAAGAAGATTATTCTGGGCTGTTCACGTTAGATCGGAATGCCCTCCCTATCACAACAGATAACACATGCGGCACAGCAAGAAAGAATTGAACACGCGCTTTCCTTGGCGCAGAGATAACACAGACCGGCACAGCCGGGCGGTAAAAGCAACACAAAAATAAACAAACCCAATGTATGGTTCGCGGCATTACCCCCCCTCTAAGAGTGCATCAACCCGATGCTAACATAAGCGACAGTCCGAACAAATGAAAATAAAAGTTCGTCATCGTGCGTAGAAAGGTTTTAAGCGAACCACGTGGACGACTTCAGGCCGCGTGCGTCGTCGTGATGTGCCGGAGTCACCATCGGGGATCACTTCGTAGGTAAGTTGGCCAACACGTCGTAGAATCTGGTAGGGTCCGAAATACCGTCGCAGGAGCTTCTCACTGAGTCCGCGTCGTCGGATGGGAGTCCAAACCCACACACGATCCCCTGGTTGGTACTCGGCGTCTCGGTGTCGGAGTTTGTAGCGGCCCGCATCCACCAGCTGCTGGCCCGTTATACGAACTCGAGCGAGCTGGCGGGCCTCCTCCGCACGTTGAAGATATCCGTGGACGTCGGCGTTGAGGTCGTCGTCTTCTACGTGCGGAAGCATGGCGTGGAGCATCGTAGTCGGCCTTCTACCGTAGACAAGCTCGAACGGCGTCAGCTGCGTCGTCTCCTGGATAGCCGTGTTGTACGCAAACGTGACATACGGGAGAACTTCGTCCCAAGTCTTATGTTCAACGTCAACGTACATTGACAGCATATCTGCGATTGTCTTGTTCAGACGTTCTGTTAGTCCGTTCGTTTGGGGGTGGTACGCGGTCGTTCTTCGGTGATCCGTGTTGCTGTAGCGTAATACTCCTTGCATCAGCTCTGCAGTAAATGCCGTTCCGCGGTCTGTGATTAGGACTTCCGGGGCTCCATGCCGTAGCACAACTTGGCTTATAAAGAACTTCGCCACTTCTTGTGCAGTCCCCCTCGGAAGAGCGGCGGTCTCTGCGTAGCGCGTCATGTAGTCTGTCGCTACGACAATCCACTTGTTCTGTGATCGTGACGTAGGGAACGGGCCTAAAAGGTCCATTCCAATCTGTTGAAATGGTCTCGATGGGACGGCGATCGGTTGCAGAAGTCCGGCGGGTCTTGTCGGCGGCGTTTTTCGTCGCTGGCAGTCACGGCAGCTCCGGACGTAGTGGGTGACGTCAGAGGTAAGGCCGGGCCAGTAGTACCTCGCCTTGATTTTTCCAATAGTGCGGGCTGTGCCCAGATGTCCAGAAGACGGGTCGTCGTGGCACGCTTCCAAAATTTCGTCACGAAGGTCCGCGGGGATGACGAGGAGGTAATTCGCTCTTGTTCCAGGGCAGAAATTCTTCACAAGGACGGAGTTTCTCAGGCTGAATGCTGGTAAGCTGCGTTTGAAGGTCCTAGGAACGGCAACGTTGCATCCCTCGAGGTACTCGATTATGACGCGTAAGTCGGGGTCGGCACGCTGCTGGGCGGCTAGGTTGCTCTCCGTCACGATCCCGAACAACGCGCTGTCTTCATCAGAGTCTTGTGGTGGGTCGACGGGGGCGCGGGACAGGCAGTCGGCGTCGGAGTGTTTCCGGCCGGATTTATAAACGACGGTAACGTCGAACTCCTGCAGGCGCAAGCTCCACCGCCCAAGACGGCCAGAGGGGTCCTTCAAATTGGCGAGCCAACACAGCGCATGGTGGTCTGTTACAACCTTGAATGGCCTTCCATACACGTATGGGCGAAATTTTGAAATCGCCCATATAATAGCCAGGCACTCTTTCTCAGAGGCAGAATAGTTTTTCTCCTCCTTCGACATACCACGGCTGGCATAGGCGATTACCCTTTCGCAGCCGCTTTGCTTTTGGACAAGGACGGCACCCAAGCCGATATCACTGGCGTCCGTGTGCATTTCCGTTTCGGCATTTTCGTCGAAATGAGCGAGCACGGGCGGGCTTTGCAGGCGTATTTGCAGCTCGCAGAATGCTTTTTCTTGGTCGTTTTCGCAGCTGAAAGGGGTGCTATCTTTCGTCAATCGCGTGAGTGGCTCTGCAATGCGTGCGAAGTTTGCCACGAAGCGCCGGTAGTATGCGCACAGCCCGAGAAATCTTCGCACGCCCTTCTTGTCTTTCGGCCTTGGGAAGTTCGCAATCGCTGAAGTTTTTGCCGGGTCAGGTAGGACTCCCGCGGCGTTGACGACGTGGCCCAAGAACTTGAGTTCCCCGTATGCGAAACGGCACTTTTCAGGCTTTAGCGTCAACCCCGACGTACGAATGGCCTCGAGTACAGACTCCAACCTTGCAAGGTGTTCGTCGAAAGTCCGGGCGAATACCACTACGTCGTCGAGGTATACGAGGCAGGTGTGCCACTTAAGGCCAGCTAGCACAGTGTCCATGACTCTTTGAAACGTCGCTGGTGCTGTGCACAGCCCAAACGGCATCACCTTGAACTCGTATAGGCCGTCTGGGGTTATAAATGCAGTCTTCTCTCGGTCTCTCTCGTCAACTTCGATTTGCCAGTAGCCGGTCTTCAGGTCCATCGATGAGAAGTACTTCGCGTGGCAGAGGTGGTCGAGGGTGTCGTCGATTCGGGGAAGGGGGTACACGTCCTTTTTCGTGATTTTGTTCAGTCGCCGGTAGTCAACGCAAAACCTTAATGTGCCGTCTTTTTTCTTTACGAGTACGACGGGCGCAGCCCAGGGGCTTTTCGATGGCTGTATAATGTCATCACTCAGCATGTCGTCGACTTGAGTCCGGATGGCTTCCCATTCGTGTGAAGAGACGCGGTACGGTGACTGTCTGGTAGGTCGGGCTCCATCTTCGGTTATTATTCGGTGCTTCGCTAGAGGGGTCTGACGTAGTTTTGCGCTCGACGAAAAACATTCGCTGTAGCGACGCAGCAAAGCCAATAATTTTTTCCGTTGTTCTTGCGGTAGCGCCGGATTCACGTCGAATGGCTGCGGGAGCTTGAAGGTTTCTACGGGTGTGCGTTCAAAGTCGGCGACTGCGATCACATCACTTGCTTCTTGCGTTTCTTCGAGGAACGCAATTGCAGCTCCCTTGTTTAAATGCTGGTACTCTTCGGTGAAATTAGTGACCAAAACGTGAGATTGGCGTTGCTTAAAGTGCGCAATGCCTCTTGCGACGGAGACGCCGCGGTCGAGAAGCAACCTTCGATCACTCTCTACGATAGCGTCGATGTCAGAAGCAGCATCCTCACAGTAGACGGCGATCATCAAGCTTGCGAGGGGTGGCAGGGTGATGTGATCGTCGGCGATCCTGACAGCAGCACGGTGATCGGGGTTCGGTTGCGGCGTCGTGGAGTGATCGGAGGAAAATGTTATCGACTTGGTCTGCAGATCAAATATTGCGCCGTTGTCCGTCAAAAAGTCAATTCCGAGAATCACGTCGCGGGAGCAGTTAGGCAGAACGACGAACGCCGCAGGGTACGTTGTGCCGTCTATGGTGACGCGCGATGTGCACATTCCACTTGGCGTCACGAGGTGGCCTCCTGCTGTGCGTATGTGCGGACCGTCCCATCTGGTCATAACTTTCTTCAGTTTAGACGCAAATGGTCCGCTCATTACCGAATAGTCGGCTCCCGTGTCTACGAGGGCGACTACGTCAAAGCCGTCGATGGACACCTTGACGTCGGATGCCGCCTTCCTCGAGTTCCGGGTGCGTCGGGGCGCCGCATCTCGGCTTGTGCGTGTTGACGGTCGGGCACTGTGCGTCGTCGTTGTCATCGTCTTCTCAGCGGACGTCTCGTCGTGTACGGGAGTCTCGTCAGGTCTGGGTCGGGTCGTCGGGATGAGGGCATGTTGTGAGTCACTGTCTTCCGCGAGTCGTTGCGTCGTTGGAGGGTTTTCATTTTTCCGCGATCGTGCAACTTTACCTCCAGAAGTTGCTGCTTTTAGTTTCCCCCGCGTGGGCTGGGGGACCTTCCACGTGAGAACTCAGCATTGCTACGGCGGTTCGGCGACTGGTATGGGTAGGGTGACGGCGAACGGTTGAAACGGGCTGGTCGACGGCTGGTGTTGGACAGGTACTCTTCGATCTCCGATGGGTGCTGACCAGTTCGGGGGCGGGGTGCGTCGACGGAGAACCCTCGCAAACCGAGCCTCCTGTAGGGGCAGCGACGGTAGACGTGGTCGGCCTCTCCGCAGTGGTAGCACAGCGGACGATTGTCGGACGTTCGCCACACGTCGGTCTACCTTGGGGCAGGGGGTTGCGCCGCAGGTGGTCGGGCCTGCGAGAGGGGGCGACGGTACGGAGCCTCGTGACGATAGGGTGCAGGTGGGCGAGGGCGATGTACAGCAGCCGCGTGGGTCATGGCTTGCGGCTCGCGAGGTGCTACTGGCGTCGTTGAAGTTCCCAGCGCTTGCTGCACTTCTTCTCTAATGACGTCGGTAAGAGAAGCGACTTGTGGTTGCGGCGTGGTCGGGAGCAGTTTCCGCAGCTCCTCCCTCACTATTTCGCGGATAGCCTCGCGTATGCTATCAGCCGGAATCCGCATGTTGTCGATGTAGTTCGCACGGGCGGCGCCAACAAAGTTCCGGTCATACTGCTTAGCACGCATTTCGAGAGCCTTCTCAATCGTGCTGGCTTCGGTCACGAATTCAGCGATGGTTTTGGGCGGGTTGCGGACAAGTCCAGCAAACAGCTCCTCCTTCACACCGCGCATCAAGAAGCGTAACTTCTTTTCTTCCGTCATTTCGGGGTCCGCGCGGCGAAATAATTGCTTCATCTCCTCAACGAAGATCACGACCCCTTCGTTGGGGTGTTGTGTCCGAGTTTCAAGCAAAAGCGCAGCTCGCTCTTTTCTCACAACGGTAGTGAATGTCTTCAGGAACTCCCTTTTGAAGTGAGTCCTGTCGGTCAAAGAACTCTCATGGTTCTCGAACCAAGTTCGAGCAGCATCTTCTAAGTAAAAGAAGACATGCCGGAAAGTTTCTTCGTCGTCCCACCTGTTGAAGATGCGGACGCGCTCCAGCTTCTCCAACCATTCTTCGGGGTCTTCAGCGGGGGCTCCCCGGAACGATGGCGGTTCCCGGGGCTGCTGCAGGACGATTGGCGATGTTGTTTCTTGCACCATGGTGTTGGTTGCAGCGTTCTTTTTCTTGGGCCCTTCTGGCATCAAACCGAACTCGGGTGGTAAATCTTGCAGGCGGGGGCTGGCTCTTGTTGGACTGGCTTGGCGGCTTCTCGAGGTTGTAGTGGGCATGAAGGGTGCGTACCCAGCACCTCCACCAGATGTCACGAAGCCAAGGACGACGCAGTTGTCTTGCAGGAGAAACAAGTTTATTGGAGCGAACGTGTGCTCCCCTAACAACTCAAAAGAATACAGAGGCGGCGAAGCAGCGGTCAACAAAGTGACTTGCGTCAGCGAGCGTCGCAGAATCGAATGCCCCGGCGTCCGCACTGCAGGCTTTTTATCTTTTGGCGCGCGTGGTTCTCGAAACGTCGATTCGCATCGAGAACATACTAGACCCAAGAAGATTATTCTGGGCTGTTCACGTTAGATCGGAATGCTCTCCCTATCACAACAGATAACACATGCGGCACAGCAAGAAAGAATTGAACACGCGCTTTCCTTGGCGCAGAGATAACACAGACCGGCACAGCCGGGCGGTAAAAGCAAAACACAAATAAACAAACCCAATGTATGGTTCGCGGCAATATGAAAGGCGATGAACAGGAATGAAAGCTTGGTTTAGGTGTATGGAATGATAAAAGCGATGAAAATGGCATAGTCTGTGAATTTTACCCCGCGACACTAGGTCAGCAAGATTAGCTCGAGATTTGAGTTCGGTTACGCTTGTTAGATAGGAGTAATCTGAGTAAATAAATCTGGCTGCACGGTTCTGGATCGATTCAAGTGTGTTAGTAAGAGTGATTTGATTGGGATCCCAAACGGCACATGCGTATTCCAGTTCTGGGCGGACAAGTGTTAGATAAGTAAGAAGTTTAACGGAAGGCGGAGCGAGTCGCAAGTTTCTTCGAAGATAGCAAAGTACACGGTTAGCGTCATTGATAATATTCATGACATGAGATGACCAGGTGAGATCTGAAGTTATGGTAATGCCAAGGTATTTACATAAACTAACTGGTGTAATTTCAGAACTAAATATAGAGTATTTAGCGGGTGAGTAAGCCGGGCGACGGTGAATGGACAGGACACATGTTTTCTGAATATTAAGAGACATTAGCCACTTTTCGCACCATGACTGTACCAGAGAAAGATCTGATGGTAAGCTGGCGGAGTCGTTAGTACTGCGGATAGGACGGTAAATTACATAGTCGTCGGCGAAAAGGCGGATGTTAGAAGATATGTTATTAGGCAGGTCAATAATGTAGATTAGGAAAAGCAGAGGGCCAAGAACACTACCTTGAGGTACGCCTGAAGACACAATGGAAAGAGAGGAACAATGGCTCTTAGCATAAACGAACTTTTGGCGGTTAGTTAAGAACTGGCATATCCAATTAAACAGCCGGTTATTAAGGTTAAGGGACGAGAGCTTGAGAAATAACCTTTGATGGGATACTTTGTCATATGAACCATGCCTTGACGCAACAGCCTTTGCAATGATTCATAAAACGTATCTTCGTAAGTAATAAAATGTGCCTTGCCGCGGAGTTCGGGGTTTTCATGGCTTGTGGTGCCACTCCCGGGAATGTGTCTAATCATTGGGGAAAAACTTCCTGGTACTCACCCTCCGCTTCCTTTAAAGACTATACAGCCAAACTAGGTTGCGACTTGCAAATCCTCAACTGGAAGTTCTTCACCCAGCTTTTATTGATCAATGCGTTGCAGAGTACTTTACCTAGACATTTGTAGCGGTCTCTCTTCCTCGCAAAAAGTCATAGCTGCCGCGAACTTCCCCGACTGGCAGCGTGTCTTCACAAATCTCTGAACTTGCACCTCAGATGGTTCCAGAAGGACCGATGGAAACTGTTGCGTGAAAAAATTTTCACGTATCGTTGACAAGGTGGAGCACGTATTTGGTTCCCGTTCCTGCGGCACACCGTTACGGCAACAGTAATATGCATTGACGCCGGAGCGGCTTTGCTTAGTGACCAAAATCATGCGCCTATATCGTTTCCCTGTTGCCTTGCGCCCCACACACTTGATTCACGGTTATCAATGGCATGTAATCTGCACGGCGCATCTCTTTATCTGCGGCCCCCCATCACTTTTTTACCCCTTTGCCAGATGCCCTTGCCGCCCGCGTTTGTAGCAAGGAGGGTCACAGTACACCTGTTGGCACTGGTGCGCGTGATGGCGACCGCGACAGCACAAACAACAACGTTCAAGGTGTCCTGACTGCATGATATTTGTCGATACCGTTGCCGCTTCCAGTGTCAGCTGGGCTAGCACGGATTGCGTTGTCAGTTGAGCGATTAGCATCCTTGTGAGCAGTCCTGATGGCCCACACCGTATTTATTGCGGTTTCTTAGTTGAATTCAGCTATTCCTAAGAACCGCGTTTGCACCGGGCACGTCGTTAATGCGACTGACGATTTGTCTCGTAGCATGCCGTTCGAGAACGACCCAACTTGCATTCCTCAGCCAGTCGGTTTACTACTGCTATGTAGCCTGCTATATTTCAAAACAAGTTGAAGCTTGCTACCACCTCCAATCACCTTTGCCTGAAGCAGTGGGTGTTGGAGAGAGAGCGAGAGAATAAACATCTTTAATTTCGACCTTAATGGTGCAGGATCCAGAGGGTACCGGTGGGGGCGTTCGCTAGTGCGGGATGCCCTGGTCCTTGCTTGTTGCTCGTGCCCTCTCTATCAGCATGCGCTGAGTGGACAGGTCCGAGCTGAATAGCCGGTCCACCCACTGCAAGTACGTAGAACGGTGATTGGGTGTGAGGAATGGGGATTGTTGGTACTCCCAGACCAGGTGGTACAGGGTGCCTGGCTGGGGCAAAAGTGGCAGGTACTATAATACTGGGTGGGGTAAATATGGCGGAGGAGGGTACAGTGCGGGTAGGAGTTGGTCTGTAGCCGGAGGAGTGTGGTCGCTTCGGCTCTGGAAAGGTGGGAATATGGTGAAGGGAAGCGTTGACGCTCGTTTCTGAAGTGAGCGAGAATGGTGCGTAGCCATTCAGTGTGTGGGAGGCCTTCTCCGTGTCTTGGCACTCTTCGGAAATGGCCCGGAGGGTGTGTACTCGGGCAGCGGCGTGTGCCGCCTCATTCCCGTCGAGAGACTCGTGTCAGGGGCCCAAACGATATGAATGTCGGGAACTTTCGGGATCGCATTAAGGATGTTGAGGGCGAAGGGTGATATGCGGCCGAGCTGGTAGTTGCGGCATGGTACTTGCGAGTCCGTAATGACTGTAACGTATTCGCGGTTTGTTGTGGCTGCTATGGCGATGGCGATTTCCCCAGCAGTGTTTGTAGAGATGGTGGATATCGAGGCGGCTGTGACTTCGGTTCCCTGGGGGTCGATAACCATGACTGCGTGGGCAGGTTTGCGGGTGTAGCGTGCGCCGTCCGTGTAGCGCGTCGTAGGATTGCCTGCGTGCTTCTTCGTAACCGCACCGACCCGTGCTTTGCGGCGTGCTTTCTTGTAATGGGGGTGCATGTTCCGCGGTACGGGAGCTACACGAATGTGTTGATGGAAGTGGAGGGGGGCACGTTGGGGCTTGTCTTCTTTGGGCGGGACCGGGTATCCGAGGCGTGTAAGCGTGTCTCCACCGGTAGGTGTCTGCTTGAGACGGGTAATTTGGGAAAAACTATGAGCTTCGTGCAATTCTTCCAAAGAATTGTGTACCCCCAGTTGCAGCAACTTCCGCGTGGATGTTGACGGGTGCAGGCCTAAGGCGAGTTTGTAGGCTTGGGGGATATATGTATTGAGTTTTTTTTATTTTCGACGAATTTGAGAACCAGGTATGGTGTGCCGTAATTTACACGACAGATCAGTAGTGATTGCGTTATTCTGAGAGTGTCCTTTTCCTCGAGGCCGTAGCGGCGGTGGGCGATGCGTCGGGCGAGGTGCGTGAGTGGTGTGAGGGTGTGTTTGAATGCAGGTAAAGTTTGAGAGCCGCTTCTATTTTTGGGTATGCTGAGACCGAGTATGCGGAGGTGGGGGACTGTGGGTACTGCTAGGTTGTTTATCGTTAACTCCGGATCAGAGATTGGGTCTGTTCGTTTTTTGTAAGTGCGGGCACAGAGCGTGAGGAGGGCGGATTTTTCTGGTGCACATTCTGGTCCACGAGCTCGGACGTACGTTTGAGTGACGTCTATGCCTTCCTGAACAGCGTCTTGATGAGCGCCGACGCAGCCGGTCGGGACCCACAAGGTGAGGTCGTCAGGGTAAAGTGCATGACGTAAATGGGGATTGCTGCGAGGAGTGGCGGCAGATCTTTCATAGCTAAGTTGAACAGCAATGGTGAAATGACGGATCCTTGTAGGGTTCCCTTGGGCGCAATTTGGAATGGGTTGGAACGGAGATGCCTAATGCCTATCGTTCCCTTGCGGATGGTCAGAAAGCAAGCCGCCGTTCGTTGCAAGATAGCATGGTGTGTTACATTATCAAATGCCCCTTTGATGTCTAGGGCTAGTATTGATTTTTTGCTCTGATTATTCAGGGTATCCGTAACGTCGTCTTTAATCTGAAATAGGATGTCCGGCGCCAATAAGTGGGGACAAAAGCCCTAAATCGTATGCGGGAAGTACCCCTTCACTTCGACGTGGGGTGGTAGCCTGCTGTGCACCATGTGCTGAAACAGTTTTCCGACACAGGAAGTGAGAGAGATGGGTCGGAGGTTTTTTGTAATGAGCGGTTTGTTGGGCTTGCGTATATCGACAATTGTTGTAAGCTTGTCTCGGCAATGTTGCCAAGGGCCAGTAAGCTTCGCCGCAAGGCATACCTCACTGCTCCGCAACAAGTCAGAAGTACGGCCGTCTTCTTACCGTCGGGTACATTATCAGCGTGATCTGCAGCTCCACCCGCTCCCTGTACATGGCCCAGTCCTATGTGTCCGCGTTGCACTGGGCTGCCTTCCCGATGACCGTCACTGCTGCTCTTGCTTCATCGCTCACTTGAAACATTTTTACTCATCGCCAGCTTTGGTGACTTGTGCCTCAAACATAGCGCGCGGCACTGCAGACACATCAGCCCCTGTCAGGAGAGTAGGCACAGTGCCAGCACAGGTCACGCGCGCTACCTTTTATAAGCGCAGTCGCTGTGGCCTAACTATGATGTAAATGGAATTTCAACTGTTTCGCGCCGCTACTTGAAGCTCGTCAACCACAGACAGCAGCTTTAAACATAAAAAGAATAAAAAAGATGAATAACACTTCTTTGATATGAGTGAGATTTGAATCTTGCTCCGCAGAGCAGCATACAAAAAGCGGTAACTACAATGATAACCCGGCACCATGCCAGAATAGAACAAGGATTATTCTGACGCGGGCCACGTGACAGGTGAACATGACGAAACCCCAAACACGATGCAGCAGTGAATAAATCTTTTATATTTGCTGAAGTCTGCCTTCAAACCTGTTAAGAGACTACAGTCGAGACGGACTTTTCTAATAACACTTAACGGGATATAATTGTTACTTGCTGCACCACAAACGTCCACGTAGAGCTCCCGCTTTTAAAATCTGCGCACATTTTCAGGCCAAGACAATCATTTCAGAAGTCGTTTTCTCGCAGAACATTAGTTAAAAAAATAACATAGACAAACGTTCTTTACAAAGCCTTTAACGTTTTTTCAACTACACACAAATGCCTGCCTGCGCCTTGTGCCGAATGCTGTCGAAGAGGCGTCGCCATCTTATGTCAAAGCGAGGTACCTTCGCCGGCGGTTGCTGGCATCGTATTCGTCTTCCTTGCAAGCATCACGGCTGGACGTCTAAAACCCCTAGACCACTCCACTGTTAAAAAACGGCTCAAATGCAAAAGATAAGCGCTTCCTTTAAATCACTTCTTTGATACTAACGGTGTTCTAACAAGGCATCAGCGGTCTTGCAAACTTTTTGAGCTTTTAGAAGCAGTGTCCACAAATCGCACCTGATTTTTTAAAAAGTACATCATCTCGTCCATTGCTATTGTAGTAGCGGAAATTGTGTGGGTTTCCGCACATTTCAAAGTTTGTGAAGACGTCATGACTAACAGCACAGATTTACAAACCAGAGCTCGCATCAATGCTTTTTCTGGAAACGAATATAAGAAATATATGTACGTTGAAGTATTCACCATGGCGCTGAAGCGTTCAGTGTTTTTACCGTCGGCCTAGCAACCAAGTTCGTAATTTATTTTCTTTATGCATTTTTTTTATTTTGTCAATTACCGCAAATACGCCCTGACGATGGATGGTGATTCTACTATATATTTCCTTGTGTATACTGGAATGAAGGCAGAAGATGAAACTTTGCCTAATATTCCGTCGTGCCACAACAGTATAAAACCAGCTAGACAACTCACTGTCACTTCACATACTCCATCAGACCTGTACCCTAAAAGCAAAGATGCAATTTGCTTAGGTTCTGCGGTTATCAACTCGGCTGATAGAGACCACGTCCCTCAGTTTCTGTCTATGAAGCGCCATCATATGCCAAATAATTTCCGCATGTATCCTGTTCTTTTTAGGATATCAATTCTTGTACTCTTGTTGAGACTTCTTTGCTATAGAACGCATAGCTGGAACTGTTGCGGTAATATGTGATAGGCGAGCAGCTGTGATGATGCATATGTTAGGTTTCCGGTAAATTTTATTTTTGCTTATCAGGCTAGTTTTTCTACCAAACGTATGGTTCAAAAAACTGCCCGTATACCCTGCTCACTCGATACCTGACAGCCTGATGAAAGAATTGCAACAAATATTACACTTTTTAAGACGCCTTGAATTCTGAAAGCTTTAAAGCACAGAAAACTTACCGAACTTATGTCTTCAAAGACCTCAGGACTGCGAAAACCCCCTACCCTTTCAATTGTTTCTAGTTTTCGTAAGATACGCCCGCAATGTCTGCGGATAAAGAATACGCAGTTTGGAATAGTGGTGAAAGGCTCGGGAGACAGAAGAGGTTGCGGCCCCTCGTCCTTCGTCGGAGAGCCGGCTGTTGCACCTCAACTTCATGTGCCTACTTGAAGCTGAAAGGGCCGCATGACTGAATTTTGTCCACATTTCGTCCACAAGCTTTCATATCGCTCCGGAAGGGAAGCGCGGTACAAGATATAGAACCCACGGCCTAGTTCAAAGCCAACAAACGTGCTACAAACGCAGAAAATTATTCTTAAACCGGGAGTGCGATGAAACCTAAATTCGATTGACACGGGCTTCATAACGTGAGTGCCCCAGGTTCGAATTCGAGCACGGGAAGCTCGTTGTTATTTTTATTTGGCAGCACCTGCTGTTGTTTTTTGCTTGTGTTACTGGCTTACTGGTTACGTCGCCGGTTTGATGTAGTAATGGTCCCGTGTACACCTTTATAATCACACTGCTTGCTTCACATGCACACTCCCAATACCTCCTATTGTCTCCTCGACATTTTCTACACACTCAAAAGTTTTCACTTGCGACGGACGCATATAGCTCTGCCTAAACGTCCCCTTTGTTATGTGTTAAACACGATGCATGAGGCTCAAGGAAATTTTGTAAAAAGTTCTTATAAGAAATGGTGAAATACAAGAAGAAGGAGCTTTATCTAATGCATTCAATTTTTTTTCTGTTCAAACCGCTTCAACAAAAACCAAACGTTTAGGTCTCTCGAAACCAGTATTTTGCATGGTGTCATTGCACAGAATGTTAGGGATGGAGCGCAGAATGCCGGCGTAGTTTGTACAGATTCATCTGCACAAATAACGGCCATAAGGGAAGGGAAATAGCGCACAATTAACGCACAATAGCTTACAATAGCGCACAATTACCGCTACTAACACACAATAGCGCAGGATAACGGGGAAGGAAAACCGCGCTTGTCTAGGGTTTTCCTCTATTTTGTTAGGTTATTTGCGCCCTGTGAAGATGGAAATCTTTGTGATCACTGCGTCAACACATATAAGCAAAAGTAATTCGTTGGTCATGAACGGTTTCCGGATAAAGCCATGAAGTTCGAAATTGACCAATTACCAAATTGTTTTGCAAGTCTGTATAACGTGAGTTTTTATTGGGCCTTTTTCCGCGCAATATCTAGTCTTTGAAATTTGTAGTGATATTTAAAAACGATGGTCGTAGGAAATTTGTGGCTACCTTACTACTTGTTTTATTCCGTTCTTCTGTAAAGGCGTACAAAAACGTATTTTGTATCTCTTATCATTCATTTCTTATCGATTATTATTACCTTAAATTCCTAGGGGCCGTCCGTTGTCCCGAATGCTATTTTCTTGTGATCATTGACTTCGATCTGCCAATAATTCCGACTTCAATTCCGGGGACCAGAAAAATTTTGCATCGCGCTACAGCTCCAACGTGTCCTTGTAAAGGGACAAGCATCGCGTTTAGTTATACTGTTTATTCGGCGGTAGTAGACACAGAAGCTAAGCGTCCTGTCTTTTTTTCAAACAAGTACGTCGGGAGAGGCCCATGCGCTATTTGAAGGATGGATGACATCATCTCTTGGCATTTCTTTGACTTACTACTTTATTGCTTCAGGCTCCTTTAGGGACACCCTTAAAGGGTCCAGACGAACAGGTCGGGTGAATTCGTCTGTTTGGACGCGATTCTTCGTCACATGAGTATCGCGAGCTTAGGACGGCGTGGCGAAGCAGTCAGAAAATCCCTGCACGAGACTCACTCAAGCCTTCTTCTGTGTCCCGAAAGGTTCTAGTTGACTTCGAAAAGTAGAATGACGCCTTGGGTATGCGAATCTGCCGGTGTCGTGCGTAGTGTTGTCAGATGCGTTATGTCAGCGACATCTCGACATCTCGATTAATGCAATGGTGGTACCTTTCGCGAGATTTCGGCGCTGGTTGTAGAAATTGGTAAATAAAACCAGCGTGCACCCATTTTCCACCTTTACAAATCCTCTCGCAATGCAGATACCTTTGTCTAGAACAAACCGCATGTTGCCTTCGGCTATCTCTTCATAGTCGTGAAATGTATCGTTCATGACGTTGAAGAACACACTTGTGCGATCGGGAATTTGACACCGTCGTCGTTAGGTGGCGCAAAGCCTTTTCGCGTCGTTGTTCAATGTTTTTTCCGATGTTCCGCTTCGTGGAAAATCTGATTGTTGATTTCTGTAAGTCAATAACGGCACCACTTGCTTGTAAAAAGTCATACCAAGGACTAAGTCTTTTGAGCATTTGGTTAACATGAGTAAGGTGGCGACATACGGGAACACTTTGATTTTATTCCGAGCAGTGCACATACCCACACGACTAATCAGGTGACCTCGGGCTGTAGGAATCTGGAGGCCATTCCAAAGTGTCATCAGTTTCTTCAGTGCGGTGGCGGAAGACCCACCTATGACCGCATGGTCCACCCCAGTGTCGACCAACGCAGTCATCTCGCGCTCATCAATTTCCACGAAGACATCACATGCTACATGTTGGGTGGTACAGCTCCGATCTGTGACTGGTGACTTGTCTCTAGCCGTACTCGTCGTCGTCGCTGTGGAGGTACTTTGAAAAAGTTGACGCCAGCGGCCTCACGTGCCGGGGCCGATGAGTTCAGTTTCCCCGGCTTTCAGTGCTCCGCGATGGACGGTCGGAAGAACTGCGGGCAAAGCGTGGTTCGGATGATCGGCGTTGCATGGTCGATGACTAAAGGGACTCGGGGCTTCGTTGCGCGAAAATGTTTCGGTGTTCGGCGAGGTGGTATTCGATGTCTTGCTGGGGCTCAGTAATGCTCGGACGCGGAGCATTTGGTTTAAATCCTCGCAAGCCGATATGGCGATAGGGACATGCGTGGTAGACATGCCCTTCTTCTCTACAGTGAAAAAAGAGCAGTCTGCTGTCAGGAGTGCGCCACAGATCGCTATTCCGGGGCTGTGTTTCCGGCGGATATGAAAGGCTGCGGCGAGGCCTGGGGTTGCTCGGTGGCGTCGGAGAAGGGGTAGTGACAGTCGGCGGCGAGCGGTAGTGGTATTGCTGCACAGCATCTGCGTATGAGAATCTTGATTCTTCCCGCTCAGGCTCCTTGGTTGGCTCAGAATACCCACCGCTTGCCGGACTTCTTCGCTTATTATTTCGGTGATGGACACCGTCGGTGCTGAAGACTGCTGCTTTCGGAATGCCTGGAGCTCCTCTCGCATGATTTTCCTCTCCAGTTCGCGCTATTCGAGGCAGTTCTCCAACGCTGTCATGCAGCTTCCGTTGGATACCGTGGCTTCGGTTCGGCAGTACCGCTTCGCTGTACGCTGAAGCGCGCCTCTACTTGTCGTTGCCTCGCTGACGAATTCGGCAACCGTTCTTGGGGGATTCCGCTTCAGCCCAGTGAAGATGTCTTTCTTGACGCCGCGCATTCATTCATTCATTCATTCATTCATTCATTCATTCATTCATTCATTCATTCATCGATCCATCCATCCATCCATTCATTCATTCATTCATCATCACCACCACCACCACCACTACAAGCATCATCATCATCACCTTCACCTATTCCTAAAGGTAACGCGATTCCTACATTATATGTATGATAAGGTGTTTTGTTTTGGTCCATTCAGTTAACCGGACGCGAATTCTATGGTTTAAATAGCGTTCGTGCATTTCTATCATTACGCGGGAGGTTGGCAATGCATGTCTTGTTTAGTACGCCCGTGTGTCTATCCCTCTCCAAATCGAAACTTCTACAACCGTGTCGGAGAAGCCTATTCGAACAAACGCCGGCTGCATAATGGAAGGTCCATGTTTGATTCCGGCAATTGGAAGCGCTTTATTGTAGAGCATTTCTAACCTAGTCGAGCAGTCGTGTTCCGCCATCGCAAACAATTTCACCATCATTTGACCATAGCAACACCCTAGTCTTGCAAACGCCTCATGTCACTCGCCGCGCCGAGCTCCGCCGCCACCACCACCAGCTTCAAGCTTGAACTCTCCGCACCTGGGTTGCCGTCTGACCAAGTCATGCACCGAGCGCTTGGGTAAGAAACGTTCCGCGCTCGCGTATTCAGCGCGAGCATGGCAGCGGATAAGAATGAGCCCCGGCAGTCTTTGGTGAGTCTGCACGTCTGAAATAGGCTTAGTGCTTTCTGTTGGGTAGTGGCGTCTGGCCACCCCACGGATATCGCCCGGTGACCAGCTTCGCTGGAGAGAGTGCGGACTGCCAAGCACGCGAAGCTAGCGTCGGAGACTGGGTAAATATGAGCTCTTGTGTTCGTAAAATCAGTGCCGAATGAGGAAATGTTGAAGCCCGGGGCTACTGCGTTCTTGGCACCCTAATGATGATGCTGATAATAACCCCGCTTTAATATGCTTACCTTTTTGATGCCCAATGCTTGCTCTCTGATTAATGATATTTTTTGCATAAATTTACGATTTCTGAGAGGTAATTTTTTGGCTTGATGTCAAGCATTAGGTAACAAATTTTCTCAGGCGTAACCGTATCATTTGATTGGCGGTGCATCGCAAATTCACAATAAATGCAAATGCCGCGTCGGCCTGCACACACGTAGTGCAGGGGAGTATTCACTTACACGAAGCATTTGTATTTATGCCTTTAGGGTTTGTTTCATACGCATGAAAATCAACAGGTCGTATGTAGAGTCGCAAATTGTCGCCAATAATGTTTTTATGCCCAGAAGTGCGGCGTCGAACAGGAACCCAATCGAAAGGCTCTGATTGATTTGAGAAGGGGGAAGGGGCTCAGCATAGTAATAGTGTTGAAAATTTCGGAAATTCTGGCCGAAGTGACGCACTCGAGATGTTGATATGATGAAGGGCAGTATAAAATTTATATACAATTGTACATGTTAACAAAGCTGAGTGCATGATAATAAAAGGAAAACTTCAAAACTGCAGTAAGATTCCAGCTCCGAGTGCGCGAAGACCCCTTGAGTGCCTCAATTTCGAACTCTTTTCTCTCGTAGGCTCCGAGTGTACACAAAACGCTCGAGTGCCAACGGCCGGGACTCTGTTCCCGTCTCGAGATCCGTCAAATTTCCCGTAACACAGCCGTATCCTTAACGTCTGACGCCATCGCGAACCTGCCTGTCAATTAGGGGGCTTATAAATTCCAAGCCTAGCATCAACCGTCGCGACCCCAAGTCTCACGGGAAGCTGTATCACTCAAAATCTTAGCCAAGACCCTCTTTATGGCAATACCTCGCATTTCGTTGTCACCACTATGCCCCTCCAGTTCTCCACCTGAATATATGAGAGGGTCAAAGTCTCAAAGTACGCGAATGCAGCTGTAACTGACAGACGTCTGCCAAACAGTTAGCTACAATGGCTCAAGGCCAAACTCCTGTACGTTACCCACGTAGACAAGAAATCACGCAGCGATCAGAACCAAGAAAGTTTTTATACAACCTCCTTTGCCAGAACACGCGCCACCTGGGAAGGATTTTCGGGGGTTGGGGGAAGGGGGGAGCTCAGACGTGCCATGCAATGCAACCAAAATGTCGCAGTTTGAGCTAAGGAGCGGCCCACTTCGGGCGTGAGCTTGTGCATGGCCGTCCAGCTTTCAGCGCGATGAACACCTGTTGCACCGCTTTGAAGTACCTGTTAGTCGGCACGACGTTACACATTAACAGACCCCTTTGGGTTCGAGAGCGACAGGTTAGTACAAGAGATGGCATCAGGCAACAGTTACATAGGGATAGGATGCCACCGCTCACCACTGCGCTACTGCTGCCGTCGGTGCCGCACAACAGTTACAGTAGTCAGTAGTTCGTTGTCGCTCGGTCGGGTCGTCGTTTGGTCGTCACTGGCAGTGGAAACACGCTGAAGCTCCTTGTCTAGATTCGGGAACTACGACAAAGGCGAGTCTGGGTTGACCTCTCGCTTTCGAGTCCTAAGCACGTCTGCTGGCAGCATCAACTGTTTTTCCCGCGCTCCCTCCGGGGTTCCTCTCTTGTGCCACCGTGACCCCACGGGACAAGAACTCGGGGTCGGCCTTTGTTTCACGGCCTCCGCCGGCTCACTCCAAAGCAAAAAGTGCCCACAGGAACAAACAACTTACCGTCGTTGAGTCGCGGCTGAGGTTTATTTCCAACACAGCACCGAAGGGGCCGCATGCAGAATGGGTTTTTAAGTGGACGGAGCTTTCCTCGTCTAGAAAGGAAACAGGCGTTGTTCTATCTTCGTCTGGCGTCTACGCCTGAACACAGCCTAGATCCTGCTGATTCCTCAGCTGGATGTGAGACGCTAGGGATGGGCTCGCCCGGCGGCATGTGTGTCCGCACGGAGTGGCGCCTCCAGACTACGGGACGAATGGAGTCGCGCGGACGTGTAGCTTCCGCGACGCTGGTCGCTCAGACAGCCTGCCGAGGCTACACCACAGAGGCGCGGGTTGAAGCTGAACGACTTCGCGTGTAACTTACACAGCCTTTTAAAATTTAAATAACATAGACTGACCACTGCCGCAGGCGAATGTGCACTTCAGAACACAAAAATACGCAAGTTGTGCGCAGATAAAGCAGTGAACTCCAACAATAACCCTTCGAGCGTTTGGAATTGGCGAGGAAGGCGATGGCTGTGTCAGTACCCCTTCTGTTGGTTTGCCCAAAACCGAAGTATGGTTCCTGAATAGAAGTTTAACGGGCACACCTGTAAAAGAAATGGGGCTTCTCCTATACTCTGTTATGTTTCGGGGTTTTTTCTCCTCCTTTCACCAACGCCGACGCCCTAATGTATGTGTGTGTCTAGTAAAAACTTTGCCGTCTGTTCCTAAGGAAAGTTTAGGGAAACGCAAAAGCTAAAAGTCCGTCCAATTTTCTCTAGAAGTGCGTCCAATCGATATTTGAACCTCCAAATACTCAAATCGCGAACGAAGAACGAAGCCAAAGGACGAATTTTCGCGCAATATGTGAACGCATCTATAAATGATGTGAATGTACGCCGAATCGTGGTTTTTGCGATAAAGGTATATGTCAGCCATAGCATGCAAAGCCCCCCGCATCTCCCCACCTGTCACGAGGTAGTCAGCTTCGGTGTGAAGGTGAGGTTGAAGGGCATACCTTCTACTTTCGATAGGGGCAGCAAGTACACTCAAGAACATTTTTTATATGGTCGAGGCGGGCCCCTGACAGCTGGAGGCCCACGGCTGCAGCCCCCGTAGCCCCCACCTTAATCCGGCCCTGCGTAAAATGCCCGAAGAGGGAGCAAAACAAAGAGCACACTCATCATGCCGGGTTTTATGATGGGTGCATACCTTGTATAACATTTAAAGCTTAATCAAAGGTCAACCGCGTGAAACCAAGACTAAGTAACACTAAACAAAATTTCCGATTTGCGTATACAGGCATGAACCTGCTAAGCGTCGCCATTTTTAACTTGTGTTAGCTTTACCTACATGTTTCATCAATGTCAGTAAAAGCCGTCTTTCCTACATGGCATTTATGGTTGACAGCACACGTCATCAGTTATAGGCCGAAATAGTCCCCTTAAGAATGAGATCTTCCAACCACAAGCGAATGGAAAATTTGTTTGGTTCTTGGAAAGTATCCGTGTGACTGTTCCGAAAGAAAAGTTTATCAATAGCTTTCTAATTTTACTAGCCAAACAAAGAAACATGTCCGCAATAGGAAGAAAAAATTTCTGGTAATCAAACCTTTAACTTTTCTTCTGAAGTTCAGATGTACTCGATTGCTGCGTTTATATTTCCAGAAGGGCTAGCATTAACATTTTGTTTCGGCACTTAAAATCGTTAATATTTTTATTTAAGTTCCAATATGTTAGTTAAATAAAAGCTCTGAAGGTCACGAGCTAGATTTGGTGAGGGGACTAAGCACTTTTCTTTAGTACCTGCTAAAGCGAATTCTGGAAGCATCGCCCAAGATACAAAACCAAACAACACAAGTGCAACACGCGATAGGCTAGTGCCCGCTCGTTCCACTTCTCTTCTTTTGTGTTCTCTTTCGGCCATGTTCTTATTTGTTCTACAACTCACCCATATCGAGCTCGTAAAGGGTACTCGCACTCACAGACGCGCTGCCAGCGGGTTTTTGGAGGCTGTCTCACTCATCGTATTAACCGTATATATTAGCAAGTTCCATCCGCCCCTTCAAACAGAGAATAAGAAAGTCGGTGCATAAACAATCGCAACTTTTCTCCTGTTCCGCACAAAATATAGTGCCTAATTTGGGCTCATTTCTCAAAAAGCCTGGTTACGGCTTTTATTTCCAGAATATAGTATTTAAAGAATGCCTTTAGAGCTCTGTTTTCTTGCACTAAACTTTTTCCTGCCATTTTTGGCGAACTCATAATAAGTGTTGTTGCAGCGCTTTCAGCTGCAGTTATCTCAACCACAAGCAGAAGAGGCAGCTTGACCTTTTTGGCGCTCCCTTGCATAACCGACAGAACTCAACATGCGACCATGAGATCAATAGCCACACTGGAATTCTGACTTGGAGAAAGGTCGCTTACGATCCAAATATATTCGCAGAAGCTGTTTCTTGGGTTACATTGTTTTGCGTTTTCTCTAAAACACCCTCAACCTTTGAAAATTGCTGACGAGTAATTCGGTGCTTTAAGCTAATCAAACTAATGCAGTAATTCCACCAACTCTCCTTATGTCCTGCCATCTTACTCTCATAATGTCATTTCCATTTTTTTCAAATTCAATTCATCTTCATTTTCCAGAAAAAGATTGTCTGGATGGTCGCCAGGGCTAAAAGCTGAAAACGAACACCTTGACTGTGCCCAGAAGACCGCTTCGATGCCGCGGCACAATAGAAACAAAACATGATAATACACAAAGCGAGTGCTGCATCAAAAATAGCAAAATTACAAAAAATATGTCTGTAAAACACCATTATACAGTAATACAAAAAGCTACTTACGCACGCTTTACTATGCAACTTACAACAATTGCAGGGATCAAAACAACAGATACAATGAGAAATTACCCTACAACAACTTACAACAGATCCAAGGAGTTTCGTTTTTAGATTTAAACAAAGATGGCTACGTCACAAAAGAAAACAAATACAATTGACCCTAGGTAGTAACACCAGTTTCCGTCATACACACCTGCAAAGGCAAATCAACAATGCTGGTGTAAAGAAATACCAGGTAACCGCACAATCAGATTTCATTTACAGCGTGCAGTAAAAAACAGTGAGCATACCATAAAATACGTTGGAGTCTAGATGATACGTTTCTTTTTCAAAAAAAAAAACAACAACAAAGAAACAACACTTTAATAAGAGAATCTCAAAGGCGAACGAGTCGGCAACACAATTTTACGTTTCATTTACATGGAACTACCCGTCGCCCAAGTCGCGTGTTTTATTTATCGCGTAGCGATATCGGCCGAAACCAGACATACAAACAGTGGTAGACTAATTTTAAAGCTGTATGAAATACGACTCCGATTCCTTTCGGTTTAGGCCTAAAAGCTGAGGGAATTTGCTAAGATAGTAAGGAATGTTATACGCTAGAGCTTGATATTTGTAAAACGTGCGAAACTGCGAGATGGCCCAAGTTTCATTAGTTCTGGTACTGACAAGACTATTTCTATGTTGTAGTGAAGCCAAGCCCATTATCCGGTTCATCACCAAATCAGAGGAAAAAATAGCAGCTTCAATAGGCGATATTGATACATATTTTAACATTAATAATACGATATAATTGAAATAAACGTGAAGTACTGGCCTGAGGTTCCGTATTTCCTTTATGTCGAATAATCCTTTTTTGCAAAACTAAAAGCTTATTGAGGTTTGTATGTGTAGATGTCGACCAGACCAATAAAGAGTAGTGTAAATGTGATGTAAATAGGGTGCTGTATATGTAAATTTTTAATTTCTGCGAAAAACAGATACGACAGTGGGATAAAACACCCGTAATTGAGGATAGTTTCTTAGACAGGTAATTTATATGAGCGTCCCAAACTAAGTGTGGGAAAAATATACACCAAGAACTTTAAATTCGGAAACAACCTCAACTTCATTGGAATCTAGGCGGAGGGTTCTAGTTAACATAATATTGTTATTTGTAGCTGTAAAGATAACCGCTTTAGTTTTTGAAGGATGAATTTTAAGCCTATTCATTATCGCCCACGTGGATAGCTTTCATAAAACGTCATTCCATCTCGCTATTGTATCAATAATATCATGGCAGGAAATAAGCAGCGTGCTATCGTCAGCATAGATAATATATTTAACATCTGAATCGATATCAATAATATCAATAATGAACGAGATAAATAAACGAGGCCCCAACATACTGCCTTGTGGTCCACCATTTCTAATAGGCAGAAAGGCCGATTTAAAGTTATGGATGGGACATATTGCGTCCTTTCGTTTAAATACGACCTAATGAGGTCTAAACCTTTTCCGCAAATCGCGTAGCAGTTTAGCTTATTAATTAAAATAATCTGATTAATGGAGTCAAAAGCTTTGCTAAGATCGGCAAAAATCGCAACATAAAAGACTTTTTTCAATGTCTTGTAATAAATATTCTTTTAAGGTAAGCAGAGCAGTTTCAGTTGTTCTACCTTTCCTAAATCCAAATTGAGAGTCAGTTATGATGCCTTTTTTGTCAAAAAATTTAGTAATACCAGTGAAAATTACTTTTTCGTGTCCTTTTGAGAAGTTCTCAAGGACTTCTCTGTCAGCTTCCCTTGATGCGAGTTCAGCGCGTTCCACATAAACACAGGCACCAACTTGGACCGTTTACCCTATCGTGCAGGCTCTGTTTAATATTCTTTTAGATTTTTAGAATTTTTACGTTCACTTATCAAATTTCAGCCGCACAACCGCTCATTGTCTCACTTTCTGTTCATAATGAGTCGTATTACGTACGCTCATTCGTTGTTATTTGGAGGTTTTAAAAGGCGCCACGATGAGCAGTTCGGAATATATGCCAAGGACGTGGATGTAAGGGCAGTACTGCCAAGGAGAGATTGGGGTTATGAGAAAGATCGGAGTCACGCGAGCCGGAAATAGCGCGTCAGGAAAGAAAAAAAAACCAGAGCCGCTAGTTAATCTTTCCGAGTATCGGCACTCTTAGTTCTCATTGTTTTACGACGCGAGCAGCAGCAAATCGGCGAGCCGAGTCACGTGATATTTACGTCGTGGCACACATGGGCGCTGACATTTCGGTAGCGCTTTTTTGACGTGGGCACGCGTTCTCCAATCGTTCCTAATTTATGAGCGCAGTGCGCCTGTATGAATCGTTGAGTCAGTTGCTAAGCCCCCGGCAGAGTAACGCTGCCATGCAGCTCAGTACTGGGCTACTTCAACCACCAGAAGGTGGAAAACGCCTGTTGCCTTCCCGCTGCGAACGAAATACAGTGCTCGGCTCGGCGCTTTGCTGAGAATCCTTGCTCGCAAAGATTTCCTTTCCGCGCCCTACTGAGAGATTGGCGGTTCGCAGAAGTTGTTTTTCCTACATAACCTTATGTTACATGTACAGGATCCTGGTGTATGCTGCCTAGCATACCACTTAAATAAACATTTCATTCTCATTAGGACTTACTATTTCCACTGCGTTCGTGGGCATGTGCGTGCGTGCGTGCGTGTGTGTGTGTGTGTGTGTGTGTGTGTGTGTGTGTGCGTGCGTGGCTACGAGCATGCAGGCGTCCATAAGTGCCTCCATCTCCGTACGCGTCTGCGTCTGTGCGTGTGCATGTGTGTGTGCATATTTGTGTGCGTGTGTTTGCAAGTGCGTGTGTGCGCGTGTGTGTGCGTGCGTGCGAGCGTGCGTGTATGTGTGTGTGTGTGCGCGCGCGTATGTGTGTCTGTCGGTGGGTGTGTGTGCGTTTGTTGGGTGCGTGCATGCCGGCGTCCGTGCGTGCCTGCATCCGCATGTGCGTGTTTGTGTGTGCGCGTGTTTGTGTGTGTGCGTGTGTGTGCAAGTGTGTGTGCCTGCGTATGTGTGTGTGTGTGTGTGTGCGGGTGCGGGTGTGTGCGAGCGTACGCGTGGGTGCTTGCATGCGGGCGGGCGTGTGTGTATGCGTGCATGTGAGCGTGCGCGTGCGTGGGTGCAAGCGGGCGCGTGTGTTTTTGTGTGTCTGTGTGTGTCTTGGTCTGTGCGCGCGCGCGTGTGCGGGTGCGTGTGTGTGTGTGTAGATGTGTGGTTGGGCGGGTAGGGGCGCGCGTGCCTGCATCCCTGGGTGCCTGTATCCACGTGCGCATGTGCGTGTGTGAGTGTGTGCGTTTGCGTGTTTGAGCGTGTGTGTGCGTGTGTATGTGTTAGGGCGTGTGCGTCCGTGTATGTGTGTGCGTGTCGGTCTGCCTGCGTGTTCGGGTGCTTGTGGGTGTGTGTGTGCGTGCGTGTCGGTGGGTATGGGTGCACGCATGTCTGCGTCCCTGAGTGTCTGCATCCGCATGTGCGTGCGTGCATGTGTGTTTGCGTGTGTGTGTGTGTGTGCCTGTGCGTCTGTGCGTGCATGTGTGTGTGTTTGTGTGTTTGTGTGTGTGTGTGTGTGTGTGTCTGTGTGTGCGTGCTTGTCGTTTGGCTGACAAGACAGAAAGGTTATGTCTCTACAACGTTTCATAGGCTCACCGGGGCCTACCAGTACAAGAATGGTGTCGCGCTTTACTTGAAACGTCTGGACCAAGTCCTGGTAATACAAAACACCAATGCTATTTGACACAGAACGAAGTGTCTCCACAAAACACCTCATAATTTTTATTGCTCCGGCAACCATTCAATTGCACCATGCCATAACGAAAATCTACAGACCGTGAAAACTTCGCATTTGCATAACTCCACTCTTGTGACCTGGCGTAACCGAGCCTGTCCTATCGCACCATCGTCGTTCCTCGAAAAATAAGTAAAGCTGCAAAGGCGAATACGCCCATCAATGTAGGCCGGTAATGGGCGCAAAAAGCCAGCCAACTTCAGACTGGAACTCAAATTCCCGCTACTTATCACAAGCGCGTAGGTGTGGATGCTCTGAAGCATAGATAATCACTTGCATAGAAAAGATCAGGATTATCGTATAAACATCCGAGAAGAGCATGTGAAAAGACCCACGAAGCGCAGTGCTGAAGGAGGGTAGGCCGCTGGTTCACTCGCAATATTATTGTCACGAAGCCAAAGACGACGCAGTTGTCTTGAAGGAAAACACGTTTATAAGGAGCGAACTTGTGCTCCCCTAACAACCCAAAGAACACACAGGCGGCCAAGCAGCAGTCAACTAAGTGACGTATGCGGGCGATCGTCGGCAATTCAAATGGCGTGGCGTCGTCTCCGCAGGATTTATCTTTCGGCGTGAGTGTTTCTGGAACCATCGATTTACATCCAGAACATTAGAGATCAGAGAAGATTATTTTGGGCTAGTAAAGTTAGGAGGAAACAGTCTGCTTATCTGAATGAGATAGCCCGTGGGCATAAAAATAAAGATTGGAACACGGGCTTCGCTTGGAACAGAGATAACAGAGCAGGGCGTGCCCGGGCATAAAAAACAAACAATAAAAGAACAAACCCATACATGGTTCGCGGAATTACCCCCCTTTAAGAGTGCATCAACCCGATGATAGAACAAAAGACAAACAGAACAAACAACAAAAAAGTCCGTCAATTTGCATAGTAAGGTATCAAGCGAACCACGCGGACGACCTCGGGCGGCGTGCGTCGTCGTGATGTTCTGGAATCACCATCGAGGATCACCTCGTAGCTATGTTGGCCAAAACGTTTTAGAATCTGGTAGGGTTCAAAATGCCGTCGCAGAAGCTTCTCACTAAGTACGCGTCATCGGATGGCAGCCCAAACCAAAACACGATCCACTGGGTGGTACTCGGTGCCTCGGCGTCGGAGGTTGTAGCGCCCGGCATCCACCAGCTGCTGGTCCGGCGCGATGCTTTTTGAAAAAGTTGAATTATATCCAGAACGCTGTGGAAGAACGAAGATTATTCTAGGATGGTGAGACTACTTTGAAGCACTCTCCCTAAGAAAGGGGACAACACGCGCGGCATAAAAAACGGAACAGGCGCTTCATTTCTACCACGGATAACACAGATAACATATCCCTGCCCAGCCAGTCGAAAAAAAAACACTTAAATAAACAAGCCCAAAACATTGTTCGGGGAATTATTCTTCATTTAAGAGGGCATCTACCCCATGCTAAAATAAAAGTCAATCCTAACAAAGGACAAGCAAAACGTCTCATCTTGCGTGCTAAGGTTGTAGGCGAACTACGTGCATGACGTCGGGCCGCGTGTGTGTTCGTGATGTTCCGGAATCACCATCGCTGATCACCTGGAAGTCAAGTTAGCCAAAACGTTTTAGAATCCGGTAGGGTTTGAAATACCGTCGCAGAAGCATTTCACTAAGTACGCGTCGTCGGGACTCCAAAGCAAAACACAATCCCCTGGGTGGTACTCGGCGCCTCGTCATCGGAGGTTGTAGCGCCCTGCATCCACCAGCTGCTGGTCCGTTTATTAAACTCCAGATAGCTGGCGTACCTCTTCCGCACACTTAAGGTATCCTTGGACGTCGGGGATCAGGTCGTCGTCGTGTACATGCGGAAGCATGGCGTCAAGCATCGTAGTCTGCCGTCTATCGTAGTTGTCTGCGTCATCTGCGTTGTTTCCGTGATAGCCGTGCTGTACCCAAACGTGACATACGGGAGCGATTCGTCCGAAGTATTCTACGTCAATTTACATTCTACGTCGACGTACATTTATGTTCTATGTCGACGTAAATTCATAGCATATTTGCGAGTTTCTTGTTCAGACGTTCTGTTAATCTGTTCTTTTGGGGGCGGTACGCCGTCGTTCTTCGGTGGTCCGCGTTCCTGTAGCGAAATATTCCTAGCATCAGCTCCGCAGTAATGGCCACGTTCGGCGGTCCCTGATTAGGACTTCCCGGGCTCCATGTCTCAGCACAACTTGGCTTAAGAAGAACTTTGCGACTTCTTGTGCACTCCCCCTCGAATAGCGGCGGTCCTCTGCGTAGCGCTTCATGTAGTCTGTCGCTACGACAATTCATTTGTTCACAGATCGGGATGAAGGGACCGGACCCAGAAGGGCCCTTCGATTCTGTTTGAAGCGCCTCGATGGGACGCCGATTGGCTGCAGAACTCCGACTGGTCTCGTCGTTGGCGCTTTTTTGTCACTGGCAGTCACGGCAGCTCCGGACGTAGTGGGTAACGTCGGATGTAAGGCGGGGCGAGTAGTATTCCGCCTTGATTTTTCCAATTGTGCGAGCTCTGCCGAGGTGTCCTGAAGACGGCTTGTCATGGTACGCTTCCAACATTTTGTCACGAAGGTCTGTGGGGATGACAACAATATACTTTGTTCCCGTTCCGGTGCTGAAATTTGTATTTACGAGAAAGGATTTTATCAGGCTGAATGCTGGCAGGTTGCGTTTGATGGTCCTAAACACGGCGACGTTGCATTCTTCGGGGTAGTCGAATATGACTTTAAGTCGCTCTCGGCACGCTGCTGGGCGGCTCGGTCGCTCTGCGTCGCGACCCCGAAGAAAGCGCTGTCTTCATAAGAATCTTGTCCTGGTGTGTCGACGGGAGCGCGGCACAGGCAATAAGCGTCGGAGTGTTTGCTGCCGGTTTGTAACGTCAAACTCTCGAAGGCGCACGCTCCAGCGCCTAATACGGCCTGAGGTGTCCTTCAAAATGGCGACCGCAACCAGCCCATGGTTGTCTGTCACAACCTTGAATGGTCTGCCAAACACGTATTGGCGAAATTATAAAATCACCCATATATTAGCGAGGCACTCTTTTTTATATGCTGAGTATTTTCTCTCCTCTTTCAACAGACCACGGTTGGCAAAGGCGATTGCTTTTAAAGCTATGCTTTTTACCTCAACCCCCCAATGGTTCTTTCGCGGCCGTTGGCACGAACAAAAAACTCACGCGAGCTATGAGGGAATTCACTGGCGCTGCCAGGAATCGAACACGGAACTAATACAGTACTAGAGCGAGAGCCCGTTGCCTTACCAATTTAGCTACGAGCCCACGCGGAGACGGGGAAGGCAGGTGGTGCACTCAGTGAACGCATCTACGGGTTTAGCCCCTGCATTCTCGCTGAATGCCACGTGATTTCTTCACGCGGCCTCTCGCGCCGATGTACCCCCCACCCACGGCACCTCTAGCGGCCCTGCGCGCGCCTTGCGGGTGTGATAGAAATTACAAAAATAAAGGACGCTTTCACCAGCTGAAGGGATCTCACATCTAGTACAAAAATGTCTTCAAGCCTGTGACCTCCAGTGTTCCCATAAAAAATCACAGCTACTTGTCGTCCACCTTCACACCTAACGACACATCAAGGAAAACATTCAAATACCCCTTCATGCCCAGCACGGAATGTACCTCCGCTTGATGTACTCCCGGATTCTTGGCGACAACAAATAAAGATTCTCCCTTTGCTTAAAAATATGAACCCCTCATAGGACAGGGGTCGCCGACAAGGACGAACTCAAGCGCTAGACCCCATCCTGGGTGGGGATCATGAAGTTTTCTATACAGACACCTCCCAACATCGACAGCAGCAGTACGTAATCATCGTGGCTACCTCTAGAACCAATTTCCTTGCTTGTGCCGCACTGAATACCGCGGACATGACGGCAGCACAAGAGGCAGCCATCGCCTTGGCTCTCACTCAACCAGGAGCACGTAAGGTAGTAACCGATTTCCAACAAGCCTACCGGAAATACCAGTCTTGATTGGTGTTCTGACCTGCACTGCGTCTGCATAAAAACCACTCCCCACATAGTTCCGTTCTGCTCATTTGGAAACCCGCTCACGCTTCCATGAAGGGCAACGAGTACGCCCACAAGCATGCACTTTTACCTCCCGTGCTACGGAGCTGCACGAACACAGTAACCCACTTGTCTCGTTCAAGGACACAACGCAGCATTATCGCCTTCTGAGACACGCTACTTTCACCCTACCCTGACTTTTGCATAGAACTACAAACTACCCTACGGTTAATACAATCCGGCTCCTTTCCACACCCTATGCGTCCTCACTTAATGCACCCGAATCGCTACGACGATGAATGTAAATTTTGCTCAAAAGTACGAACACTCTGCCACATAATCGGGCTCTACGACTGTAGCCCTCAGCACCCTCCTCTATTTCCGTCTACTGCGGAACAAGAGCAATTAGAGATGCTGCTGTCCATTCCCACTCTTCCTACCCAGCTTCAGCTGGTGGACAGAGCACACGATGCGCGGACTGAATATGGGCTACAGTTAAGAAGAAACCCCTCCCATTGGCCCCACTGTGGGCCGTTTAGAAATCTGAATAGAAGTATTTCCTCGTGCTCCTCTTCTTCCTCCTCTCCTCTTACTCTTTGCCTTCTTCTCTTCCTGCTCCTCCTGCTCCAGCTCCTCCTTCGTCTCTGCCACCTTTCTCGTCGCCTCCGCCCGCCATGGCAGAGACAGAGAATTCAAATCGTCTAAAACCGGTTTAGAGCTTTACTTTATAAAACAGTTTCCACTCATGTGCTACACCAATACAATTCACCCAAGCCCCGCTCATGCATCACGCATTATTTAACATTACCAAGAATATCTCTTTGAAGTAATAAAGGGTGTGGTTAAGTGCAGTTCACTTCTCTCTGGCTTAACTATTTGTAGAGCTTCGTGAGTGAATTTTAGCGAGTCACATGAGTGATGTTTGTGGGTGCCGAGTGGATTGGCGCCAATTTTTTTCGCAACCGCTTTGTGAGTGTGAGTGGCTTTGCAATGCGTGCGTACTTCGCGACGAAGCGCTGTTAGTAAGCTCACTGTCCGATAAACCTTCGAACTCGCTTCTTGTCTTTCGGTCTTGGGAAGTTCACAATATCTGAAGTTTTTGCCGGGTCAGGTATCACTCCCGCAGCGTTGACGACGTGGCCCAAACACTTTAGCTCCTCGCCCGCGAAAGGGCACTTTTCAGGCTTCAGCGTTAACCCCGACGTACAAATGACCTCGATTACAGATTCAACCTTGCGAGGTGTTCGTCGAAAGTCCAGGAAAATACCCCAACGTCGTCGAGGTAAACGAGGCAGGTCTGCCAATTCAGGCCAGCTAGCACAGTTTCCATGACTCTTTGAAACGTTGCTGGTGCCGGGCATAGTCCAAACAGCATTAGCTTGAACTTGTAAAGGCCGTCCAGGGTCATAAATGCGGTCTTCTTGTGGTCTCTCTCATCCATTTCACTTTGCCAGTAGCCGGTTTTCAAATCTATTGATGAAAAGTACTTCGTCTGGGAGGGGTTGTCGAGGGCGTCGTCGATTCGTTGCTAGGGGTAGATGTCTTTTTTGGGGATTGTCTTTAGTCGCCTATAGTCAACGAAAAACCCGAATGTGTCACCTTTTTCTTCACTAGTACGACCAGTGCAGCCCAGGGGCTTTTTGATGGCGGTATAATGTTGTCGCTGAGCAAGTCGTCGACTTGACTAAGGATTGCTTCCCGGTCGTGTGAAGAGACGTGGTACGGTGACTGTCGGGCAGGTTGGGCTCCATCTTCGGTTATATTCGGTGCTTCCCAAGAGGTGTCCGACGTAGTTTTGACTTCGAAAAAAACACCCTCTATAGCGACGCAGCAAAGCCAATCATTTGTTTTGTTATGCTTGCGGTAACGCCACATTCACGTTGAATGGTTAAGGAAGTTTGGATGAATCTTTAGGTGTGCGTTCAAATTCGGCAGCCGTGATCACGTCACTTCCTTCTGGTGGTTTTCCGAGGAACGCAATTGCAGTGCCCTTGTTTAAATGCTGGTACTCGTCGTGGAAATTTGACCAAAACGTTTAATTCCCGTTATTTCAAGCGCGGAATGCCGGTTGCGACGGAGACACCCCGACCGAAAAGCAATGTTTCTTCACTCTACGATAGCGTCAACATCAGGAACCGCACCTTTACAGTATACGCTGATCATCAAGCTTGCGCGGGGTGGCAGCGTGACATGATCGTCGGCGATCCTTAGAGTAGCACGGTTTTCGGGGTTCGGTTTAGGCGTCATGCAGTGATCGGAGGAAAATGGTATAGGCTTGGCCTGTAACGAAATATTGCACCATTGTCTGCCAAAAGTCCATTCCGAGAATTGCGTGACGGGAGCAGTTAGGCAAGATAAGGAACGCCGCAAGGTACGGTGTGCCGTTTATAGTTGCGCGCGATGTGCACGTTCCACTTGGCGCCACGAGGTGGCCTCCTGCTGTGCGTATGTGTAGACCGTTCTATATGATCTTAGGTTTCTTCAGCTTAGACGCAAATCGTCCGCTCATTACTGAGTAGTGGGCTCCCGTGTCTATGAGGGTGACTACATCAAAGCCGTCGATGGACACCTTGACGTCAGATGCTGCCTTCCTCGAGCTCCGGGTCGTCGGGACGTCGCATCTCGGCTTGTGCGTGTTGACGGTCGCGCACTCTCTGTCGTCGTTGTCGTCGTATTCTCAGTGGCAGATTCAGTCATGTCGGGTAAGCGTCGCGTCATGTGTCTGTCGTCGTGTTCGGGAGTCTCGTTAGTGTTAGGTCGGGTTGGTGGGGGAAGGGCATGTCGTGAATCACTGTCTTCAGCGAGTCGGTGCGTGGTTGGAAATGTTTTCATTTTTCGGCGGTCGGGAGGCTTTACCTCCAGACGTTGCTGCTATTAGTTTTCCCCGCATGGGCTGGAGGACCTTCCAGATTAGAAGTCAGCAGTGCCACGGCAGTTCGGCGACTGGTACTGGTAGGGCGACTGTGAACGGTTGAAGCAGGCTGGTCCTCGGTTTGTGTTGGAGAGGTATTCTTCGATCTCAGTAGGGCGCTGGCCGGGTCGGGGGCGTGGAGCGTAGGCGGAGAACCCTCCCAAACCGAGCCTCTTGTAGGGAAAGATACGGTAGATGTGGCCGGCCTCTCCGCAGTGGAAGCACAGCAGACGATTATCGGGGGTTCGCCAGATGCCCGGCTTCCTAGGGTTCTGATTTTGGGCTGCAGGGTGTCCTGCGGGCAACAATAGGTGGCGGTGCAGCCGGCATTCTAGATGACTGGTTGGATCAGGGCGGGGTCGATGAACAGCCGCGGAGTAGGTCATGGCTTGTGGTTCGAGTGGTGCTTCCAACGGCGTAGAAGTTCCTAGTTCGTTTTTGGACTTCTTCTCGAATTATGTCGGTCAGGGAAGCCACTTGAGATTGCGGCGTCGTTGGACAAATCTTCTGAAGCTCCTACCTGACCACTGCTCTGATAGTCTCGCGCAATGTATCGGAGCTCACAGTTGCGGCACCGATGGTCTCCGAAAACAGCGCGTTGACAGGGTGGTCGTACTGCCTCGTTCGAATTTCTAGCGTCGTCTCCATCGCGGCAGGTTCAGACGCGAATTCAGCCACTGTTGAGGGGGTTGCGGACAAGGCAAGCAAGGAGTTCTTGCTTTACTTCTCGCCTAAGAAATGTCAGTATCTTTCCTTTCATAATTTTCGGGTCCCCACAGCGAAATATTCGCTTCATTTCTTCAATAAATATCATGACTCCTGCGTTTGGGTGCTGCGTTCCAGTTTCAAGCAAAAGCGCAGCTCGCTCTTTTTTCACCACGGAAGAGAAGGTCTTAAGAAACTCGCTGTTGAATTGAGTCCAGTCGGTCAAATAACTCTCAGGGTTCTTGAACCAAGTTCTAACTGCATTTTCTAAATAATAGACATGCCGGAACACGTTTCTTCATCACCCCACCTGTGGAAGATGTGGACGCGCTCAAGCTTTTCCAACCGTTCTTCGGGGTCTTCAACGGGGGCTACCCGGAATGATGGTGGTTCCCGGGGCTATTGCAGGACGATGGTAGGAGTGGCTTCTTGCACCATAGTTGTGGTCGCTGCGTTCGTTCTTTGGGGCCCTTCTGGCAGAAAACCGAACTCAGGCAGTAAAACTTCCAGTCGCCTGCTGGCTTTAGTTGGACTGGCTTGGCGGCTTCCAGTGGTCGTAGAGAGTATTAAGGGTGCGTACCCTGCACCTCCACCAGTTGTCATAAAGCCAAAGACGACGCAGTTGTCTTGAAGAAAAACACGGTTATTGAAGCGAACTTGTGCTCCCCTAACAATTCAAATAATACACAAGCGGCGAAGCAGCAGTCAACAAAGTGACGTGTGCGGGCGAGCGTCGGCGATTTGATTGCCGCGGCGTAGGCTCTGAGAAATTGGTGCAACCACTGGCCAACCCGCCCGTATGGCTGGTTCACGAATCATCGCCAGCAGCGGCCGCGAGACAGAAGAAGCAGAAGACTAGTCTGCCCGACATAGCCTGGACTGCCCGTTTCTGTGACTGCGCTTCGCTACCAATAAACCCCCTTTCAATCTTTCGGTGCGAGTGTTTCTGGAACCGATTTACATCCACAACATTGTAGATCAGAGAAGATACTTTTGGGTTAGTGATGCTAGGGTGAAACAGTCTGCTTATCTGAATGAGATAGCCTGTTGCGGCATAAAAATAAAGGTTGGAAGACATGCTTCGCTTGGGACACTGGTTTTTGAGCCGGGCGTGCCCGAGCAGCAAATAGAAACCATAAATAAACAAACCCATACATGATTCGCGGCATTATGAACTTGGTGGGTTGAAGGTTTTGACCATGGAGTACTATAGACTTATGGCGATGGCGAGAGAGCGCAAGGAACTTCAGACTACAGCGTTTGAAAGCAGCACTGCTACATGAAGTCCTTTGAGGGCGAAAAGTCGCCGCATTTGTTTTTTAAACAGACCGTGAAAGAGGATTTATCGATACATAGCTATTCACCCTATCATATAAATCAATGTGGTAGTAGTCACCCCCATCAATTGTTTTGTCCACGCGACGAGTATTACTGGAATTATCGCAAATCGAAACATCCTATTTCCGCCCGTGCCCAAATTCACCCTCATTTAGTCCCCCTCCTTGCACCATGTGAACAGGAGTGCCCATGATGCCTCGCTTCTTGGTTACGTTTGCAAGAACATCCGGTTGCGTGCCTTGTCTTTTATTGCTTTAGTACTATCCTCCGCAGCCTCGCTCCTGGACGGGGCCCTGTGAGTTCCTGCTTTCAGTATGCGCCATTTTTTATCATTTTCCCTAATATTCCTGCACTCCATTCACGTACGGAAAAGCTGATGGAAAGAATTGGTTGGGACACATGGGGCTCTAAATATCTAAGCGAATGTCTAAAGATTCGCTTCAAAATTTGTTAGAGTGTGCAGGTGCATGCTTTACGTACCGACGGCAGTTGATATAAAATTTCTATGGCGGCTGGTTCGCGCAATTGTCGATGTTGCTCGTGTTGTGGTCACGCCAAGTACGCGCGTACAGAGGCAGTTGTAGTATTTAATTTTGTAAGTGTGATCGGTTTTAAACAGTTATAACGATAACCAGAAAAGGAGCCGAAGGGTTTCACGGTATGAAACAGGCACTGTTTTTAGAGTGCGTCGTGAGTTCCATTTCCCCCCCTGCCCCCCATACTGTCCGGTAGACTCGTACGTGTTTCCGTGTTAAAGAAGTGCTAGTAAATTACACCGTAACATATGTTACGATGGGTATTGGAAGAGTAGTGTGAGTTAAGGATCTTACATCTCATCTTACAACTCATCTCATACCACCCATAGTTTCACCCCTGGTCCTATACACCAGCCACCTTATTATCTTTTAAACACTCCTGGTCTTCACCCTGGTCCCTTACACCAGCCGTGCTCAGAGCCTTTAACTCATTTTATTTGTGTTCCCTGGTCTTGAAATACTGTGTGTTTGGCGCTCTTTGCCCTGTCGGCCTTGCGCCAATACACTCAAATCATCATCATCATGGTCTATAAATGTGTTACCAACTTGCAATTCTAAAGGGCACAATAAACCGGAATGAGAAACGACCACCTAAATAACCGATAGCTATTTCAATATTACATGCTAATGCCCTTTCTGTGATGGAATAACACAACCGCCCACTCACTTACTTTAACCGTAAGTTTAGTCACTCCACTGCACTTTCCTGAAACGTTGAGGTGAAAGGGCTTACCTTCTTCTGTTCCGGTCAATGTGCTTTTGTTAACTTTTGCTGGAAATAATTTTTCATTCCTTCAAAACCGTTCAAGTTTTCTGGAACTAATTTTGTATTGTCTTTTGAAAACCTTTTGTGATCGTACTCATAGTGCACCTTGCAACTATTACAACTATTCTGGCATGTCTGCTCATGTGTACTTTTTCATCACTGTCCGCGCTTGGGACGACTGAAACTGAAAGAAAAGAAAATAAAGTTCACTTGCTGGGCTCACAAAACTGACAAAAAGAGAATATGACCAAGTTGCAAAGCACTTGGCACACATGCAGCTGCCAAACAAATTTTCACTATAGAAACTCAAGCTTAAGAGCGGTACCTGTGTTATAAATAATATACTGTGATTCATTTATTTTAAATTACTTCTAGCCTAAGTCCCCTCACCCCGAAGCGTGATATAGTAAACTAAAATTACTTCTTCTTTTCGTCCTGCGCTGTCGTCATTCTGGTACCCGTCCTCACTCTTCCTGATTTTAGTAATTTAGACCATAGGTATCACATACCGCCACCGCGGAAGTGTTGTTGCTGCATATTTAGATTCGCAAGTTTCTAATTATGCCATGGGTTTATGACAGAGACGGCCAAAATAATATATCCTAACAAAGTGTACTGTTGTACGTGTTTTTAAATAGATTTAAAAATAGGTAGTGACGAATAGAAACGACGACACCGAAAGACAACGGGACGGGTGTTGACTTCCAACAAACTTTAATACAACAAACCTTGCACCTTTTATACGAACTCTTCCTATTGACACCAGTAAACCAGAAGAACAAAAATAGTGTTCTTATTCTTGATTGATTTTTACTTGTGTTAACACGAAGAGTGAGTGAAAAGGTGCATGATTTCTCTTAATAAATGCAGTTACAAGTAAGCGGTCATCGGGTCGTCTTCCTGTGTCGTTATTTCTAATCGAGCTGTAGTTATTTTTTAAATTGAGGGATTTGTTTTGTAGAGTTAAAGATATTGCATTTGGCTTTGTGTGCTTTCTAAAGTCTCAAGCGCAACAGCTTTTTTTGTCTTTTCGTGTGGGCTTGAGATTTTTGTGATGACGTTCTGCTGTTGCAAACTAGCATCGTTTCGTAACGCTCTATAGAGTTCAAAAATGTCCCCCATTTAAAAAAAACTGCTAAAAAATTTTGGTAAAGATGTTTTTACTTTTTGTTGCTACATGTCCAATTAAACAAAAAAGGAATTTTTTTCAGTGCCGCCAGTTCAACCATTGGTAACCACAAAAAGAAACATCCCTTCAATCCTTGCCCTCGACAACCTGTGAGCACTCTTTGAAAGTGATAGTGAAGAGTTTGACAGTGAACGTGAAAGTTTTTTTTTGTAAAAAGGAATAAAAACTTATTATTATGTAGACGCGGCTCACATAGTCTACAGACGGTAAGGGGACCCTTGATTAGGAATACACAGACAAATCTGTCAAAGCAACAAACTGGGCATTACATGTCATCAAACTAGTACCAAGACAAGTAAAGTTACAGTTTAATATACAAGCACTCAACACTAAGCCTAATAAATATTCAAAAAGTTACACAAACAATGTGAAGTAACACAAATGAACTAACGGCACAAGCAAAGAGGAATACCACTCATAAATACGAACAAAAGCAGAATTGTAATTAAACCAGAAGAAACTTTCTAAGATTTAAAGAGTGTAATAGAAGAAGACAATTTAATCATAAAAGGCAAATTATTCCACAATGTCACAGCTGCGAAACAAGATGCTATCTTACCCTTATCAATGCGAATAGTTGGTAATACGAAATTAATAATACCTTAAAATGTTGTGATGGTTTCGCTTCGTAAAATATCCAGATAAACGAAATCAGGACAATAACAGTGTAGTAACAGTGTAATAACTTGTAAATAATATTCCCAAGTTGTAGTGAAATACTGCATTATTTGATAGTATGTTATTCTGACGTGCGTATGTTTCGCGTATGTTCGCGTATGTACGTACGTTTCGCTTGTGTATGCCCCTTGATATTGTTGCGCAATTGGTAAACTAAAAAAAAACATTGCTTTTCTAAGCTGTGAAGAGGAATGACCAATGAAGCACGGAGCAGTCAAAGGAGTTCTCGAAACAATACACGTTTGTAACTTAAACTGTGGACTAAGTCCCAGGTAATTAGCTTAATAAATCTTCGAGGGACCCGAGCCCAACTATGGCTGGCATACACATGTGTTAGTCCGTTCCCCTGAAACGTCGTCGGCTTATAATTCTCCGTATACCACACAACTCAAACCGCTCGACAGAAAAGGACAACAACCAACTCCCATTGGACCGGGAATACGTCCACATTTAAGCCCCGAACCAACAACACGGACGTCACGTGTGAGGGCATAAATACTAGACTCGAGTACATGCCCACTCCCTGAAGTCGCTTTCCGCTCCTTCGCCCGAATTATTCGGCAATAGCGCATGCGGGTTCATTCAGACGTAAATGATCCTGGCGAAAAAGTCACACCAAAGCGGTTCTAGCTGAACAAAACTTAGGCTTTCTTTGGCGTTTCAAGATGACACACTGGGTTTCTCGCGGAAGTGATTTGAATCCACTGATCGAGTCGAAGTTTATGCGAAAACGGCAGTGGCTGCTAGATCTGGAGAAGTGGCGTGTGTTGTTTTCGCGCCGTGTGCTTGTCGGGATGTGCCGATGGCCATTCAATTTCTTCCTACTCTCGGTCCTACCACGCCAATTCTATTACGTTGCTTGTTGCGTCAGCCGCATTTCAATTGGAGGACTAGGGACCCCGGAGGCCTGTCTTGCGGTGAGTTCCGTATTACTGTTTAGTGAAAAAACCAGGTAACCTCTCGATTCGTATAGATTTCTGAGCTGTGCTGGCTGGTGGATAGTTGTCACACTGGGTCAAAAGGTTTGTTACTATATGCACTAGACAGGAACCTGGTGCTAGTGTCCATGCGGCTCACATGAATGCGATTTGTCCCTTCATTTTCCGTATAATGATCCACGCTCGCCTTAGCTTCGTAGTTCGCTTGATATAAACGTTACAGTTGACGTTATTATGCGGGGCCACAACACCCAAAGAGTTTGTGAATATGCAAGTACACAGCAGAGCACACTTTTTGGATGCTAACAAAATGAACGTAAAGCGCACTCCTTTTACTACAAATCTAATGAACAGGTTGTGGTCACTCTTCGGCAGACCAAAGTTCTGGTTAACAATAATATATATTTCAAGAGAACGTAATCAAGACGGTAATTTTTTCCATTATATAACTAACAAAATGTTGGAAAAGCTCTCAAATGTTTTATTCGCATACCTATGACACGGCTGATCGATCAAAAGGAGGTCCGGCTTGCCGAGTACGCCTCTCCGCCGTGATGACGTTAGTTTTCATTCCCGCGACACCTTCGACCGTGGCGCTGAACGCTCCGGGGAGGTACTATTAGTAGGGTACATGAACGCCCACAATAAAGATCTAGACGGGTACACGTACTGTAACGGAAATGCAATGCCAGATAAGTTTGAGTACCAAAAGCTGATCATAGTAAATAGGGAACAAAAATGCGTGGCCAAATCGCGTAGGAATGTGGTAGAGGATAGTCGAGTATTGACGACTGCCTTATTTCAGAGACACTTTATGGACGGTTGATTGGAAGTAGCATAGACGAAGGACGGGGCACAGGCTGGGCCATGACCACAAGTGTATAAACGTGAGTTTTTGGAAACTGGGGGCAACAAGACGGGTCCACCGGGGCAGTACACAAAGCTAAACAGCAAAATAATTGCGGTTATATTTAAATGCATAGAGCCTGACTTACAAAGAAATCCTGGAGAATAGTGGGAATATGGCAGGATTATTAAAACCATGCAAGAAAAAATAGTCAAGACCGAGAGGGTCAGTCGATGGAGAGGGAAAGAAACACACAGAAGCAGGCGGAACAAATAAATCAATTAGGTGATAGGTGTAAACAGGTGCTTAGAGAGCCCATCCAGGCCAACTGGAAGAGGAGACATTAAAGGGAGGTGGACCTAAAATAAAAGCAATTTAAGCAAATGAAACAGGAAGTGCAGCAATTAGTTCAAGCGAGAATAAATTGGACAGCGAGCGATGGGTAGCGCAAATACGAGGGAGGGGTAGATATGCGCCGAAAAGGTTTTAAAACAGAGTGCAGGCATTAGGGAAGCACACGAGTCCCACAAAAGACGGTACATTAGAAAACAAACAGGGGCCGATGATTAGGAGAGAGGAACTTTGGCATACCTAAACAAAATCATCACAGAGAAGTTAGGTAAGGTGGAGTAAGAAGCCCCGACGCGACACAGAGATGTATTGACTGTTAGGCGGGAATATCTGTAGATAGATGGGGACAAGCTGAAATGAAAAAGAGCAGAGGAAAATATCCCCCAAAAAACCGCGGTAGGCCCGGATGGGATACCTATGGAGTTGATTAACCAATTCGGAACGAAGAGCAAGGAAAAGCTACTACAAGCCATCACAAAAAGTCTATAAAAAGGCGATACCGGGCTCGTACCAAATAAGCAGGACGAACATAGTGCACAAGGGCAAAGGAGACAGGACAAACCAGAGCTCCGATAGGCCAGTAACCGTCACGACAGTGCTGCACAGGTTAGCAATGCAGGCAGTGAAGTCCAAACGAGGGCAGTGGGTAGAAAAAAATAGGAAAATATGGGAACGTCAAAATGGGTTTTCAAACGACAGAAGAGTTGACAACAATTTCTTTGTTTTGAGGCAATGCATTAAGGGGACGAAGATGCAAAACCGACCTTTGTAGTTAGCCTTTCAGGACAGCAAAGCGGCGTATAATAATGTATTCAGGGAGCTGATATGGAGTATCATAGAGGACGAGGGGCTGGGGGCAGAATTTATTAGCTTACTCAGGGAGCTATACCAGGAGAACCAAGTGCAAACAGTGTGGGAGTGAGAGGGGATCACATACGATAGGCCTGTATACAACTACGAGAGTTTGAAACAAGGTTGTCGTCTGTCTCCACTGCTGTTCACTATCTACGCGGCGGGGTTAGATAGACAAATAGAGGTCAGTACACTGGGGTGCGACTTCCCATACATAAAAAGAGGCAGGTGGTGAAACAACGGGTTCTTCCAGGACTAACGTATGCAGACGTCATATTATTGAGGGTGGAGAACCGGATAAGTATGCAAGGCTTGATGGATATGGTCGGTGAACAAGCGACGCACCTAGTCGTATCTTTTGCAGCCAAAAATCGGGGATCGTGGTTTTTAACGACTGCGCGGAGCACAAAACAGTATCTGTAGAACAAGTAGAAATGCCTTTGGTGAAATGGTATAAATATTTAAGAGTATGGCTGAACGACAGAGAAGGTTACACGCAGCGCATTAGACTCACCTGAAGATGAAATGAAGAAGGAACGCTGCTCTAATGAAGCATAGAGCCCTCTGGACATACAGCAAATACGAGGTGTTAAGGGGAGTCTCGAAAGGGGTAATGGTACCAGGACAAACGTTCGCAATTTTTGTTCTCTGCATGAAACCAGACACCTAAGCGGGCCTGGGGGTACATCAGAGGGCGGTAGGCAGATTGGCCCTTGGGGCCCACAGCAAAACTACTAAGGAAGCGGCACAGGGGGATATGGGCTGTTCGTCTTTCGAGGCGGAAGACGCGCAGAGCAAGATAACGTTCCAGGAGCCACATGGTGACAAGGAGGACGAAAAATGGGCCGCGAGGCTTTTTGCGTCCTTGTCAATGATGAGCACGTACACGCGGTGGAGACGGAGGACCAGACAGCTGACCAAACTGTACGGAAAGTCGGTAGGGGAAAGTGGGGTTTACACAACAGTTAAAAGACAGGTAAAGGCAGCAGAGACGACAAAGTGGGCAAACAGAATGGGAGCTAAAAAACCTGGAGACTTATAAGGCAGAGAAACTGGAAATTAAGAAGGAAAGATTCTACGGCAATACGAGAGTCTGTGCATTGCTCTTCGATGCACGGCTGGGGTGCCTGAGAACGCGGGCATAGACGGGTATCTACAACATCCAGAATGAAACATGTTTATGCTGCGGCAGGGTTCTGGAAAATTTATACCCTATTGTCGGGAGCTGCACAGAGATACAACCACCGCGGGGTGAAGGGGAAACGAGGCTAGCGGAGGCTTTGCTATTCGGGGCGAGCGGGAACCTCAATTTCAAGGCCATAGAGGTGACGAAGAGGCGACTGGAGTGGTATTGGAAAAAAGTATGGAAGGGAGTAATATGCAAGCGGAGTAATCAGACGGATGAGAATATATAACAACGGGGCGCGAAAAGGGCGTGGAGTGGGGGAGCAATGAGGGGAGGAAACAAATCTATTAGGTTAGCTAGGAGTAGGGCTAGCAATCGTAATTAACAGGCACGTCGGTTGCTAACAAGCGACGTCCCGATTCAAAGGGGAGCCACTAATTATTATCAGAAGCCCTGAGGAACATAAAGAAAAATATGTTTTGAAGAACGACTTAGAAATTTTGATGAGTGGAGATGGGAGGCCAAAGTTTTGCGGTATTTAAATATAAATAGCGTGGAAACACAGTGGAAGATAAAAGCCAGAAGGCTAAGGGCAATATATATAAAACCAGGACGTGCAGGGGAAACGACCGAGGCAAAAAGAAATGAAGTGAACGATACAGAGACAACGTCCTGGAACAAGAGGACGGACGCAAAGACGTCATTAGATATCTGCGGTATCTGGGAGCAGATCACATAGGTGAAATCCTTCGATAATATCAAGGAGAGTGCATTGCTATTACAAAAATGCCTATCCGCGAGCCTCTCCAGGAACAACTGCGCGCATGTTGCGGCAGGGAGCCAGAAACCATGCGACATATTACAGCAGAGTGCAAAAGTATCCGTCCAGTCCTCAGTGAGGGAGCCATCCCGCTTCCGGAAGGCCTTGGCTTTAATTTTACGGAAAAGTGAATTGGACAGCTGTAGAGGTTAGTAAACTAATGAATGAATGAATGAATGAATGTATACCAACTGGCCCAGTTCTCGATCTTGTTGCACTTTAGTAAACTAAGTTTAGATTGTGGGTGGAAAAAGAGCAGAGAACAATCTGGGAAGGCATGCGAACAAAGAAGTGAGACAAGCGCAAAAATTTCGTAGAAGTATTTTTTTTATTTTCTGCTTTTTTGTTTTTTTTGCAAGGTCATTGCACAGTGGCGTTACACATAAGGCCGCTGTGCAACGCCACCTCGTTACAAATGGGAAGCCGATAAGCATCATCATCATCAGAACAAAAAAACGTGAGTTGTCCGCTAAAGTTTTTAGGCACCAATACAGGAAAATTCTACACACGCAGTGGCTAAGGAAGACAAGAAGGCTAATGATAAAGTGCGGGAAGAACAAACGATACTCAAAGATAGCCAAGGTAACCAAAACAGAGGCAAGGCAGACAGAAAAAAATTATGCAGAAAAAAATGGAAGCTAACACGTCGTTGGAGATATACAGGACTTCAAAACTAGACAGGACGGAGGAAAATTTCAACCATGATTCCAAGGTCAGTGCTTTCCATTTTCATTGTAGGGCAGTTTGCTTGCAAATTGAGGGCTTGGAGGGGAAGAATACACAAAACAGTGGGGTATGAATGGGTTGCAGAAAAGAAAGAGAAACTAGGCTGCACATATTGTTAGAATTCCAGTGTACCCATCGAAATCTTCATAAGGAAAATATTCGCCTTCCAGAAGCTATACCACTTAGGTGTAGCGCAAAGGGAGGTAACTTCAGGGCTCTCGAGGCGACGAAAGGAAGATTAGAATGCGGGAGGAAAAAAACCAGAGAGTGGAATATTGCCTTGGACAGCTACGACCTGTGAAAGAAAAAATGGGTATTCTGTGCATTCCGTAAGAGCAACGCTAGTATGAAAAAGGTATAAAACATAGGTATATTAGTTTTTTTTGGTAAGATGACACATCATCACCCGCTACTAAAGGAATACATACAACTAGAAATATATTAAATATCAAGAAATATTATCATCATCAAAACCGAGGCGGTGGCCAGTCGGGGGTGTTGTTTCGGTCGCTTTGAAGCATCGGCGTATCCAAACGCCCGTAGTTGATAACATCCTAAATTTTAAAACTATGCAGTGATTTGTGCCCATTGCAGCAAAGTTGCCATTTCCAAATACCTAAAGCGCTGCATTGTTTTCTCTTCGCAAGATTCGGCAGCATACGGCGTTTTGGAAGTGCCCCCACACTGAGTGGTTCAATTTTTCAACATTTTTCCACGTACTAGGCGTGTGGTGTTTTGCGAGTTTTTATAATAATTTTACAACTCTGACGAACTGTTTCCTTGTTTACGTTTGACACAAAGCATGGTTGTAAAAAACGTACAGGGAAAACCATAATTTCTTTGTTAATTGCATGGTTGCAAAGTAAAAATACCGATGCTACGGTGAATCGCCCACTTCTTACGTACAGTATTCAAACTGCTACAGCATTTTTCTCTTTAAAAAATTTACTAATGGCCTCTACGATATTTTCTGCGATATCTCTGGTTGGTTACCCGAAATAAAGACGCAAAAATTGATTAGTCTTAAGTTGCTGCAAGATACTATCTTGTGAATGAAAGATACCAAATGAAGCAAAATTCAAAAGAATTTTCGATAAAAAATTAAATACAGTATACAAATAATGAAAGGTCTTCTGGAG
Organism: Haemaphysalis longicornis; assembly: GCF_048455015.1. Classification (NCBI taxonomy): domain Eukaryota; kingdom Metazoa; phylum Arthropoda; class Arachnida; order Ixodida; family Ixodidae; genus Haemaphysalis; species Haemaphysalis longicornis. The sequence goes on from NW_027526407.1 coordinate 132,864,809, forward strand.
GCCATTGGAGGGATTGATTATCATCTGGCGCATTGCCTTTAAAGAAGGGCAAATTTTTGAGTAAGTAGTATTTGTCACATGAAATGTTCCATGAAGCACAGGTGTAAATTTCTTCCCTCTACTGCGCACCACTTGGGTCTTACTACCACAAAACATGGAGAGAATGAGGGGGCGGTCAAGAGCAGGTGGAGGACGGCGAGAAGGAAGAAAACTTTATTCAACCAAAAAAATTGGTTGTTTGGCGTGGTCGGTAAGAGATTTTTGTGACCCCTTCAATGTGTTCACAAGAGAGCTGTTGACATAGCAGCCACGTTTTCTAGCAGTGACCTCATTACCTTTCTCAAGAAAGCAACAAATCTTTCATGGCTGGGGTCGGTGTTTCTGTGGCCAGTACACCACCTCAGCTGTCATTGTGCGAGGCATGGAAACGTGGTGTCACATTAAAGCCTGCAAATTTTCCCTAAATAGGGATGCTAGAGATTTCTCACAAATGTGCATATTGGTTTCCACATCAGGACTGCTGGCCCACGTAACGAGCTAACCCAGACGTTGTGAAGGACATGGAAATTGACACTCCCGCCACGTATATGTGCGCTTTCAACCGCGCTTTGCACTTGGTACACACAACGTAATGTTTCTCACATTAATACTGTTGTTTCTAGTCAGCATCCCCCGGTCACCGTACCAAGTGCCAATAACGAAGTGTCAGATTGTGCGCATTGATGGGAGTCAATGCAAAGCGAAGCCGCGACGAGTGTTTTGACAAAATGTAAAAACCGTATTTATAAACGTTCATCGAGACTCAATGTTCCTAACGAACACGTGGTTTGTCACATAATTAGGTTTTCCAAAAGCACTGATGACTAGCCTAAATGCTCTGTTTTTATGAACCCGGAGCCGCTTGGCGCCTTCAAAGAGTGCTCTGTGGTCATCACGCTTGTTTCCGCCATTTAATAAATAAAGATGCTGACGGCCAACTCTACAGAATCACGGTTAAAACACTCACTAACCGGTACCGTAATCGCAAACTTCATAAAAATAATGCACATGTATAGCAAGGCGTTTTGCTTTTTATTTTTGCGGGCGTGTGACTGCGTGTGCGAGCCAATGAAATATGCGAAAATTTTCTGCTTGCTCGACTTCTATGACAGCAGCCATCGACATTATTGTCATGCAGATTGAAGATTGTTTTGTGGGTCTGTTCTGTGGGGAACATTGTTTTAGTCCTGTTTTATATTTTTAGTTTAGGTGAATAAGTCAACCTAGAACCCCGCAACCATCTAGTCATCACTTAAAACAAACTGCAGTGCCTGGTTTTTTAACCACCTAAGTGGTGAAGGTCACGCCATGTGGAAACTCTTTTTTGTACATTCCCAGAGTTTTCGTATTTCTGGGCTCATTATTTTGCACGGCGAGACAGCTGAAACCCTTTGATTTTATATTGCGCTGGAGAATAGCTTCTAAGAAGTAGACATTTTAAATGCCTGCAATCATATGGTTTCATCGCGAAGCATAAACCTAGCAGAATCAAGGAACCAAACTCGCCTTGCAGCGGCTGTGTTTTAGGGCGCAGACTTTCGTCGCCCGTCTCTGGGCTGAGCTGCGTCGCCGTCAACTTGACCGACGCTCTGCCGGCGCGAGGCGCTAGGTAGCGCGACGCTTGGCGAAAACGTGAGGAGGCATGCGAATGCCTATGATGTGCGTTCGCCTAAGATGCAGTTCGCGGTCCCTTCCTGAGACGCACCTCGCGCCACCGACGCAGATGCTCATAATTGGTGCCGTCGAGAGAACCCACGAGTGAGTGCGGTCTCAGAGCACTGCTGCTGCGAAGAAATATTCCATCGTAATCGCTAGCCATTGTGCTTAAGGATAGCTTCTAAATATTTTATGGAAAAAATTGCTGGAGTCAGGCGCTTTCACTGCGGAGCATATACCTAGTAGAATTAATAAACCGAACCCGCATTGCAATGGCTGTACAGTAGTTTTTCAAAATACCGCTTGTGGTCGATCAATGGCTGCTGAAACGGGGGCGTTACCATATTCGTCGTAAACCACGTTTACTGATTATTGGCAGCACTTCACGAGATGAAGGTTTTAGAAACTGTAGAGTCATCCTTCCGGTCACTGGTAGCAGTATTTGTTCCCATTTATTGTGCTTGAGGATAGCTTCTATAGTTTTATGCAAGAAATTGCTGCAGTCAAGCGCTTTCACTGCGGAGCATAAACCTAGTAGAATTAACAAACCAAATCCGCACTGGAATGGCTGTAGAGTACTTTTTCAAAATACCGCTTGTGGTCGATAAATGGCTGCTGAAACGCGGGCGTTACCATATTCGTCGTAAACCACGTTTACTGATTCTTGGCAGCACTTCCCGAGATGAAGGTTTTAGAGATTGTAGAGTCATCCGTCTGGTTACTGGAAGTATTATTAGTTCCCGTTTACGTAGGGCAAGACGTTAGCTAAAGCCGGCACCATGGGCGATCATCGCCGAAATTCCCATGCCGCTACAAAGCGGGAGTCGGGGGAGCCGTGAATAATGTATGGCGTCCCCGCCGGAAGTTTCTGCCATAACTTTGCACTCCACTGTCAAGCGTTCGCCCTTTGCTTGCGCGCGATTAGGCTGGGCGGACCTCATTTCTATCGAGCAGCCACTCGTATGAAAACGTCGCCTACGTTGGGAATTGGCGCACGGATTGTATGCTACAACCTATGCGGCGGCTAATACGTGCTCTGTAATGTTGTGCAGGCGCTGTTAATTGAATGCTGCTACAGAAAAAAATTGCATCTAATCCACGCTATGAAGGTGGTTGGAAAGCAAAGCTCTAAACTACAGCCACAACAAATGCCCATGCGCGCGTCAGCTGAATTCACACATGGGACTCTACAAAGAATGAAGCGAAAGATTCTGCCATTAGTTACCTGGCATTCGCGGGGCCGGCGTCACGAACGCAGCAGCGTCGGCAACGGCCGGGCTAGAGGGGCGGAAACCACCGCGCTAGCTAGGCCGTGCGTCGGTAGAAAGAAAACGGGGCGGAGCATCTTTCGAATTGTAAGACAGAAGAACTTTGCCATACAGATGTGCTAGCTCGAGCATACACCACCGCGAAAAGATTCGGCGTGTGAGCTTAGTCAGTTCCATTAATCCCGATTTACACTAATCAGCTTAGTGCGTGTGGGAATTGTGAGAAGGCTGATAGAACTTTTATATACGCTATTCATCAGAACCATTTGCTGCTCTCGCCTTTCGTAATATCAGTTCAAACACAACCCAATTGACATTCACCAATTAGAGAACGGCGTCCGATTTGTGGCATGCAGTGCGCAAAAAGTAGAGTTTCTCCACTGGTAAGATCTCTGTACGTGGTCTGTATAATTTGTTTTCCCGCCCTGAAAATCAAACCCTAAGGTATCTTTGTAGGAAGGCTGCTTTATTCCATCGGATCCTAGTTACTGAGGAGGTGCTGTCGAACATGTTAATCACGCCGTGCGAAGTAAGTGCGCATGTGGACGCGAAGCTGCTCCAAAACAGGCCAAAACAACCGTCGCCAAAGCAGATGATAAAGCCGTAACGCCGATGCGCCTCGCAAAGCAGGCCCCACCACACGGGGAATGCTGGGTAAATTCGCCGCGCCATCTACCGTATATTCCGTAAGTGAAACCTTCAGCTCTCCCCCTAATCTTGCGGCCGCATCCACCGCGTTGTTACGTTATTGTCCCGCACGCCGCTAAAGAACTGTTTGCTGGTAGACGTAGAAAACGTTGCTTTAAAAAATCTGAAACCAAAGTCTCCATATTAAAATAACGTATCTATATTGAGGGCTTGCACTTACGTAAATAGTAACAGTTGGTGGGTCACCAGTAATACTCGTCCTTCTTGTTGTAGGAAGCACAGCTGTCCTGGAATGAAATAATGAAACGAATCGTTTTATAACAAACTAGGTTTAGAGACACGTTTTTTTGGGAACATGCTGTTTGTTGTAGCGACGCGGATGTGTAAACACATTTTGCTTTTCGAAAGGTGCAGTCTGCGATTATCAAGTGGAGGCAGTGCAATAATATTGAGTTTTTCATTCTATCTTTTCTTACAGTCCAGCTTTTCATCAGTCCCGCCCTGCTTCATTTTTGTTCACTTTTGAACTGAAGTTTCTAGAACCTTTTCTGTTTTAATTGGCCAATATATTAACGTGCATTTAGGTTTCACCTCGGTGATCTATACCGTCTGCAGAGATGTGTCCACGCCATGGAAGCAGAAAACGTAGTGCCAAAAAGCTGCTAGAGGCATCGATCAGCGCGCCTTCTGCCATCAATTTTTTAAGATGGCCAGCAACAGCCAAGACTTCGGAAGGGTCAATGCCAGCAATGTTCAAGGTCCGCCTAAAGAGATCACTGGTATGCATGCGTACACGCTTTTTGTGCGTGCAATCAGGTACACAAAAAGACACACAAGCAATATTCAAAACTTCTTGGACACGCCAGATTCCCGCCCCTAAGCACCGCCAGGAGTGCAGCCCACGCGGGCCAACACGCAGCTGCCGCTATGTCCAATTCTGCCTCCAGCAACAAGGGTATCGTTGAAGTTCCCGGTTAGTCCATTTCTCTCGAAGAGTATCAGAAAGGCGTGGCTTGGATGGACTGCTTTCGCCGACGCAGCCAAAAGGCGCTTTTTGAGCTAAACCTAACAGCTAAGAACAAAGGGAAAGATGACGCCGGCACCGCAGCTGTTGGCGGGAAGCGCCAGGCGACTTTCCCTCTTTACTCAACAGAGGGCGCGACCGAGTTAGAGATGCCCCAGAGCTCCACCCTATAGACATAAAAGTAGTGAAGCGTCCCAAGAATACTCTTCGCAATACCGGCGAGGCGACACCCTTCGATAGTATTTGCTCCACAGCTGTCATTCTTCGTGAGATGCAGAAGACACTCTACGTGTCAACACTCTCCGCAACGTACTTGTGGTGTGCATCCCAAGCGTTACCACAGCGAAGACGTACGTCAGCATCACACAGATTACGATCGGCATCTTCGCTCATGGAATCACTGTGTACATCACGCACAACCGAGGGCATGGTGAAAGGCGTCAATCACAACGTTCTCGACACAGACGACAAGGAAACCATCCATAAAAGCATGGTCGACACCCGCAGCCGAAATCCTACAGGCATTTCGCCTAGGCACCACGCGCTCGCGACTATGGCCTTCGATCATGGTAAAGGACGGTACTTTGTCTATTATGGAAATACCGAGTACGTGTGCTATCTGCATGAAAAATGTCCCGAAATATGCGCGCGTTTTGGACAGTATGTTCATCGGGTCGACGTGTGTCCCAAAACCTGTGGTTACTTGCAGGAACATCTTTTGACATGTGGTACGCGTACCCTTGGACCAGGACGTCCACGTGAACCGCTGTGCGCCATTTGTGGCCAATGATATAAAGCAGGAGACCAAAAGGGCAAATGGATATATCGCACTCCCCACTTACTGCAGCGCAGGAGATGAGATCGCGAACTATCCCGCCAACGCAGGTCCCAAGCACGTGCCCCGACAGGGAGAAGCATCCTTAGTTGGTAGCAGAGAACGCTCGCATCGTACCCCCCGCTTCCTCCCGTAAAATCATCAGCTAATTAATCCCATTCGCGTGAATGCCGTCACCAGACCACGGGATCATTCCAGGAGCGGGTAGGGACTCCAATTGCAGGGACTCCAACCGTATGCACCCGCCCCAGCCCATCCCGGAAGATCTTATTCACGGTATCGCCGTCATCCTACCATGGGCCAAAGCCAAGGTCGGGCAGGCAAGAGCCCGGGTGCCCTCCAACATCTCGAGAAGAGGCGTCGGAAGTCGACCCCAACTCCTCAGTTCCAGAAAGTGGCGTGGACCTAGTACCTCGACACAAGCTCCACAATGAAGACCTTACTTGAGGTAAGGTGGGCAGGCAACACACCCTAGACAAACACCAAACCGAAATTGCTGAAATGAAAGAAACGATCGAACTACTAGTGGAAGAAAACGCGAATCTACGGCAACAGATGCCTCTTTCTCCCAAACCAAGCAAACGTCGGTGACTGAAGTAATAGACAGAAGTATAGAGCAGAACCAGAAATATGATGCGCAAAGCTACACACACAGAAACAGATCACCAGCGCGAGATATACAGGCAATGGACAGTGACAAAGACACCGCTCTAACGACACGCCGATATATGAGCGGCACCCGCGCACACATGTGCGAAAGGGCACAGAAACGTGAAGCTAAACTAGATCAATCGGTAGATCTCAAACTGGACTAAGTAGAAACAAAGCTTCAAGCCCTAATTAAGACTGACTTCACCGAAATGAAGACCGTGATAAAGGAACCTTTAGTCTTTATAACAAACTATTTTTGAAGTACGCACATCGTCTGAGTGCAGTGGAAACCAACCAACGACCCTGCACTTCATCCTCAGGGGCAGGTCTTCTCCAATCGCAAACCGTACACTTTTCCAGCAGCCCAATTGACACGAAATATTTATATTGAAAATGCGTAAACAGGAATAACTTATATAAACTAGCAATGTGAAACAACACCCGGACAGCCTCAGAGCCCCTCCCAATCTGGAAATGGAATTGTCGCAGTTACTCTAATAAACGGCAATTATTTTATGAGCACATAATCTATCTTACTTAGACCCAACGACCGGACGCGCTAGCCTTTTGGAAACCCACGGATTTTCTTAACTTCCTGGTCACAGCTCCTACACCCCGCCAGCAATTGAGATCACGCAACTGACTCTTTTGGTCCCCAAGAAGATCCTAACGGAAGTACATTATTCTGGCATTACTGGGACAGAACACCAGCTATTAGAACTTATTCTAACAAGGGGTAACCGGTGATGTAGTGCATTTATTCGCAACCTTATATCAGACCCCGGCAGAACCACTCTTCCTCCCGTCTCCATGAAGTTGCCGATACAAAGGCAGGTGGTGGTGGTGGGGGATTCACACGCAGCCTTCACACGCAGCCTTGGGCTACCGCAAAAACTCGTGAAAGACCAACGGCTTAGGATGGAAGTAGAGCAAGAACAATTCACCCGACCCTACACAATTCACCGACCCTAAACAATCCATTCGTCAAGACAGTGGTAATAGCAAAGACACTACACGTGATCTCAGCTTCCTCAAGAATATCCAACAGCGCTTGCATCGCGGGTCAATTTGCAAATTAATATCAACACTGTCCACTACATAACCCAGACTGAACTCGATGTGATGCAGGCAACTTCCACGGCTGGCCAGGGGCATCGCATTACGAATTGGTACGCCTTCTGGCAGACCCGCGAGATATCGCCACTCTCATTGAGTGACTTGGATACATGGGTGCGCGAAATACACCAGGACCTGCGGTAGAACACCACACTGGCTATAGAGGAAGCTAATCTACAGGAGGCCGATGCTTGCCTGGCTGGCCTTTGGGAGGCACTCCGGAGTATTCGCACCCATTTGAAGTCGCATCCTTGCAATCGTTAGCATCCACGTAAGACAGCGCAAGTGCAACAAACTCTTGAAAAGTACGCGGCGCGACTCACTAACCAGCAGTTGTATTCTTTCTTCAAACAGGTAGGCAATCAGTTCGCTACTCGCAAGGCATAGAACATCCTTCTACACCTCAACAACACCACGAAGAGGACGCAGCGCAACCAAACGGCGAAGGTTATTCACAACAGCAAGACATCCGCGAGATCTCCTCCGAGCTTTGGCTTAACAATACTTAAGTACGTCTCCCCCAACTGATCCACCTTCATAACAGGGAGTGCCCAACTCTAGGTTTGATTAGCTTAAGACCTCATAAAGCCAAGAGTTGGGATCGTGGCCGTGAACTCGGCGGGCCTTAATGGCCCTTAGAACCAGCACGACGCCGGCCCCGACGTCCTAACCAACAACGCCTTGCGCAATCTCGACAACTTCTCGATGCAGCAACTAACTTAGCTTTTCAACTATCACTGGACACAGGTAAACTTTCGCAGGAATAGACAATAAGTCAAACCGCACTCATGGCTAAACCTGGAAAAACCTATTGACTAAGAGAGCCTCCGCCATACCTTTATTACTTGTTGTCTTGGCAAACTTCTTAAACATTAGCTACTTCATCGACTGAACACCTATGACGACGACAACCGTATCATACAGAATAACATGCATAGATTTAGCAATGGGTGATAAATTGAGGATGTCCTATTCCACCTCTATCATGACATAGACAGAGTCCCCTGAGTTTCATCCTGAGTCACAAGAGCTATACTTAGCCTCGACCTTAAAGGGGCATTTGAGAATGTTCATCCCACGGCCATTTGAAAAGGACTCACTAACACCAATGTCGGCCTCGTCACCTTCAATTACCTTCAAGCGGTTTTGCACTGGTCGCACAGCGTGTATAACCTTGGGTTATCTAAGGTCTGCCGCTATGCCACTTGATACTAGGGTAACACTGGAAGGATCTGTGGTATTCCCTTTTTTATTTAACCTAGTTGAGCCAGACATACCTCCAGCACTCCAGCGTATCCCGCAGTTCCGGCACAGCCTCTATGCTAATGATGTCACTCTATGGATGGCGGGGGGCTCGGATGGTAGAGGCCAGGAGGCGTTTCTTGAGGGCATGCTCGCAGTCGAAATCCTCGCTAAGGACTTACCTGCTTGCCACAGAAATTGGCTTTGCTTGCCATACATTTTGGACAACGTCAACCGTCGGAATCGCAACTCATACAAGTATATACAACCCGAGGACATGCGATTTCCAGAGTGACTACACTCCGTATTCTTGGCATGCCCATTCAGGGCAACAGTTGTAAGAGAACTACGATCGAAACCCTCTCCCACTTCTTTCAGCAGGTACGGCGAATTCTTGCCCGGTTTGCCAACGGGCGCAGGGAATGCCTGAGCCGACAGTCCTGCGGCTGGTGCGCACATTTCTAGTTTGTAAATTGGCGTACGCACTACCTACGTTGAACTCTCAAAGCTGGAGACGCACAAAATAGATGCCCTCCTCTGCTATGCTTGTAAGCAAGCCCTTGCATTCCTGCCACCAGATCCATGGCGTTATTTTCACCTCTTGGAGCTCGAAACACGATTGCTGAAATCATAGAAGCAGTGCGTACGGCGCACATTCAACGTGTATACAAATCTCCGTTAGGTCAAACACTTCTCACGTGTTTGGGGATCACCATACCGCGCGAACCCCTGACGTTCGCTCCTTACAAATGACTTCCAGTAGCCATACACGCGACTCCGTTCCCTCGCAACATGAAAACAGATCTCAACTCACAGAGAAGGCAAGCGCGTTTTCTACAACTGACCAAAGCACTCAGCAAGCAGTCCAACGTAAGGTACACTGACTTTGCGTTACACAAACACGCTTTCCACAATTAGTACTCCAGTAATAGTGCATCCTTGATGTTCTCGGTTGATAGTTGACGACGTTGCCCACAAAAGCAGAACACCACAATTTCCTGAGGAACAAATCACGACTTGAAAGGCCTTCATAGAAACAAACGATCACAAAACAAACACGTTCTTGATGCACTAAAGCACAATCCAAAATCGTGTACAGTGCTTTAGTTCCGGCAAGCTCTTTGACGCTGGACGACTCGACGGCGGAACGGCGTTCGGCAAGCGAGTGCGGCAACATTAGTAGTTCTCCTTCCAAACGTTCCTCAGTGACGACATACTAATGGCGAGACGCCGTTTTTTGCGGAGGAGCAAAACTTCTCTTTGATGTGATAAATGCCGCCTTAGAGGTAAAACAAATCTACACGGTGTGCGAACTTTCGAAACTGTTGAATATTGCTCGAATATAACATAGATTTTATTTTGTACTTGCTTCAAGAACTATGTATTCGAAACAATTCGAATATTTGAAATGTTTGGAATATTCGGCTGTTATTGAATATTTCGATTGATTAGTGCAAAGAGGGGACGTGGGTTTCAACTTCAGAAAAATTACCGAAACATTGTTTTTTTAAAGCCACATATCTGGCTTCTATGTTTTCTATCCTCTGCGTTTGCAAAGTTTAAAGTTTAAAACCGTTCTTGTCTGTACAGCTGGCAAGTATTTAACACCGAGCTAGACTTGACGCTCACAGATGGGCATATTGCATTATTTAAACGATAGCTTGACGTCGTTTACATACATTGAGAAAGAAATGGTATGTGGCAATGCCTTCGCAAGGGAGTTCATCGTAACTATAAACAGTGTGCAGCTGAGACCCTCACCTTGCGTAACGCCGTTTTCTTGCACATGAACCGTTGAGAGTGCGCTACCTAATCTCACGCAAAATGTTCTTTCGAGCAAATAACTACCGAGAGTGTTCATCATGTTGCCTGAGACACCAAATGACTTCAGGTAACTAAGAATTCCGTAGAGCCAGGTGGTGTCATAGGCCTTCTTAAGGTAAAAAAACACCGTTGCGCAAAACTGGTTATGAATAAACGCATCCTTTATATAGGACTCCAGCGCGACAAGGTTATCTTTAGTGGACCGCCCTCCCCTGAAGCCTGCCTGGCAGCTCTCGAGAAGACCATTGTACCCGAGAAAGTACACGAGCCTCCTGTTTATCATTTCCTCGAGGAGCTAGCACAGGCAACTTGTCAAAGCAATGGGCCGGTAACTGGCAGGAGAGGAAGGGTCCTTCCCATCTTTCAGGAAAGCCACTACTATGGTCTCTCTCCAAGAGCGTTGAATGTGCCCCGAAAGCCACATTTATTGTTTATATGTAGAAGTTTTTCAAACGTCTCTGAGTGTAGGTGTTGTATTATTTTGTATGTCATTTTGTTTGCACATGCAGCTGAAGGCTTACAGCTTGTCACGGCTGTATTCAGCTCATGAATTGAAAAGGGAGAATTTTAAGAAGTGTGTGACGTGTTCGTATGACGCATTGACTTCTTTACCGCAGATGATTTGCATTCTATGAAAGTGTTTGTGTAATGTGCTGAACTGGACACGTGTTCGAAGTGTTGTGCAAGAGTGTTTGCCTGGTCTTTGAGTGTGTCCCCTGTTGTGCTAACCAGGAGCAGGTTGTGTGTCTGTTGTACATTGAGCTTACGAATGTGTGTCCAGACTTTGTGTCTGTGTATGAGTTTATGGATGTCAATAAGGTGTGCCAACTCTCTTGTTTTGCACCACGGCGCAAACGTTTTCCAAACGCCTGGACCCGTTTGAACAACAAGAGGTTACTCGACGGACGTGGGGTGCCGACGAAAGATACCCCCCGCCTTGTTCTGGGCCTGTCGCGCCCGCCTACAGTCCTCCTTTAACCACGGCCTCCTCTGGATGCACGGAGCAGCAGAGGCGTGGGGACTGGACTTTTCGGCGCCGTCGAGCATATGCGCCGTGAGGAGTTGGGTAGCGTCTTCGACGTGTAGGCGTCCTATGGATGTGTAATGCAGTTTGAATGTCTCTGTAAATGTGTTCCCTTTAGGTCTTGCTTTATTGAACCTGTTTAGGGACGATACACTGCATGGGCTTTTCTCTATATATATATTAGTGAGGTGAGGAAGTGGTCACTACCATATGGGTCCGTGCCCACACCCTACTCAAGACAAGGAAAGAGAACTGCGGTGCCAATAGCCAAGTCAAGGTATGAGTATGTATTGTGTCCTAAAATAAGATATGTGGGCTTTTTTTGTTGAAGAGGCATGCTCCTTTAGATATAAGGAATTTCTCTATCAGGTCACCTCGGGCATCCGTGCGAGAAGAGCCCCAAAAAAAGTTGTGCGAATTGAGGTCGCCTGTTAAGATTTATGGTTCGGGCAGCTGGTGGACCAGCGGCTCTAAGTCAGAGTTGAAAAGTGCAAAATTAGGACGAATGTAAATGGAGCATACCATTATCAACCTATTAAAATTATTGTGCGTATTGCTACAGCCTCAAGGACGGTGTTCAGAGTGATAGGGTGGCATGCTAGGGATTTCCGGCCTATTATGGCTACACCGCCCGAAGAGTGTGTGCAGCCAACCCTGTTTTTTCTGAGCACTGTATAGCTATTTAAGAAATTTGATTCATTTGAATTTAAATCTGTTTTTGGACACACAATAAATTGAACTGATTAGCATGCAGAATCTCATACACATCTTCAAGGTTATTCAGAAGGCCTCTGCAGTTTCAATGAACAATAATTTCTCTTCCAATGTTGATGTGTTAGAGCTACTGTATCTTTTTGAGATATTATAATATTGATTGATTGATTGATTGATTGATTGATTGATTGATTGATTGATTGATTGATTGATTGATTGATTGATTGATTGATTGATTGATTGATTGATTGATTGATACTCGAGTGTGACTATTTACCTAAGGTCTTTCGGGGCTTGCACTCTTTGGAGTTTTTTTTACCATCTCTGGAGTTTTAAATGGAGGGACCCGCTCCTTCCGCTGCGAAGCTGGTGGAAAAAGCTCCACATCTATCTGATCATCAGATTTGGAAGGGGTACCGGGCGTACCTGACACCCCGGACTTGGCACCCTTTGCGGCGCACTTCTTTATGGCCTGAACCGCCAAGGGCTTCAGGGCACGGGCGGCCCGGGCTGTGCGGTGGGGGTGGGAACTGCTGCGGTTTCCTCCTCCTCGATCTCCTCTAGGCACTCGCGTGTGCTTCTGGCCAGTGGAGAGTAAAGAGTGGATGTCCCCAACGGACGTGGATGCCACCGCAGCTACTCCTGACTGAGCAGGTGGTGTGTGACGGGTTGGGCAGCCGGACGCAACCCATGAAGGGGCCGAAGCGGACCCAGTCCAACTCGTGGTAGTGGGTCGCCGCTGAAACCAGACGCTGCTGCGCCCTCCGGCGAGCCGCGTCGGCGTACCTGCCCAAGGGAAAAGAAGCGAACCTCTTTCGCGCCTCTGGGAAGGTGATGTTTTCTGTGAGCTTTATGTTTAGTGTTTTCCTTTTAAGTTGGAACTTCTCGAGTTTGCTAGAGTATACCGCATGTGGGCCCGGACAGTTGATGCAGAGGAGTAGTGAGCTACAGTTATCTGTAGGATGGTCATGTTGGGCGCACTTGGCACACGTTATCTGGTCCCAACAAAAGTTAGTACAATGCCCGAACTGCTGGCACTTGAAAGAGCGCCGCGGGTTCGGGATGTACGCTCGGACTGAGCGCCGCATGAAGTCTGCGTTGAAGTGATCTGGAAGAGTGGGCCGGTCAATGATGAGGATTATACGCCTATTGGGTATTTCCTTGTCATCTCTTCTGATGGTAATGCGCCGAACTGCTGTCACACATTGGTTTTGCAGGCCTTCAAGGAAATTGGCTTCTGTCTCGTTTGCCAGATCTATCTCCGAGATCACGCCCTGGAAGCTGTTGAGGCTTCGGTGGGGTGAGACTCGGATGTCAAGATCGGCTATGCGGGTTTGAGCAAGCAGTTTATCGGCTTGATCCTGTCTACTGACCTCGACAAGGATTTAACCAGTTCGATGTTTTTTGGCCTTATACTACTCTCCAACAATACTTTCAAGAAAGTTTGAAACAAGAAATACCGACTCTGAAGCAAGAGGTTTTGATTGGGCGACCAATTCCATCCCCATGAAGCAGGGGCAGTTGCTCGTTTTCGGAGGACTCAAGTCACGAAGTGGTGGGAAAGAAATTTCGGTGTTGCCCATTTTCGGGGGCCGATCATGGTTTGGTTGGGGTTTAGATAATACCATATCGAATAGTGTAAAAGCAGGGAGACGGGGGTATTTTCTTCGTCAGCCTTACCCTGAGTGCTGAAGCGGACACGGAGCTCCCTTCCTTGTAAACGGACAGAGAACCCATGTGCCGGAGCTTGACCTGGGCTGCGACGGCCACCGTTCGTGGTTTCTACACTTCACCATTCAGCACATCGCTATTGTTGGTTCCAGCTTATGTTTGTGGGCTCGGGGTCCATGGTATCGGCAATACCGTCACCAAGATGGCTCAAGATGCCCCGTGCGGGATGATAATCAGTTAAGCCGTTATTTAAATACTGCTTTTTTATAAATTGAAGCTGTGACTCGCGATTTTTTTAACTTGTTCAAGTTGTATCTATTGAATTTTGTTGTATATTTCGACGGAAAAACAGCGCGTAGACGAAATAGCGCCTGGTATTCGTCAAACATACTAGTGATTATATTTCAAATCTATTACGGAGAAAACGCTTGCAATTTCATTCTATTTCTTTAAGGCTTGTCACCATTCCATATTATTTTATTCAGGGGTCGCGAAATGTGGAATGATTCCGAAGTCGTGCCTATTTCGGACCAGTAACTCCGCAACAAGGGAAGGTACCGCAAGGTGAACGGTGAGTGTCAAGGGATGTGCAGACGACACGAGGAACACAAACGCAGAGGCAGGACAACACACCAATTTGTGTGTACGTGGACGCGAAACAACAGAAACCAAAATAAATGAAATTGTGTATGAGGCATAAATTTAGGCGTAGCGTCTGCGCTTTCTCGGTGCTAAACGTACAACTAAAAAGTGCATGCGCAGCGTTTTCCGTATACGCCAGAGTTGCAACTAATGCTTCACTACTTGCATGCCCGCCTGACTGGTTGCTTGACTATGGTTTTGGTTGTTCAAGAAGTAGTGAGGGCGTACTTGCGTACGCTCTGAATAACTATACAAAGTTACTATGTTTAGTGAGTTGCTAAGAACGCTAGTAATGTACTGCCTGTGAGCACTGGCCCTAATGACTCATTTATTTGCGTTAGAACTAGTCATTTCAAACAGCCTGTGAAAATCTTGTTATCAACGAGCCATATCCAGAACGAAACCGATTTTAAGGTAAATACAATACATGAAGGCGTTTAACCTGTTAGCGAACCACCATTTTATAATTGAGATTTACCAATACAATTTTACAATCTAGGAAAAGATTTCACAATTGGTTTTTATACGCTGAACCTACACTTGGGGTACGAGGAGCAGCGTACGAGAGGCTCAGGATTAGTTTAAAAGTGATGCTTTAGTATTCTCACTGATGGCGTCTGTAACGCGAAAAAGGCCCTACAGAAAAGCCAACTTTCTTTAGTGATGACGATGATCAATGATCGTGGGTGAACTAAAAAAACAAAAGCGCTTTCTATGGTGGGAATCGAACCGAGTGCCTGGCGTTGTAAAGCCGGCGTCTATTCGATTATTTCCTTCAGCCGTTATCGCAGCAGTATGCAAAACTCAGACGGCCACCTAAGAATCCGTCACGAGCAAGCTTCGCTTTCAACCATTGCCGTCCTTTGACGTAGTGATGTATGATTTCTTTTTTTTTACCACTCAGGGATCCTTAACGAGCAGGAAGATATCGAATCTTCGCGTCGAAGCGGCCCGCATGGCATTGAATCTATCACGGGTCATTTGGCTCGGCGCATCACATAGGCTTGGCGACTGAGTCACATCAGCGGGTTTCGATACTATTCGGCTAACATTGCGTAATACTGACCACCAGTACTAAGTAATGACTTCCTAAAGCCCTCACTAAATGACGTCATTTGTATTAGCGTTCAAAGAGCAAATCAAAGAAGTTTAGTTTTCGCCTGATGTATGTACAGCGAAAAAAAGACGGTCAGAAAAAAACCTGCACTTTCGCAGCTTGACGAAGCTCCATCAACCCTGTACATAGCTGTGGTAGCGTGCTGTGGCTTCACTACGCTCATCATCTCGGTACGCGTGTTCGTAGACGTCAGTCCGCCATTTATTCAATGGCGCGGTGCGACCGTTTCTATTTCATAAAAATCAGACAAAGAGTATATTCTAGAAGATGGAAAGGGAGCTATGGAATATCTTTAAGGGGAAACTCAAGGAGTCACTGTGATCTATTTCTTTGTGTGCACTGGAGTGTGCACGGAAACGCCAAGAGATAAAGGTACGCAGGCCGGCAAGAAACAGTTATTCAGAATTATATTCGCGAAGGCCTGGCTGGAAGTCTAATTCTACATATCGGGCCAAGTTGGTGTTCACGCACCTATTCATGCTACATTAAGCACCACCACAATGACGGCACAGGATCTTTTCAGTAGTGTATCAGCTGTCACTTTCGACACGCTACCAAACTACGGAAAATGGTTGTTCCAGTTCATTAGCACCAGTCATAAAATTGTGAGTATAACCCATAACAAAATTGATGCCATAAACAATACGACTTCTCCTGCGACTTCAGTAGCCAAGCAGAACCGCTAGCAAAAGTACTAATATTATCACTGGACATTATGGGCAAAAAAAAGCATATGACGTAGAGGACAGAATGTTACTCTTGCACCTGACAACGTGTCCGCTGTTTACGGTTCTTCACATTAAACCTGTTACAGGTTAGATTCTGGCAGAAACTGCGTATATTTTTGACGGCAACGCTAACTTTCTCGTGAATCGCTGTAGTTCTCAACACAGTGTACGCTTCGCGAATAAACGCATGCTGAATTTGGCTGCTCGGATGAATTCGACATTTCGCCAAGTTTGTTTAGTATTTGATATTTAGGTAGTTGAAAGTGAAAGTTTAGGTGTACTGAAATTGTCGTCTGCGGTCAATATATAGCATTCTTTGAGAAAAAATGAGAAGCCCCAACGTGTGGCCATCGGATAAAACTCCTATCTTTACTATCCCGGAACTAGTACAGTTTCACTGTACTAGTTCACTTTACTGAGGGTTTCACTCATAGAGAACACTGGAGATGCGCGGCGAATTTACCCAGCGTTCCCCGGGCGCCGTAGCTGCTCACCTGGGCGGTCGCGTCGGCGGGAATATTCTATTTGCTTTGTCGTCGCCTTTAGCGATAGTTGTTTCGGGCCTGCGTTGTAGCAGCTTCGCGCTCATTGCGCACTACCTTCGCACGGCTTCATTAACCTGTTCGACAGCACCTCCTGGATACCCCGGAACCGACGGAATTATATGGTCGTACGGGAAAGATACGTTAATGATTTGGTTTCCAGGGCGAGAAAACAAAATATGGAGACAACATAGACGGTTATGCCGTGGTCACCTGCCGCTTTTCCTATGTTCTTTCCCTTTGAGAGTTTTTGCAACCTTCGTCTTTATATTAGGTTATGTTAGGTTTTGTTATGTTTTTTGGACGCCTACGTACTTGCACGCGGTAGTAGATTCAAGAGGAATGTAGTTCAAATATTAGGTAAATCGATTGCAAGCTCAGCGCGAGTTTACATTTGCTAATGTTCAATTCCATTAACCACATACGGCACCAGTTTACAACAGTGGTAAGGTATCATGGAAGAGTACACGAATATGTTATTACGAATACGAAGAGCACACGAATATGTTATATGAGTGAATCGAATACGTTATTTACCTCACGTAGAATAACGCAATTATATTAACGACAGACGAAGTCGTAATATAAATTAGAAATATTAGAGGCAAAATTACCGATCCCTGATGACCACCGGAGTCTAATACCGGTAGAAGCTGTAGTGACACAGGAGACCGCAGGTGAGAGAGTGATTTTTTATGCAGTACATGCAGTATTTTATTTTAATCAAGAGCCCTGAATTTGTTATAAAGGAACACTGCAAATATCACTTAGGTATTGCTTTGCGTAACATTCAGTTTGACTAATATTTGTGCAATATTGAGTTCTTGTTGAACAATGGTGACAAATAGGAACATTACTACCGGACGTAGACGTTTAGATATGACTGTGGCTATATAAACCTATTGTGTAGCGGATGTTCTACTTTGGCCGGATAGCTGAATTGCGTTACACACATACCGACAGACAGACAACAGATAGACAGACAAACAGACAGACAGACAGAGCGACGAACATTTTCTCCTTCAAGTGGGCGAAGAAGAGATATCTTTAAAATTTTTAGGTAAAAACTTTAAACATTATAGGTCGTGCCAAAATTGTGTAATCAATTTCGTTAGTGCTCTAAATTATTACATTCTCAGTACAATGTTCACCTGAAATACATCTTTTGTGGTTCTTCTGGTAGCGATCAAACATTCGCGACGTGAACACTCTAGGGCGGGGCTAGAGCTACGGAAAAAGTGCTTCAAAGTTTTACCCACCACAGTACTGTGGGTAATAAATACCTATGTAAAAACAGTTGTGGAATAATAGGAACACTGTACGTCTCTGTTGCAGAAAATAAATATTTGCGTTTGAACACTCGATGCAGTAATATTAAATAATGTCGTTTTAATATATACTTGTTTTTTTTTCCTGCATTTATTGCTTTCCACTCAAAGTTTCCATTAAAAATTTGTTCCACTTCACTGCTCAATCTGCAAAACAAAATCAGCAGCATTATTGCATCTGAATCCAGAGAAACACCCTCGTAAACTTCAGCTTAAATTTGGGCAACACCCATTCTTAAGAACAAATCAGGACTTTATAATAAGCGGTATGTCTTTGTAGCCATACACTTCTAAATAATTGTGTTGGTTTTCAATAAAGTTTATTCTTTCATTGATATTTCGAGTTTTTCATTATACGCAAACAGGTCTGTGTGACCACCTCAGACTGAGGATCACGGAAAGCTTTTTAACATTTTTTAAAAATAAATACAGTAAATGATAATATCCACTTCACTCACATGACAAAAAAGGAGAACGTACTGCATGCGCGCTGTAGATGTGTGCTCCTCCCAACTTGTAGTCCCGCAGTAGTGGGAAGCTTTGTTGTGCTTACTACCGCAGGTATGTTTATTGCATGCGTTGTGGACACTACATTATCGTCGTAATGACAGCAGGATAGCCACGACGTGTAAAAATTGCTCTTCTCATACATTTGCTATGTGGATATGACAACTCGATAAAAATCACATCTGATCGACTGCGCGTGTCTAATACTAAAACTATATTTTCGTTTCATATAAAAAATTT
The DNA here is from genome assembly GCF_048455015.1 of Haemaphysalis longicornis. Lineage (NCBI taxonomy): Eukaryota > Metazoa > Arthropoda > Arachnida > Ixodida > Ixodidae > Haemaphysalis > Haemaphysalis longicornis. The sequence goes on from NW_027526407.1 coordinate 132,883,625, forward strand.
CAATAAGACGACCCAGAGCAGAGTATGTAGGTAGCCTGCGTACTTGCTTACTTCACACCACTGACCCTACACAATAACGCACAGCTGCCGCATTTCTGGGTCAGGTTCCACTGAAGACAAATCGTCCTATAGTTATGTTAGGACGCACAGTGCTCGTAGACCTTTCTTAAAACTGCAGTACCAATTTAGTTTTGCGGGCAAATTTGGGGGTAACATTTGCTTTTTCGGACAGGCTTATTTTTCCAACATTTTCGTGGTTGCGTAAGGACCCGAGGAATCCGTCATCGACTGTGCATTTATATTTGACATTACTGGTTACAAGCACAAATTAAAGATTGAACAAGGTATTTATGTTTTGGCGTTTATACGTACAACTTTGAATTAAAAGTGACTTTCATTATAAATATTCATAATCCTTGTGCAAAACTAAAACTGTATGTATATATATATTGAATTTTAACTTACCGGGCAGTACTCGATAGAATTGTTTTCTGTGATAGCAATATTCAGGTTATTGCGCCAATTCAGTGCGTCACGGGTCAAAAAACAGCAAACAGAAGAAACAGTGGTACATTTATCCCTACAGATATTTACGTATCTATATACCTGTTTTAAAAATGCTTTCCTCCAAAGATCTTCAACGTACCAATTGAGAGCCGCGCCACGTTTCAATAGCCTTTACAACTGACTTCAAGACTTCCAATGAAATCGAATAATGTTGCAATATTCTTTGTGATAGCTGTCTTTCTAGCTGTTGCAGTCGTAAACAGCATGTAAGCTTAAGATCTTTTTGTGGTGTATTCCTATCACACAGCTTGTACGGTTTTATGGGCGTAATAATCCCAGGCGCACTTCGCATGTTGTGCATACTTTCTTTTTTGATAAAAACCTGACAATCTGAAGAGCACCTCCAACATAATAGGTTGAAAAATGCCATTGTATTACTACAGACAAGTCCCGTTATTGCGAACCTTCAATTAAAAATTTTTTCGGATTAATGAACATTTCAAAAATTCCCTGCCAAATCCTTATTAATTTTTATTTAGAAATAATTTACTACTACGAATTTCAGAACACTGAATACCACTACAAATTTTACCATTACGATACCATTACCATTACCAATACCATTACAAATTTTACCATCCTGATATAAAACAACACTTCAAAATAATGAATTCTGAGTGTACTAAATTACTCGTGTTGGTGTGAACGACGACTAATGGTGGGCATGTACAACTATATTTATCAGCATACTAAATGCGCGTTAGCTCTATCGTCATCTCCTGCGCTTGGGGGTCTCGCCGCCATGCTAGCCTCTGTCGCCACTTTTGTTCGCCGTAGATAAAGCTTGCCGTGGACGCCGCAGTCACCATTTAAGATTACGTGCCGTGCGACGATGAAGCATGCCCGCCTGCTGAACTGACGATTGAAGACATTGTCAAGACCGTCAGTCGCGATGGCGGAACCAGCGACGAGGACGCCGACAGCGACGAAGACGACGCTGAGACAGGCCCCGCAATGCAAAGCCAAGAAGCCGTGTCTAACGCCGATGTTTTGCAGTGGGAAGCAAAAATGCGCACTTTTATTAGCAGGTGCAACAATGCCACCGAGGCAGCGCATAAGGACGTGGACAGTTTTGAATGGTTTCTCTTGCAGCATTTGAGTGGCACAGGTCAGGCAAAATCACGGATTTTGTGAAATAAACGTGCATCCAGACCCACGTTAGCGGCTAGCGCGATAGTGCACGATTTCTCAGTAAAGGTAGGTCCCTGAATGGTTTCAAAATTTTTATGGAGCATTTTTATTTTTTCACAATATCTATTATTCAAAATAACAAACTATTTTTCACGGTGAGTGAAATTCGTTGGATCGAGATTTGACTATAGTTGCATTTAGAGATTTAATGCCACGTTTTTAAATTATTCCTAGCGATTGTATTGCGCTCCCATAAAAACGTTTTTCTGGACATCCACCCAAGGTGAGCACGAAGCTCACAGTATCTTCTTTCGACAACCTGGGATCCTTATGTCAGGCCCGCGAGAAAATTATGAATGTCAGTTACCCCATCATAGCTACCAAAGCTCACCTTACTTAACATCTCTTATTTGGGGTGCCTTCTGGTGACTGCTATGCACGATATGCGAGCTTCTAATGGACAAGGGTTCCTTTATACCAGCGCTTCCAAAAGGCGTTCACTTTTTGATTATTCAACGTCTACTGCTTGAGGGTATCAAAGCGATTTGAAGAAGGTTTGACAGAATTAGAGCTACGCAGTGCAGTGTACCTCCTTCTAGCAAGAAAATGAGAAGGTAACAATACCTTGGTAGCGCCAGAGGAGGTGCAGGCTAGCTGTATAAAATTTATCACATCCCACACTTCTTTAAAGATGGTGGCAAGCTGCTCAAATTGGAAGCAACGTATTCCTAGCATCATATAGAGGTAGTGTTCCAGGAATAAAATGATCCTAACAGTAAAACCTCCCAACACACGGCGCGCTTGTCAATTAATTTCTGGGTAAACTGCTTCGAGGAGCAAGAGTCCTGCACGTTGAAATGGTGTAACATTGGGTCCACCTTTTCTACTCACGACTGCCTGGCAAAATACCGGGCAGTCTAGGTGTAACCAACTGTGTGCGAACCGCATCACGGCACAAACGGGCGTAAAGCCATACAAAGTTACTCCAATCCACGTTGTGAAGGTGAAGGTGGATGGAAAGCAAAGCTGTGAACCACCCCCCCAACAATTTCACATGGAAAGCCACTTGAATTGACACAGACAGAGTGAAACCAGAGATTCTTTCTGCCGTTACTTGAATTTATGGGGGGGGTGGGGGGCGGGGGGCGCCGTCATGAACACAGCAGCGTCGGCCACGGGCGGGCTTGTGGCCGGCTCTCTCTATAGTTCTGTCGTGGTACCATTTAACGGCCCTGGTAGCACCTACAGAGCAAATTTGTATGCTGTTGCGAAGTGTTGAGAAGTGTATGCAGAACCTAGTTCCTTATTAGCAAAAACACTGCTTAAAGTGAAAATTTAGCAAGTTTCAGTTACAGGTAGCAATCAGCGTAAAGCGAGCTTTAAGATTTTCCGCGTAAATAGGTAATCGTCACCTGTGTGTTTTCGAAGCGTGCGTTGATTTTCCCGTTGTCGAAAATGTTGCGTGTAATAATACTATCGTGTCGTTCCATGCTCCCGTGACAATAAAATTCGGTTTGGTACGTCGAAAACAGTCCTGGTGGAAAACACGCTCTCTAGATGCCACTAGGTTTAATTGCAAAAAAACGTGATACGGGAATGAGCTTTGGCTGTAATGTCGGTAGCAGCTTCATGGCCCTGCGGAGGTGAGGCCAGCGTATTTAATGCAACTTTCTCTGGAACAACTCCTCCGCCAGTCGCCTGGCCTTACCACAGTCCCTTGGGTACAGTACGCTATGACCACAGTTATTTAACGTAAAATGCAGAGTTGCGCTCTCTAAGAAGGCATCCACATGAGCAGCACCGCGAAACCTGGGACGACAGTTAAGAAATCTTTGAGCGAAGACAACTGGAAAATGTAACTCTAATGACGGTTTCTTTTGCAGTGCAAGGGTTAGGCGGCCATGAAACTATCGGGGATATTGTCCTAGGAAGCGCGTAAACATTTCACCCTTAAATTCCTTCTCTTGGGGATACCAAAACTAGTGCTTATGACATGTTTTCTATGTGCATGTTGATCGTAATGCCGTAGCTGTTTACCTTGTTAAATCTTTATTTGTTTTGTGTGTAGCATTGTTGTAAATAATCTTCATTAGATGCGTTTATTAGTGATTGTCTTTTATACCGGGATTAAAACGTACACTAGCGGTGTATAAGAAGCTCTCCTCCCAGACATCACGCAGTCTATATTTAGTACTTTCAAAATTTAGCCTATTGTGAAATGCAGGACATGAAATGCAATGTACGCATAAACAATCCGCGTGAGGGGTGAATAAGATAGCATTTTTCTCCAACCTGACGTCACTTATTGCCTCGTGTGCTGACGGGAGGGGGGTATTTCTGGCTGCTACACCATTCGCCAGTTCAGTGGTGCGGGTTCTGACATCCTGGGCATGTCCAACTCACCGGCACAGCTGCAGCTCTGTACATTACATGCGCCTTTGCGTTCCCTGCATCACGCACATTAACGTGTTTTTATTCCACTAGAACCTCGTGCTATGCCTTGTTTGCTAGTGATGATATCACCACTTTTTCTGGTGCGTCGCTTTCACTTTTCCAAAGGGGACGTGATTTCCAATAGAACTGTTGTCCCATCTTACACCGTGCATGTAGTGCACCAACGGCTAACGAGAAGGTCGACAGTGTGAGGTAGGTTTAAAATGGTGTACGCTTCAGACCCTGTGTGGTTATTCTGAATAAACAGCCATTTTATTCTCCTACATGTCAAAGCTGGATGCTAGTTTTGTTTCTCGAAAGTACGACATTTAAAGTTATGGCTTGGAAGTACGAAGATATTTGAAAACAGGAGAAGTAAAGCAGAAACTATACGGCGTTATTATTTTGCTTACATTACCATTCCTAATCGCAGGTCAACTAGCGAAAATATTGCAGATTGTGTCAAGCAATTTAAATAAGAAATAAAACTCAGCCAGCACCCCAAAGTCTACTAAGCAATCTGGCTACCTCAATTCACTGTCAATCACCATGCTGCGGGAAAAGAAGTGGGATTACCTACACTCGTCATTTTCACGTATACCGGTACCCTATGAGTGTAAATGTTATGGTCTGGACACTTAAAGAGCTCATAGAACATACTTTGTGTTAGATACCGTGCACACACTCCAGACCGTAGAAGCAATGGTTAAAAACAAACTGTTGACTCTGACGCAAAAACCTGCATTACAACTATAATGCCGATTTATAACAGTATTTAGCAGCGGTTTATCTTCAAACTTTTCACACATTCACATCGGTAATGGGAGTAGTAGTGCCACTTTATTTTACACTGGGTTCAGGGTAGGGGGGTGGCGGAGGCCCAAAGGGCCCCCGCGACGTCCAGGGCTCTGTCCGTGACGGCTTCTTGCGTTGCGAGGTCAGAGCTCCTAAGAGCCTGCTCCCAGTGAGAAGGGGAGGGGAAAGGGGGGAGGGGTCGCGCGGACACTCACAGAGCGAGTTGAAGAGAGTGTCCAGCGTGCCACATGAGGGGCAGTGAGGGGAGGTGAATTGGTGTGGGTGAGTGTGCACAAGGAGAGTGCGGTGTGGGAAAGTGTCGGTAATGGGACGAGTATCTTTGAGAGGGGCACCATGATACTGCTATATGATAGAAAGCGTTTGAGGTGATTTCCAAAGTTCATGGACAGTGGATTGGAATGGCTCACATCGTCTCGATTTATAAACTTGTCGTAATTTTGCGTTCACAGAAAAACATATCATAAAATAAACTATTCAGGTGTTGAAAATATAGTGTTAGTACTGATTTTGTGTAATTTATGTATACATGGGGACAACTTTCTGTGGCAATGGAGAGAAAGCTGTTAGGGAAGACGGAGGGGATGTAACTGCTCTGTGTTATTCGGCCAAATTATTTCCCCATAAACTGTTCGGGTTTCAGTTTCAGCATGACAGATACTTATTTGCTTCAGTTCATTTCTTCACCTGAGCTGCATGGTTGACTTCGCTGTACCACGATCGGCGAGCACACAGGCATACTGGTACCCCTCCTCCGTTTCACTTGCTTGAAAACACGCGCAAACGCTTCGATTGGAAAAGGCAGGTCCCACTCTTTATCGTTCAGAAGTGAAGGAAATTTTGTTAGGGCGGCAGTTTTAAGAACATGCACTCATTTCTAATCTTTATGCTTCTGAAAACTGAGTAGCATCAATGACATGTGTAGTGTGCTTACATAGCGCGGGCGCAGTGCACTGAAAGAGTACCACATGCACAAGCTTACGCACACGCTCGCTTCCGCCCGCAAACTGACTAACCGAACTAATTGCGGAAACGACGGACTCACGGTTGCATCAGATTAACTTGGGCGTACACTTTACGAAACACTTGCTCTGTTTGTTTGAACAGCTTTTCTCCTTATTCTTATTAAAATACCCTGCGCCGAATCAAGTGGGGAGCTGCGGAAGGCCATTAACGAGGATTCCATGTTTTTTTGTTTTATTTTGTTGTGGACAGTAATATATGCGAAAAATCTGTCGAAGGGCGCAGCCAAAAATATTGGAAAAGAAACGTTATATACTCGGTTTTTTATATTTTGGGTAGACGTTTGGTGCGATATATATCTAAGGCTAACACATTACTACTGTATATGTAAGAACTACCTATTTTGGAATGGCTTTTTCTACTGCCTTCCAATTATTCTTGTTGAGCTACTTCCAGCTGCGCAGTGAAATGGAGCGTTTCGCCTGTGTAGCGTTGACTGCAATGCCACAGAAGCTTGTCTCCGAGTATAGCTTTTGTCTTCACAACGGGGCGTGAGACATTGCGCGATACATGTCTCGATACATTGCAGAGATCATCCTAGCAGTGGTCAGGGAGGAGCTTCGGAGGCTTTTTTTAACGACGCCGCAACCTCAAGAGGCTTCCCTGACGGACGTAGTCTGAGAAGTCCAAAACGCACTGGGAACTTCTACGCCGTCGGAAGCAATCCGCGAACCAGAAGCCCTGACCTACTCCGCGGCTGTTCGTTGACCCCGCCCTGATCCAACCCGTCGTCAAGAAGCCCCGCCGTACCACCGTCCACTGTCACCCGCAAGACCCCCTGCAGCCCAAAACCAGACCCCGAGGAAGACGGACGTCTGGCGAACCCCCGATAATCGTCTGCTGTGCTACCAGTGTGGAGAGACCGACCACAAGAAGCTCGGTTCGCGCAGGGTTCACCGTTAACGCACCCCGCCCCCGCCCCGCACAGCCCCCATGGGTGCTCGAAGAATACCTGTCCAACACCAGCCTAGGACCAGCCCGTTTAAAGCAATCGCCGTCGCCCCACCCATACCAGTCGCCCAAACGCCCCAGCAATGCTGATTTCGCACGTGGAAGGTCACCCAGCCCACACGGCGGAAACTAAACGCAGCAACCTCTGGAGGTAAAGTTGCAGAACCGCGGAGAAAAGAAAACCTTACAACGACGCAACGACTCGCGGTAAATGATGATTCCCGACATGCGCTCAGCCCGACGATCCGATCTAAACCGGACATGACTCCTGAACACGACGACAACCACACGACGCGACGCGTACCCGACATGACCGAACCTGCCCCTGACTAGCTGACTACCACAACGTGAGTGCCTGACCGTCAAGACACCCGCACGGGCCACCTTGAGTATTCATGGTGATGGTGAGCAGCGACACCGCGGACCCCGACCTCCCATACATAAGCCATGTCCAACCGTGGCGAGGTGTTTAAAGGTGAAGGGTAGAAGCCGTAAACCATGGCTGTCGGAGCCTTGGTCAAGCTCCGGCCGATGGTCTCCCTGCCTGTCTACCAGGCTGGGAGCTCCGGGACCTCTTTGACTACCAGGGTAAGGTGAAAGGAGAAAGTACCCCCGTCTCCCTGCTTTCCAATGTATCATATGGCATTTTCCAAACCACCCCCCAAACGGGATCGGCCCCCGAAAAGGGGCCGCTCCGAAGTTTCTTTTCCACCACTTCCCAACTTGAGTATTCCGAAACCGAACAACTACTCTAGCTTCTTAGTTATAGAATCAGTTGACCAGTTGAACCCTCTTGCTTCAAAGTCAGTATTTCTCGTCACCAAATTTCTTGAAAGTGTCATCGGCGAATCATATAAAGCCAAAAAACAAAGAACCGCTGACATCCTTGTTGAAGTCAGCAGCCAGGATCAGGCTGATAAACTACTTGCACAAACCCGCATCGACGATCTGGCCATCCGAGTCACGCCCCACCGCCGCCTAAACAGCTCCCAGGGCGTGATTTCCGAATAAGACCTAATCAATGAATCTGAAGCTGACCTGCTGGAGGGCCTTCGTAGTCAGGGCGTAACAGCGGTCAGGCGGATAACCATCCCCATAGACGATAAAAAAATACGGACAAAGCACCCCATCGTAATCGTCGACAAGTCAACCCTTCCAGAATTTATCAACGCAGGTTACATCCGTTGTTCAGTCCGGCCTTACATCCCTAACCCATGGCCTGTTTCAAGTGCCAACAGTTCGGGCACGGCACAAACACCTGTGCCGGCCGACTTACCTGCGGAAATTGCGCCCAGCACCATCACCCGGCCGAAAACTGCAACGTGCAACAACTTCTTTGTGTAAACTGCGAGGGCCCACATGCGGCCTACTCCAGAAAATGCGAAAAGTTTCAATTAGAAAAGACAATGATTAACATCAAGGTCACTGACATCACTTTGCCAGCGGCGCGGAAGAGGTTCGCCTCTTTCCCTCTGGGGAGGTACACCGACGCAGCAGGAAGGTGGAGCGGCGTCTGGTTTCGGCGGGGACCCAGTACCGAGAGTCAGACTTGGTCCCGCCGCTGCCCTCCCAACCCCCCTTCTGGGTTGCCTCTGGCAGCACAACCCGTCTCCGCAACGCTCGCTGAGCAAGCAGCGGTTGTGGTGGCAACATCTTCCGTCGGGACCGGTGCCGCTCCCGTCCTTGCCTCCCCGTCCTTCAGTGCGTTGGAGGGTGCCACGGACACCACGGGCCCCGTCCCGTCTCCCATCACCAGCGCACGCCCATGCCACTTCTAGTGCCCCCGACACCTGCGGGGGTGGCGGGACAAATGAAGGGGAAAGGGGGCCAAGTCCGGGGGGCCCGGTTCAACGGGCACACCCTGGACATCGGACGACGAGACGGACGTCATGCCGTTCTTGCCTGCAACGCAGCGCAAGGAGCGGCCTCCGACGTCCAAGCATACAGAAAAGCACAAAAATCCCAATCCAAGAGTCACAGCCCCGAAAGACGACACATAAACATACACACTCCAGTAGCTCTCACACTAAATATTGGGAAGAGAAAACATAGTTCAATAGAACTGCAAAGGCCTTCTGAGTAATCTTGACGACGTGTATAAGATTCTGCATGCAAATCAGCCACGTGTAATGTGTGTCCAGGAAACACATATGAATTCCAAACACACAAATTTCTTGAATAGTTACCTGGTATACAAAAAGGACAGGGATGGCTGCACACACTCTTCTGTCGGTGTGGCCATAATCGCCCGAATATCCTTAGCATGCCACCCTGTCACCTTTGATACCATCGTGAGGCTGTAGCCATCCCCACAATAATGTTTATTAGGTTGATAACGGTATGCTCCATTTACATTCGTCCTGATTATGCACGTTCGAGCTCTGACTTCAAGGCGCTGGTCGACCAGAGGCCCGAACCGCACATTCTTACAGGCGACCTTAATGCACACAACTCTCTTTGGGGCTCCTCCAGAACGGATGCTCGAAGTAGCCTGACAGAGAAATTCTTTTCATCTTCAGGAGCATGCCTTTTCAACAATAAACAGCCTACATACCAAAACATTGGTCACAACACATACTCTTATCTTGACCTGGATATTGGTTCCGTAATTCTCTTTCCATGTCTTGAGTGGGGTGTGAGCAGGTACCCATATGATAGTGACCATTTCCCAACTTCATTAACGTATATAGGTGCAGGCCCGAGGAATCCATCTCCCCATAAAAGGTTTAATGAAGGAAGAGCTAACTGTAATACATTAACAGAGACATCTAAACTACACCACATATCTATAGGACACCTACACGTTGAAAAAGCTACCCAACTGCTCACCGCGCACATCCTCGACGCCGCCGAAAAGTTCATTCCCCACGCCTCGGGTGCACCGCGCAACCAGCGGAGGCGGGGGTGGAATGAGGACTTTAGGCGGGCGCGAGAGGCCCAGAACAAGGGGTGGGGTGTCCTTCGTCGGTACCCCACGTCGGGTAACCTCATTTTGTTCAAACGGGCGAAGGCGTTAGAAAAAAGTGCGCGCCGTGAGGCAAAACGAGACAGTTGGCGTTCCTTCGTAACATCAATAAACTCATACACAGACACACGGAAAGTATGGACGAAAATACGCAAACTCAAAGGACAACAAACACACAACCTGCCTATAGTCAGCACAACAAGGGACACACTCGAAGACGAGGCTGACACACTCGCACAACACTTCCAACACGTGTCCAGTTCAGCACACTACACATACACTTTATTGAAACACAAACAAATTGCCGAAAAGAAGCCTATACTAGATAACAATAGGTCAACATCTTCTTATACCTAAGAGTTTTGACTGCATGAGCTGAGGGCTGCTTTAGGCACGTGTAAAGCCTCAGCTCCAGGCCCAGACAACATCACATATACAATAATACAACACCTACACGCACACACACCTGAAACACTTCTACATCTATATAATACAATATGGCTTTCGGGGCACATTCCAAAGTCTTGGAAGGAGGCCATAGTAGTAGGGGCCTATTTTGAAGGAGGGAAAGGACCCGTCGTCCCCCTCAAGTTACCGTCATATAGCCCTGACGAGCTGCCTGTGCAAGCTCTTCGAGACGATGATCAATCGAAAGGCTCGTGTTCTTCCTTGAGTACAACGGTTTTCTTGAGGGCTGCCAGGAGGCTTCAGAGCAGGGCGCTCCACCAATAATCAGCTTGTTGCGTCGGAATCCTACATAAAAGATGCCCACATTCACAAACAATTTTGCATTACAGTCTTCTTTGATATAGAAAAGGACTACGACACGGCATGGCGATACGGCATTTTGAGTGACTTGAAGTCATTCGGTATTTCGGGCAACATGCTTAGCACTGTTTCTAGCTACATGTCGGAACGAACTTTCCGTGTAAGAATTGGTAGTGCACTTTCTAATGTACATGTTCAGGAGAATAGCGTGCCTCAAGGAGGTGTTTCGAACTGCACACTCTTCATAGTGATGATGAACTCACTCCGTAAGGCATTGCCACAAACCATTTCTTGTTCAGTTTATGTAGACGATGTCCAAATATCTTTTAAATCATGTAATATGTCAATCTGTGAACGCCAAGTCCAGCTCGGGGTGAACAAACGTGCTGGCTGGGCGGACACAAACGGTTTTAAGCTGAACCCCGTAAAAAGTACTTGCGTTTGGTTCACCCGTGTTTACGGGATCCATGTGGACCCTTATATTGCTCTAAACGGCGTGTAGATTTCTGTCAAAAAGGAGCACAAGTTTTTAGGCCTAATATTCAACAACAAACTAACATTTCTTCCGCATCTGAAAATGCTTAGTCAAAAATCCCTAAAAACTATGAATATCCTTAAAGTCGTCCCTCACCAATCGTACGGTGCAGACAAGCAGCTACTCCTGCGTCTTTATACTGCACTGGTAGGATCTCGCTTGGACTACGGCAGCGTCGTATATGGGTCTGCAACAAAAACGGCACCTAAAATGCTTGACCCAGTTCTGCATTTGGGGCTTCGCCTTGCTTGTGGCGCCTTTCGCACCAGCCCTGTTGAAAGCCTTTATGCAGAGTGCCACAAATGGTCCCTGTATCACCAGAGGATATACACTGACTTGTTGTATGCCTCTAAAATCATGTCATTGACAAATCATTCTCTTAACTCGACCATTCATGATGCATCCTCACAGCAGATCTTTTTAAACCGTCCATCTATTCCCAAGCCGTTCCCTCTCAGAGTGAGAGCAGAAGCTCCTGATGTAGCCGTGTCATTTTTATACATCCACAAGACATCCATCATTGATTTTATTGCACCATGGCTAGCCATGGATGTTTCCTGTGATCTGTCCTTTGTGCAGTTCGACAAAAACAGGGCACCATGAGCAGCTATTATGCAGCATTTCCTCTTCCTGCACGATAAGTACCAGTATGCAGAGTTTTACTCCGACGCATCAAAGACAGCTCATGCTGTGTCTTGTGCTGCGCACGGAGAGAACTTTTATTTTGCAAAAACAAATAACTACCACAACAGCATTTTTACAGCTGAAGCACACGGCATTTTACTTATGTTAGATCACATTGTCCTACATCAAATTCCAAAGTCTATAGTGTTTACAGATTCTCTTAGTGTTGTACGTGCACTTTTGTCCAGAAAACGCGCAAAAAAAGTACGTAATCAATCTTGTTTTTAAGGTCGTTATGGCGGCATGCGCATCAACTTTTGAAATAACCATATGTTGGGTTCCTGACCATTGTGGAATAGCCGGGAATGAAATCGCAGATGAAATGACCACTGCTGCTACACTGTTTACTTCAGTGGGCATAGCAACACTGCCGTACACAGATATGAAGCCACACATCAGACACCAACTTCACAACATATGGCAAACACACTGGAGTGAACAGACAGATAACAAGTTACACGTAATAAAACCACACTTGGGACCATACGCTACTCACTCACAAAACAGACACATTGAAGTTACCTTTGCTAGGTTGCGGATAGGCTACACACATTTAACACACTCCCAGCTCTCCAAGACCTGGGTGTAGCAGGTGTGGGGAGGGCCTATCCGTAGTCCACATCCTAATCACATGCAAGGCACTCGGCACAACAAGACACAGACACTTCAATGAACTATACAAACAACACATTCCGCTACATCCTTCTTTGTTTTTGGGTGACAATGCCATGGTCTCTGTGCAACGTGTTTGTAAATATTTGTCTGATGTTAGCTTTTTAAACCTCATTTCCCATCATGCGTAATCAAAACTGGCCCTATACACCAGCCATCACCATTGCCGTTCATTGATTTTACTGTTATTCTGGCTTTAGTAGCCACTATTTTCTTTTATATACTTTTGTTGGGCGCTCTTTGCCCCAGCTGGCCTTGCGCCAAAAAACTCCACCAATCATCATCATCATCATCACCACCGACCGTCAACATGCACAAGGCGAGATACGACGCCGCGACGCACCCCGAACTCGAAGTCAGCCAAAACAGACGACTGGGCGAGTTGGTGCATTGTCTTGCTTGGTAACAGCGCAAATAAAACAGGACACAAAAGGAAGAAGGAACGGACACAGCGCTGCGTCCGACGTCAGTCGAACGTCGAACGTCGAAGTCGAAGTCAGTCGAACGTCGAAGTCAGCGTCCGACGTTCAGCTGTCCATTGACAGCTTTGAAATAGTCTAACAAGATGGCAAGTTGGGCGAGTTGGTGCTGATTTATATCGACAACAGGCGCGGAAAGACGTAGACTAAGAAAGAAATACACAGACGACGCGCTTCTAGCAACTGGCAACATTTATTAGGAAACAGAAATATATAGGGCGACCAACCGACATAATTCACTGATTAAAGCTTATACATAACTCACTGAGTAAGACCTATACATAGATTATTAAATAAAAGTTTCCCCAGACATAAAAGTGCAACCCATGATATGCTATTACCGCACGTGTCGTTCCAAGAACGCCAACTCTGCTTCTTGCAGACTGACTGAAGATTTACTCACGCACATTGACCCCTCCCGGCTGATATTCCAAGCTTCCATAGTCCCCCTAATAGACACGCGAAATGGTCCCCCTAATAGTCCCCCTAATGAAATAGTCCCCCTAATAGACACGCGAGCCGACTACTCAGTCCTGAGCGGACCACTTGCGTCTAAGGTGAAGAAAGTTTGACCAGATGAGACGGTCCGCACATTCGCACAGCAGGAGGACACCTCGTGATGGCAAGTGGAACGTGCACATCGCGCGTCACCAAAGACGGCACAAAGTACCCTGCGGCGTTCGTCATTTTGCCGAATTGCTCCCGCGACATATTTCTTGGAATGGACATTTTGCAGGAAACGGTGCAATAGTTTATCTACAGGCCAAGTCCACAACATTTTCCTCCGATCACACCATGACGTCGGAACTGAACCCCGAACACTGTGCTGCTTTAAGGATCGCGGATGATCATGTCACCCTGCCACCCCACGTAAGCTTGTTGATCACCGTGTACTGTGAAGTCCGTTCCTGACGTCGACGCTATTGTAGAGTGACCAAAGCTTGCTACTCGACCGCGGCGTCTCCTTCGCAAGAGGCATTGCGCGCTTTAAGCAACGCCAATCCTAAGTTTTCGTCACTAATTTCAGCGAGGAATACCAGCATTTAAACAGCGGCGCTGCAATTGCGTTCCTCGAAGAAACGCAAGAAGCAAGTGTCGTGATCGCGGTTGCCAACTTTGAACGCGCCCCCGAAGATACCTTCAGGCTTCCGAAAAGCTTCCGAATCACTTCGACGTGAATCGGGCATTACCTCAAGAAGAACGAAAGAAATTATTGGGTTTGCTGCGTCCCTACAAAAAGTGTTTTTCGTCGAACTCAAAACTACGTCAGACACCTCTAGCAGAGGACCGAATAATAACCGAAGATGGAGGCCGACCTACCCGACAGTCACCGTACCGCCCCTTCTCACACGAGCGGTAAGCCATGCGGACTCAAGTCGACGACATGCTCAGCGACGACATTATACAGCCATCGAAAGGCCCCTGAGCTGCGCCGGTCGTACTGTTGAAGAAAAAAGACGGCACGTTAAGGCTTTGCGTTGACTAGCGGCGGCAGAACAAAATAACCAAAAAGGACGTGTACCCTCCCTCCACCCCACCAAATCAACGACACCCTCGACCACCTCTGCCCCGCAAAACACTTATTGATGGATCTGAAGACCGGCTACTGGCAAACTGAAGTGGGCGATATAACGAGAAAAGACTGCATTTAAAACCCCGGACGGCCTATACGAGTTTAAGGTGATGCCGTTTGGGATGTGCACGAGCGACGTTGCAAAGATTCATGAACACGGTGCTAGCTGGCTGGAAGTGGCACCCCTGCTTTGTATACCTCGACGACGTTGTGGTATTCGCCCGGACTTTGGACAAACACCTTGAAAGGTTGGAGTCTGTACTCAAGCCCACCGGTACGTTGGGGTTAACGCTGGAGCCTTAACAGTGCCGTTTTGCGTACGAGGAACTCAGGTTTTTGGGCCGCGTTGTCAATGCCGCAGGAGTCCTGCCTGACACGTTAAAAACTGCAGCCATACCCAACTTCCAAGACCCAAAGACAAGAAGGGCGTGCGAAGATTTCTCGTACCGTGCGCATGCTAAGTCGCTTCGTCGCAAACTTCGCACGCATTGCAGAGCCACTCACGTGCTTGACGAGGGATAGTAACCCTTTCAGCTGGGAAAACGCCCAAGAAAAAGCATTCTGCCAGCTGCAACAACAGCTTGAAAACCCGCCCGTGCTCGCTCATTTCGACGAAAACACCGAAACAAAAATGCACACGGACGCCAGTGATGTAGGTTGGGTGCCGTGCTCGTAAATAAGTAAAGCGGTTGCGAGGAGGTAATCGGCTATGCAAGCCGTGGTCGGTCATAGGAGGAGAAAAACTACTCAGCCTCTGAGAAAGAGTGCATCGCTATTATGTGGGCGATTTCAAAATTTCGCCCATACGTGCATGGTAGACCATTCAAGGTTGTGACAGACCACCATGCGCTGTGTTGGCTCGCACGTTTAAAGTACCCAGTGGGTGCCTTGGGCGGTGGAGCTTGCGCCTGCAAGAATTTGACGTTGCAATCGTTTATAAATCCGGAAGGAAACACTGACGCCGACTGCCTGTCCCGCGCACCCATCGACCCACCACCACGAGACTCCGATGAAGACAGTGCGTTCTTCAGAGTCGTGACTGAGAGCGACCTGGCCGCCTAGAATTGTGCCGACCCCGATTTACGCGTCATGATCGACTACCTCCAAGGATGCAACCTCGCCGTGGCCAGGTCCTTCAAGGGACACTGAAGTGTATTTGTCAAACTCCCGGATTTCCTCGCACTGCGTAGACTGGTTCAAATAACCAAACTTTTCATCCTTTATGCGGTTGGTAAGTCGATAATATTTATCAAGCGGGAAAGAAGAAAAACTACTATGTGCGGTATGTGGCGGAAGCACCGACAAAAGGCTGTGACGACAGGAGGAGATGCACCTTGATTGAACGATGTCCAAGGTTAGCATATAAACAAGTTTCGGTTTTGGTTTCGTTCTGTAAACCCACATGCTTGACATCCGACGGTATAACGGGAAGGGCGTTCTCGATATCTTAATAATCGTCGTACCGCGCTTCTGCCATGTTGTCGACTCTGAAACGCCCAAGACAATCCTCCCAGGATGGCTTGGACTCGTAGCAATCACTAGCCGAGGCCCACGTAGTAAATGAACGCTCCCCCCCGCGTCACCACAGACGCTGAAACGCCATGCGCTTTTCTCTCATATTCGGGGCTTCCCTCACTCATGTCTGTATTGTTAAAAGCGCGTTCGCACCAGGCCAAGGGTCTGCGGACTCTGGCCTAATCCTCTGCCCGCACGTTTTCGGTACTTGTGGCAACAGCACGCCAACAAGAACTCGTTATCGCGTCAGTGTCGCTCTTTGCGCGTTCTGCGTACTCGCTCGCGGAGAAGTGAACGTTACGGCCCGAAAATGGAGAACTCACATTAGAAAACATCGCCCACAAACAAAAAAATCAGCTTACAGAAAAATAAATGTACTCTCGGGGATTCGAATTGGCGACTTCAAAACAGTCACCCTAGCGCTTCAGACCACTCGGCCACGAGCCAGCGGTAGCGAGGTCGGATATATAAGGTATATAATGTACAACGGGTTTACACTTTTAATTAGTTTTAGCATTTCAAGTGCCTTAGGTGACTATACGTTGTAAAGCGCTCGTGCAGCAAGCGTCCCCCAAACGTCCACAGTATCTCATCTCTAGCAATTACATTTCTTAGACGGATACGCGTTCGCAGATCTGTGGTCGTGCTTCTGACCGCTGTGCTTGTTCACGCAGATCAAAAAAGAGCTTCCTGCGCCCTGGTTCTGCACTGTAGCGTAAACGTTTCAGTTGATTTTATTTTCTTGTACCTATATTGACCTCGCTGACTCTCCTCTTGCCTTCAAGTGGCCTTAGATTTTCCTACTAGCGTACCAGTAAGCGAAGCGTCGCATGTGCACTTGTGTAGCGCTTGTGTGGAGTGACCAGGAATCGGAGCTTGATACAGTGTAAAAACCAGCAAAGTAAAGAAACACACATTCTCCCATTGAGCAACGTGTCGTGGCTTATAGCGCTTTACATTGGGCGAACAGGAGCACTTCTAACTGCACCCAGAGTGCTCTCGCGAGTTCTGGCGTCTTCCAGTGGTCGGGCAGGAGCAGGGGCGTTGTGTTTCATTGGTCGAGGAGGAGCACTGTTTTGGTGCTTAGAGCAGCTGAGAGCAGTGCTCGGTGTTCTGTCGCCAGCTGCGGAGTAACAGGCAACGCCGAGGAAGTCACATGACCTCTTTTACGTCATTTCTGGTTTTATCCCCGGGTGGCGGAGAAAGAATGGCGGAATCCAGCAGCCGCGATAGTCGCTCAGTGCGTACGGCAGCAGCTAAGCGTGGCCGTCTGGACGATGCTGCTACTTTTAGATGATGAAAGCACCAAAGATTCAAGCGCAAACTCATCATCGGACAGCAGCAGCAGCAGCGACGACGACGACGATTTGACATTGCATGAGTTTATGTTTGAGCATCTGTTCACCCCGTCGGAGCAGCGACCGAAGGTAGAGTCGTATCTGGAAAATACGGCGGATGCTGTTATCGTTCTCAGCTAATTTCTGGGAGATGCGATGGTGACCCTATCGTGGATATGAACATCCGCTCGGCTTCTTCATTCGTCGCCATGCGGAAGGCAGAAACAAAACCACCGGCACGTATCTGGCAAAACTGGCGAGGAACAGTGTGCGGACAACACGAGCGCGCGAAATGCTCTGGGAAGCGAGAGCGGTAAACGTTTGGTCACATGACTGTTGACATCACACCCTCCCCCTCTTTTCACTGCTCCCGGAGTAGCGAGAATGTTTCATTCGCGGAACGAAAGCACACGTCCCCGTTACTCCCGTCTGCTGCTCCGGCTGCTCACTCCACTTGCTCGTGTTCTCCCAATGGAATTCGCTATTAGTATCAACTGAGCGAGCGATTTGCGGCGACCCGTCCGCGGCCGGCGGACTAAACGCTGGGGCTACTGACTCAGTCGGGAGGTCGGCGAGCCGTGCAGTAGTGAAGCCAATTGCCAGCTCATCTCCTCCTGACCTCACATGAAAACTCCACAGAAAATGGGCGAGGTTTCAAAGAAGAGGACAGCATTTTCGAATTGATTTTTCGACTAAGTAAATTCGCGTAAATGCCCCCAGAGTGATTGAAACATGGCCTATAGACACCGGACTACAATTTGCGCTACTAATCCCGCAATGTTTACAAATCACTTCAGTGTCTCTTTCAAACGCAACTTACCTGTAGTTAAACTGAAAAAGTTCGCCCTCGTGAAGAAGAATTTCAGCCCCGGAATGAGAACGAATTATCTTCTTGTCATCCCGGCAGATCTTCGTGACGAAGTTTTGGAAGCGTGTCGCGACAACCAGTCTTCCGGACATCTCGGCACAGTTCGCACGATTGGAAAAATCAAGGCGAAGTACTACTGTCCCCGCACTACATTGGACGTCACCCTCTACGTCTGGAGCTGGGTGACTGCCAGCGACGAACAACGCAGCTTACGAGACCCGCCGGACTTCTGCAGGCGATCGCCGTCCCATCGAGGCCCTTCCGGCAGTTTGGAATGGACCGTGTGGGGCCGTTTGCTACGTCACAATCCGGCAAATGGAGCGTCGTGGCGACAGAATACATGACGCGCTACGCAGAGAACGCCGCTCTTCTGAGGGGGACTGCACAAGAATTCGCGAATTCCTTCAAAAACCAAGTTGTTTTGCGACACGGCGCTCCTGAAGTCGTAATCATGGACTCGGGATGCCCTCTACTGCGGAGCTTATGCAAGGAATCTTACGCTACAGCATCACAGATCACAGAAGAATGACGGCGTACCACCACAAACGAACGGACTGAAGGAACGTTTGAAAAAGACGATTGCGGATAGGCTGTCTATGTACGTCGACGTTGGACATAAGACTTGGGACGAAGTGCTCCCATATGTCACATTTGCGTACAACGTGGCTATCCAAGAAACTACGCAAATGACACCATTCCAGCTTGCCTAGGGAAGACGGCTGACCACGATGCTGGACACCATGCTCCCGCACGTAGAAGATGACGACCTCAACGCCGAAGTCCAAGGATACCTTCCGGGGGCGGAGGAGGCCCGCCATCTCGTTCGAGTTCGTACGACAGACCGCAGCTGGTGGATGCCGCCGCTACACCCTCTGACGCCGAGACGCCGAGTACCAACCAGGGGATCGTGTGTGTGGTTGGAGAGAGAGAGAGAGATAAACTTTTATTCAGCGACTGGGGTTAGGGAAGCGTGGTGGCCGCCGGTTGGAGGTCGGCGGCGACGATGGCAGCTCGTTCCACCAAGGCGATCTGAACGCCCGGGTCGGAGCTGCCCAGCGCACCCTCCCGTTGCTCGTCACGGGTGATTAAAGGGAAGGGATTGGATGGACAGGCCCACATTGAGTGGGGAAGTGTGGCGCGCTGGCCACATGCGGGGCAATAAGGTGAGGGGTAGAGGGAATGGTGGATGTGATGGAGCACCGCCCTGCAGGGAAAGGATTGAACCTGCAGAAGTCCCCAGGTACGGGCTTGCTCATTGCTGAGCTGGGGATGCGCCGGGGGGTATTTTCGGCGGGCGAGGCGGTAATGTGTGAGTATGTCATGATACGCAATTAGGCGGTCTCTGGCGGATCGGGCCCCGTGGTAAGGAACTAGGCTGGCTCCCGCTCGGATTGTGAATCCTCGAGCTGCGTCATGGGCCGCCTCGTTCCCCCCGAGTCCCGAGTGTGCCGGGGTCCATAGCAGTTCTACCGGGGAAGTTGGAGGATTTTGAGAGATAATTTTGAGGGCCAGTGGCGAAATGAGACCACGGGCGAAATTTTGAACGGCCCTCTTTGAATCAGAGATTACGATCGTGGGGGTCGGCCTTTGTGACAGGGCGAGCGCAATTGCCGCCTCCTCCGCCGTGGCAGGGCAAGGGGTGCGAACTGTAAGGGAGCATAACGGGGGGTCGTCCGGCCGATTCCAAATGGCCACAGCATAAGCATCGCGGTGACGGTATTCTGCCGCGTCCACGTATAAAATATCTTGTCTTCCAAGTAGGCGTCGCTGAAGAGCCTGCGCGCGTTGCATTCTGCGTCCCGCATGATACACAGGGTGCATGTTGCGTGGTACAGGACGGACTACAAGTCGAGCGTGGACTCCCATCCGATGACGCGGACTCAGTGAAAAGCTTGTGCGACGGTATTTCGGACCCTACCGGATTCTACGACGTGTTGGCCAACTTACCTACGAAGTGATCCCCGATAGGGATTCCGGCACATCACGATGACCCACGCGAGCCGAAGTCGTCCAAGTGGTTCGCCTGAAACCTTACTGGGCAAAATTACAATCTTTTTAGATGCGACGCATCTCTTGCTCTGGGGCATGTCCCTCCTGCGTCGTTGTCGGCGTCTCAGTCAGCATACCACCTGTGCATGTGCAACTCTGTCTCGTTCTTCTCTCCGACAGCTGTGTGCAATACTCTCACTCCATCGCATTAGCATAAAACAACAACAGCTATGCGCGCTTCGCTCCGCTCGCGTCTGCTCCTGTGCGCAAGTGCGCGCAGGCGCGACTCTCCTCCGCTGTCTCATTCTCTTCAGGCGCTGTGAATATAAAGGGGGTAGCGCGTAGCGGCGGTTCAGTCAGCGCTCGCTCTCGTTCCCGCGTATGAGAACACCCGCATGTGATGGAATGCATCATACGCGTTCACAAGTTTCACCCGATTTAGAAAATAAACCCAACAGAAACGCCAATTGACCCCCCGATGCGTCGCATCAGATCAGTGTTCCCTCGCGGTAAGATGGGCGCAATTTTTTGTTGTGGTTTGTTCGGACTGCCGTTTTATTTTGGCATCAGGTCGATGCACTCTTAGAGGAGGAGTAATGCCACGAACTAAGCATTGGGTTTGTTTGTGTATGCTTTTTGGCTGGCGCCTCGTAGGTGTTGTGAAATCTTACCCCCCCCCCCAAGATAATGGCCACCGCGAGAGCAGTCTGTCTTGATTTTTCCTAACTGGCCGAACCGCTTCCGCTCACTGACTAGCCAGAGTCACTGTTAATTATTGATAGTGACGCTGGCTAGTCAGTGAGCGGAAGCGGTTTGGCCGGTTAGGTAAAATCAAGACAGACTGCTCCCATCCAGTACAGCAATCCTAACTGGTGTCGTTTCGCAACTGCAAGTGATCAGTCTGTCTTGATTTTACCTAACCGGCCAAACCGCTTCCACCCACTGACTAGCCAGCGTCACTATAAATAATTAACAGTGACTCTGGCTAGTCAGTGAGTGGAAGCGGTTGGCTGGTTAGGCAAAATCAAGACAGACTGCTCTCGCGGCGGCCGTCTCGAGGTAGGACAGGAGGGGGGGGATTTCACAACACCTACGAGGCGCCAGCCTGCTTTTTTACTCCCAGGCCACGCCCGGCTGAGTTATCTGTGTCCCAAGCGAAACAAGTGTTCCATTCCTTATTTTAATGCAACACGGGTTATCTCATTCTGATACGGAGAGCGTTTCGTGCTAACGCCACTAGCCTCGAATATTCTTTTTTTATCTACAATGCTCTAGGTGTAAATCGACGGTTCGAGAAACACTCGCGCCGAAAGATAAAAGCTTGCGCAGCAGACATGGCGGTATTCGAATAGTCGACGCTCGCCCGCACACGTCAATTTGTTGACTGCTGCTTCGCCGCCTGTGTATTCTTTAATTTATTAGGGGAGCACAACTTCGCTCCAGTAAACTGGTTTTTTTTGTCAAGACAACTGATCGTATTTGGCTTGTGACAATATTTTGCGGCAGCAGAAGACAATTTTGCGGCAGCAGAAGACAGAAGACAATATTTTGAGGCAGCAGTTTCGAAGTCATCACATATACCCGGAAGCTATCTATTCAAATGGGATTGCAAGAAAGCGCATTACTGCACTAATCAATGATGGTGTCCAATTTGTTCAGCTGTCGCTGGACACAAAGAACGTGCAGGCTGACTGAAAGAACGGGAAGGTGGATGATCTTCATAAATCTGGAAATTAAGTCTTGCCTTGCAATCGTGCCTATATCCCTGGCGCATGTTGCGTGTGAAATTGCAGAGCATATTTATTTTGTGACCGCGTTGGTTTTTACTAGTTAAACATTTATTTTACGCACTAAAGCAGGTTATC
Source organism: Haemaphysalis longicornis (assembly GCF_048455015.1). Taxonomy (NCBI): domain Eukaryota; kingdom Metazoa; phylum Arthropoda; class Arachnida; order Ixodida; family Ixodidae; genus Haemaphysalis; species Haemaphysalis longicornis. The sequence continues at coordinate 132,905,793 of NW_027526407.1, forward strand.
GAAATCTCTTTTCTGCGAGACACAGTTTTTATCGTGGAAACGTGTGTCATTTGGTAAGCGTTCAAGAAGTAAGTTTGGGCGAACCAAGTGGGCCACAAAAAAACAGGCATGGGGACGGCGCTCGTCTTTGTCTGTTGAACTCTTTTATTTGCGAAACCTCTGGTCTGACCAAGCAAATAAAAATATCGGATAAAGTCGGGGAAAGAATACAGATTGTGGCGTCGACCAAAAAAGGAAAATAGCCCCATACAGTATATACGAACATTTGGTGGAAGTAATGCTCGTTTAGTTACGCAGATATGAGTTTGATCGGTCAAGCTTTGTTCCTGACAGAACTATTTTGTGATGCCGCGCAAAATATTTTTGCACAACACATTGATATGATGCTTGGGTACGATAATAACGGAAATGAATGAAATAAGTAATGAATAAACACAAGTGCTTTTTATAACTGTTTCGAATTTTAATGGTTTATAGTTTTTTATAATTGTTGTGCAATCCATGCCTCACATTGCAAGAATCCGCAGCTCCTGGTTCTCTCAATTAACATAAGATCGTGTTTAAACAATCGGAGAGTTGATGTTAGGCTAGGTGCAGAGATCTTCTATTTAGAACGGTGCTAACAAGGTTGGCACATTATTATAACGACGTTCCCTATAGTGAGGCGGCCCACGCGCTTATTCGAGAAATAAAAGACAAACAACAGTTCAAAAATGCACTAAATTGCACCAGAAACGACTTTCGCCCAACGTTCCTGCAATAAAGTGTCAACCAGCCTAGCTTCATTAGGTTGCTTCGCATTTTTCTTCACTCTTTTCAATAAAACTCCAGCTGCAAGCTATTCAATGCTAATAATGTTTCATGTTTGAAACACCACAGTTGGTATTGTTTTAACAAAAAGCAGTTAGTTCACTCTGGCATGTTCCGTTGTGTATTTTGTGTTTCAAGCAACCTCCGCTATTCTGCTTCACAAGAGACGGTATATTCTGTCTCGCAGTAAAATGTATGTTTTAAAGTAACATTGATTACAAATGTTTAAACATGACTTTGTTTAAGTGCAACCCGAAATTCCCCTATTCCTGCGCGCCAGGTTGTGGCTGCTGGGGTACAACATGTGTCTCACTCCGACCAGGACCTCATCGCCCATGGCATCCTTGGTATCCCCGCACCAGGGGAGGGTATTTTAACAACTGGCAGAATAATACATCAGGAGGAGATGTTATGTTCCCATGGACGCACTCGCCTCCTCCAGGTCTTCCTGCTTCCCTTATAGCGCTGTTCTTGGGTTCAAATAAAAGCTTGTTTTGACACCTGCCTGCCCGATCACACGTTACTATAAACGCCAGAAAAAGCATCAATATGAAAACACGTGTTCTTCAGATGTAAAATTAAGCGTGAGAAGTTTTGTTTTGTTCAGGATCTCTTGTTACAAGCTACCACAAACACTGTTTTGAAGGTAATGTACCGGCTTTTTTTTTAATTAGGAAAAAGGGTATGGCCGTGCGACCCACTTGCTCAATCTCGCCACAGAACCTACGGTGTCATATGCCCTCCAGCGCGGTTGGCTGAGGCCGGGAAAAGCAAACACTAATTAAGCAGGGCTTATAAGCTTTCCGAACAATCTATTTCTGCCTAAATGCAATGCATAATAATTTACAGCACTATGAATGGCGGGGCCAACCATAAAAGTTACGGAAATACACGTGAAAATAGATGTGGCTATTCGCATTGCTGCTCGTACTGAACGCACTATGCTTGTTCTAGGTGCACCGAAGTCCTCCGCTGTGGAGTTTTCTTACACGACAGTGACCAAGTGGCGTTAGTGACGTTGTCTTCCGTGACCGTGTCTGTCATGCATACCCCATTATTAACGGAACTGTCTTTCGAATTCTGTCTTTTGTAACAGAAACAAGTCACGTGGGAAAACGGCCAAAAGCAAAAACTGCGAGAATTGGCCCACGGCTCGGTATAGAAGCGCAATCTGGGAGGACTGACGGTAAGCGAATGGGCCGAGCCTAATAAAGAACTATGTTTCAATACCCGCTGTTACGACTTCCTCACAGACATCTCGAAAACACACAATATGACCAGAGAATCAAATTTTTAAAATAAAATAAATAATTTCTCAGGCAATGCGGTATCCTCTGCAGCCGAATAAGCGCTTAGGGCACTATACAAGAAAATATCTTTGGTAAAAAACAAGCATGCATTTTGTCTGCATATCCCATTTAAGGCACGTGGCACCAATTTCTAGCAACATTAAATAATTTTATGTGAAATTCCAGTGAGGCATAATAATGTGGTCAAGGGTGAGCCTCTTACACATTTTCCAGATCAGTAAAAAGAACCAGTTCGGACTTGAAACGAAGAACAAAAGGGACTCAACCAGCTACTCATAAATAAGTTGTGCTATCCTGGAGCTATCAATAGATGATGAACAACAATATAACAAAAAAGGCCACGAAAAAGCTTTGGGTCAAGGCATACTCACTGGCCACAAAAATAAACACCTTTTTAACCTTTGTACGCTGTTTTGTGGTACTGTTTCGGGCAACAACACGATTGATCGGTGTCGTTCATGCCAAAATAAAAGTTTGAAAACAGAGATGAACACTATTAGCCATACACTTTTATAGATACCGACCATGTGTTTTTTACGCGTACAGCAAAATTTAGTAGCACCAAAAGAACGAACGTGAACAGTAGCATTCTTGACATAAAAGGGCATGGAGCTCTGACCACAGTACCACACGCAAGGATTAAAAACGCAACAATACATCAATATTGTAGACTTTCTCTCATCACAGCCGCCATTCAACGTGGAGAAAGTCAATAAATGATCGCAACTCAGAAGAAGCGCTCAAAATTCTGCCACAGACAAACACGCTACTCATACGTCGCATCACGTGGTAAGCGTGTGACAAGTCTCTCTAGAGGAGGGAGACAGTACACTCCGCGACCTGTGCTAATTCACACTGGGCTGCTTTCTTGGAAGAAGGAAACCACAAAGAAGCATCCTCAAAGCCGCCACCACTCCACACGTACACTGTAGCTCGAGACCAATGCACGAACAATCACCGGCACTTTCTACTACTTGATTACATCTTGCATGTGATAAGAAATCCACTTTCCTTCTCCTGTACGAATACACATCCCCATAACAATCTACTACACGCAATACACAACCCACAATACGGCGCCAGTTGTGAAATCTTCGTCGTTTCTTGTACTTCATAGTAAATTGGTCAGAGTGCCTAGATAACCACACTTTATCCTTATTCCCAAACATACATACGAGCAGTCGGTGAAGCAGCTGACCAACTACAACCTCGGATCAGCGATGACTGTTGGTGCTGGCCCCAACGGTAAGCCAGCCCCAAGAATTTGGGCCAAGGGCGCCTCTTCCCGTGTAAAGGCATAATGTACGCATCCCTAATCGAAAGTTTATAAAACGTTAGGTTCTCCCTATATCGTTCTTACGAAGCTTTATCAAACCTCTATATAAAGACAAGCTTAGCGATAACGTTGGCCCGAGTCGAGTCACTCGAGGAATAATTTCAGGTCATGACCTACAGTTCTTGCTTATTATCATGCCGGCTGCCTGGTTACCACAGCGTATGCAACAATATCATTGCTGACCGGAATGCTGCAGCGGGAGCACAGTAAAGTAATAATACACATACACAACTAATGCCAAGACACCTGAAAGAATGGAAACAACATTGGTACGAACCCACTACAAAATAAACGGGAGAATCATACACGGGCAAATAAAGAAGAAACAAAGTAATGGTGTTACTAGTGTGCCCGTGTGCAGGCGTCAAACAGGCCGCACACATGGTGCACATTCGTATCTTTCGAAAGCTACAAATTTCCCGCGTTCCACCAGATCAGTGCAACGGGTCTCAGTTTGTCAATTTTTAATGTATCCTCTGCCCCAGATGGCGTAAAACGACACAGTCCGGTAATTTTTAGCGATAAATTTCCACCAACTCTTGCATTCTTTTTATAAGGGACGCGTCCAAATATTTGACACCAGAACTGACATGGTGTGTTATGGGTTTTCGAATCGTTTTGTGACCACACAAAAAAAATGGCTCGAACCCAAGCTCAGAAGGTGGTTGGAAAGTTGGAAATGACCCCCACAACAATTCCACATGCGACGTCACTTCAATTCACACACCTGCCCGAGAAAGAGTCAAAGCAGAGATTCTGCCAACCGTTACGTGGAATTCGCGGGCGTGAGAAAGCTCACGAAGCCTTTACAATCGTTCTTTAAGAGAACCAGTTGCTCTATTCATCTTTTGTAATACCGTTTAAAGGACAACCGAATTGGTATTCGGCAATTCAGAAAACGCAGTCCCACTCCTGAAAAGTTGTGCGCAAAAGGTGGCGTTTCTCTAGCGGCCATAGGTAAATGGTCGGTAAGTAATATCTACATTTTCACCGCCCTTCAAACCAATCCTTAACGTATCTTTGCCGTACGACTACCTAATTATGCCTGGTCCGGGTTACCCAGGGGGTGCGCGCCAACAAGTTAATCAAACAGTGCGAAGTAAGCGCGCCATGGACGAGAAGCTGCACCGAAACAAACCGAACGCCGTCGCTAAAGCAGACGACAAAGCCGACGGAAGTTTCCCGCCTAGGCGTCCGCCAGGGTGAGCGCGGGGAACGCTGGGTAATAGCACCCTATCGCCGCGCCATCTACACTGTGCTCCGTAAGTGAAAAGCGCCTTGCACCTCCGCAGCCGCGTTTGGAGTTTCTTGTCCCGCACACAACGAAATAAACCATCGTCTGTTAGAAGTAGAAAACATTGCTTTAAAACGCACGAAGGACCGATGTTACCATTTTTTGTTTCTTTTTGTCCAGTCTTCTGAGCAGAGAGATAAAGACTTCTAATTTCAGCATACCAACCAGTGAACACCGAAAACGCTTTTGTTCTCCTTTGCTCAACAAAGTGTTGTATCTCATCCCTACCGCATGTCACATGTACATTGGCGTAGACTATATCCTCTCGTCTGTTTAAATTGTAGGTTTTGTAGCCGTCGTCTAGCCTCGCGCAGCGGTCTTCTCTTACAAGAAAGCGCATGTTTCCGTTTCTTTCTTTTGTGCTCCGGGCAGGCGATATGATTTTTTGGGAAGAGTGCATTGCCGATCCTCGCTCGAACATCATATTCGTTGGTCGCCAACGTTCTAGATGTGAGTCGGTTCTCGAATGATTGCGTCGAATGAAAAATGCTTGCAAGGTAAACATCCCGCCGTCTGATTTTCGTAAACTCGCCTTGGCATATCACCTTATTGACTGCTGGTTCACCAGTTCTGTATTATTTGAGTCCTTACCGAAACACAAGTTCGCTCCAATAAGCGTTTATTTCTTGAAGGAAACCGTGTGAGTTTTTTTGTATATATTATCGGCTAGAGGCAGTAGGTACGCATTCTGTACGCTGCCTACGATCTGAGATGCTGCCAAGCAAGTCCCACTCGAGCCAGCCGCGTACTGCAAGGTTTCCCGCCCGAGTTTTGTCTCACGATAGAAGTACCCAGGATAACGACTGCTGCCAGCTCCACCATTGTTATAGAAGAACGCTCATCAATCACCCGGCAACAGCACCGAAACCACCATTGTTTCGCAGAGCATTCGCTAACGTCCGAGAAGAATGATTGGGAAGGATGCAGCGCGTCCCGCACTTCTACAGGTGGGACGATGAAAAAACTTTCCGGCATGTGTTGTTCTACTTACATGCTGCACCTGGAACTTGGTTAGAAAACCCCGAGCGTCCCCCGTGCAGCTGCATTCAATTCCAAAGCGAGGTTCATTTGGACCTTCACTGCAGTTGTAAAGAACCAACATCTGCGCTTTTTCTTGAAACGGGAACAAAACACCAACAAGCGGTTGGTGATCTTGATGAGAATATAAACGTATATTTTAGACGTGCAGACCTGGATATTCACTCCTATCACAACGGTATTAAATCACACATCTACACCCACGACTCACACCTACTTAAGAAACTCTCTTAGGCCTTTTATTAAAAACAGTAATCAGGCTTGCCTTACATCTCGGGGGTATTTACTTTGCTCTCAGTAACCACCCTCTTGTGTTTCTGTCTCTGCAGAGCGATCCTATTAGCAAAAACTTTCGTGCGTCAATGGCCCTTTCAGTGATGTAAATCCATTTACTCTAATTAAACTTTCAGAATGAGTAGGTCGAAATAAATGGTACAATGTCTTTAGAGTGATGAGCTCTGATGCTGCATATGAGAAGCTTCAGTGAAGTTCAGCAAATGGCTTTAATGCTATTTTTTCGCGCACAATGTATGCTGGTTCGAAAACTGCCGTTAAACCCTGAATATCTCAGGACCTGATTAGAGTGATTAAGAGGGCTATAACCTTTACAAAGCCTTTTCGAAAACTAGGGATACTAATATCCACAAATTTTTAATTATCCCCAAAATTATTTGACGATGATGATGATGATGGCGTTTGGATTTCACTTGCGCAAGGCCAACTAAGGGGAACGAGCGCCACACAACAGTGAATAAATGTGATCGATGTGAAAGTAAGCGAACATTTGAGTAAACAAAAACAGAACATCACGTAATAAAGACGACTGGTGTAAAGGGTCAGGTTGTCAGCATGCGTGATAAGAAAGGAGATGTAAAAATATTACTTCGGTAAGCCTCTCAAAACCACGTTTGATTGAAACATTTGCTCATCTCTTAGGAAGTATGACGGGTGTGGTAGAATATGTCGTGTGTGTAGGTGTGGGAAGTGTTTGCGTCATGTTGTGTCAAGTAACTTACATATTATAAAGATGTGGATCACGGATAGGAGCTCTCCGCACCTGCTGCACAGAGGTTTCGGAGATCCAGTGAGAAGGTGCGAGTGCGTTGCAAATGTGTGCCCTATCTGTAATCTAGCCAAGGCGACTTTAGTGTATCTACTATGTGTGTCGGTACTGTATGGTCGCAGGTGTGATTTTATTACGTGTAACTTGTTGTCTGTTTGTTCACTCTAGTGTGTTCGCATGTTTGGTGAAGTCTGATGTGTGGCGTAATGTCGGTGTAGGGTATTAAAGAGTGTACCAGCAGCAGCCATTGAACGGGCGGCTTCGTTCCCGGCTATACCACAGTGGCCACGGACCCGGACCAGTTCAAATCTGTGGACGTATGCAGACATGATACGCTTGACTATCAAATTGCAACGTGGTTTTTGGAAGACTTTTGACGACAATGCCCGCACAACACTGAGGGTACCTGTATAGATAATGGATTGCTTGATGTGGCTTTGAAGCATATGATAAGCAACAAGTACACCATAAGCCTCTGCTGCAAAGATACTAGTATTACTATTTAAAGTTTTAGTGACACTTAGGCCGGGTCCATGCGCAGCGCAGGACACAGTGGTGGCACTTATAGAGGCGTCTGTATAAAATTTAAAAAACTGATATTTATGCTCCACATACAAGAAGTTCTGCAGAATCGCGCTTCTCGGAGCTCGGTTTTTATCGATATGTATGAAAGATGGGTCGCATAATACAGGGTGGTCGCATAATACAGTGCTAGAAAATCTGTGACAGAAGTTTGAATGGCAAAAAAAAAAGACAGCAAGCTTTGACGCTTCCTCCCTAACTCTGTAAGAGAAGGGCGCTGAGAACGATGGTATATTTAACAGGAGTTCAGTGATGGATGTTCAATAAAAAACCGATTTAAAAAGATGGTGAGGCATGAATGAAATTTTAAAAGAATGTGTATGCTCGCTGACCTTCTAGGATCGATTTGTTTCACTCTAAATACAGGCTTTCGACTGGACTAGTCCGGAAGGCACCGCACACCAATACGAGCCCAAATGAAGCACAGGGTCCAGCATGCTGAGAGATGTTTGAGTGGCGGACCCATAGACAACGCTACTATATTCCAATCTTGAAGCTATTAGGCAATACAAACACGTAAAAGACGTTGTTTGGCAGCAATAAAAGAAAAGTGCGAATAAACCTTCAGGATAGAGACTGTTTTTAAGCATTTATCTTTTAGTTGTTTTATGTGTGCGATGAATGTGAGCTTTTCTTCAAAGATTATACCTAAAAACTTTTGTTCCTTTTTGCCGGGAATCGAGACACTATTGAGTTGAATCTTTGGATCCGGCCGGTTGCCACACCTGTAGGAAAACAAAACACAAGTGCACTTTGCTGGATTAAGATGAAAATCGTTGGTCTCTACCCAGCCAGCTAGCTTTAACACCCAGCTGGACTTGGCGCTCGCAGAAAGACAGGCTACAAGACCTAAAGGATAATTGCATGTCGTCCACATAGATTGAGCAGGAAATTTATGATGCCAATGCCTTTCTTAGTGAATTCATTTTTACAAAAAACAAAGTGCAACTCAAAACTCCACCTTTTGGAACGCCATTTCTCTGCACATGAATCCTAGAGAATGCCCTCCAACATTTACAGGAAAGGTTCTTTCAAACACGTAGCTGGCAAGTGTGTTTAGCATCTTACCCGACATGTCAAAGGACTTCAGGCCCCTTAGGATGCCGTGCCGCCACGCGGTATCATACACTTTTTCCAGATCAAAAAATGCCGTTGCACGATACTGCTTGGGAAGGAAAGCATCTTTGATAAACCACTCTAATGCAGCGAGTTGATCGTTGGTAGGTCGTCCCGCCCAAAAGCCTGCGTGGCTGCTCTCAAGAAGACCGTTTTACTCTAAGAAATACACGTGTCTACTGTTTATTATCTTCTAGAAGAGCTTGCACAGGATGCTTGTCTGGGCGATCGGACGATAATTTGCGGGAGAGGAAGGGTTTTTCCCCTCCTTCAAAAAGGGCACTACGATGGCCTCCCTCCGAGAACCTTGAAGGTGCCCCGAAAGAAACACTTTATTGTAGAGGTGAAGCAGTGTTTCAAGTGTGTCTGCATGTAAGTGCTGTATCGCTGTGCATGAAATCTTGTCTGCACCTGTAGATGAAGGTTTACAGGTACTGGGTGCAACCTTGAGCTTATGAAGTGAAAAGGGGGTGTTATAAGATGAGTTAAACTTATGACTGTCTCGCAAGGACTTCTTCTCGTAGGTTTTTCTGTGTTTTATGGAAGTGTTGGTGTAGTGCGCTGAGCTGGACACGTGTTGGAAGTGTTGTGCGAGTGTGTTAGACTGTTCTTCTTGTCTGTCCCCTGTTGTACTAACCAGGTGCAGGCTGTGCGTCGGTTGTCGTTTGAGTTTTCGTATTCGTGTCCAGACTTTGTGTGTGTCTGTGTATGAATTGATGGAAGTGAGGAAGGTGCGCCAATTCTCCCTTTTCGCCTCACGACGCACTCGCTTCCCAAAAGCCGTGGCCAGTTGAAAACAAATAGATTATCTGACGTGGGATACCAGCGAAGGATACCCCGCGCCTTGTTCTCAGCCTCTCGCGCACGCCTACAGTACTCATTCCACCAGGGCCTCCTTGGGTTGCACAGGGAACTAAGGCCTGGGGAATGGAGTTTTCAGTGGTGGCGAGGATGTGCGCCGTGAGGAGTTGCGCGGCTTCTTCAATGCGTAGTTGTGGTATAGATGAGTGGTGTAGTTTGGTTTCCTGTAAATGTATGCCAGTTCACTTTAGCCTAATTCAACCTGTTATGGGAAGGTGAACTGTTCGGGCATTTACCTATGTATGGTAATGTTGTAGGGAAGTGGTCACTACCATGTGCCAACATCCCATTGAAGATACCTTAGCCGGCTGGGTTAGTTCCAACATCCCATTGAAGAGATGGAAAGAGTACTGCAGGGCTGATTGCCAAGTCGTATTGTGAATAAGTGTTGTGCACTATAATATGGTATGAAGACTTGTTTTTATTGAATAGATAGGCTCCCGAAGATGTTAGATATTTTTCATAAGGCGACCTCGGGCATCCGTGTGAGCAAAGTCCCAAACACGGTTATGGGCGTTGAGGTCACCTAAAAGAATAAAAGGTGCGTGTATCTGATCCACAAGGCCCTTCAAATCCAAGGTCGAGAGCTGGAAATCAGGAGGGATGCCAAAGGCGCATAGTTATTAGGATATTTAAAAGTATGATACAAGTGGCAACAGCCTCAAGGGCGGTCTGTAACTGGATGGTGTGACACGCCAAGGACTTTCCGCCAATGATGGCCACTCCCACAGATGATGTACGACTACCATCCCTGTCCGTTCTAAATACCAGGTAACATTAAAGAATTTGTGCGTATGGAACTGAAATGGGTTTCTTGTAGACAGATGACACCTGGCTGATTGGAGTTTAGTATCTGTTACACATCGTCAAGATTTTTACGATAGCCCTACAGTTCTATTGAATTATGTTTTCTCTTCCCACTATTTAGGGTGAGATTTACTGGAGTGTGTATGTTTATGTGTAGCGTTTCAAGGCTGTGACTCTAGGATTGGACTTTTTGGGTGTTTCTGTAAGCTTGGAAGCCGTAGACCGCTCCTTGCGCTGCGTTTTAGGCAGAAACTGTCCTACATCAATCTCCTCGTCAGATATAAAAGAGGCGCCCGGTGGGCCGAGCCACCCGGGCTACAGCCCTCTTCGTGGATCCTTCGTTTGACCCGCCATCGCCGAGGGCATCGGGGGCGCCAGAGGTGGCACGGGTGGTGTGGGGGCGGTGGAAGCCGATGCGGGGCCCCTGGTGTCCATCCTCTCAGCACCCTCCAACGCACTGAAAGAAGGGTAGGGTAGGGCGGGAGCGGCCCCTGTGTCGACGGCGGCGGTTGACACCCCAACCGCTGCTGCCTCAGCAAGCGGCGTGGGGACGTGTTGGGCTGCCTGAAGCAACGCAGTGAAGTTGGGAGGAGGAACCAGGTCAGATTCGCTGAACTGGGTCCCTGTGGAAACCAAACGCCGTTCCGCCTCCGGTGAGCCACGTTGGCCTACCTCCCCAGGGGGAAAAATTCGAACCTCTTTTGCGCCTCTGCGAAGGTGATCTTTTTTGTTACCTTTACGATAATGATTTTTTCTCTGGTTAAAACTTTTCACAAGCGCGAGAGTATGCTGCATGTGGACGTTGGCAATTCGGGCAGGTGAAGTTTGTTGCCGTGCACTGCTACACTAGAGTTCTGTAAACAAGATAGTTTAGGTTTCATGGAGCAAGGGAAAAAATTCTGCGCAAATAGCCAGGAGTAAGGTTAGCATTTCATGTTGTGAAATCAACGTGATCTTGCCACGAGAGGTTATTAGAGATAAAAAACCGGGGTACTTGAAAGAAGAAACGTTGTTTAGTGGTAAGTTGTAAGGAAGGACGAGGGGTTTGTACCTTTTGACACATTACTAGAGATCCTAATCGATTTGCATTTAGATACGTTGAGCCTCATTAACCTGGTATTGCACCACAAAAGAATGTTATCAAGTTCAGTTTGCAGGGCATCAGGGTCATCAGGAGACAAACTTTCACGGTAAATTACAAAATCATGGGCGATTATTATAACGGTCGAGGATATGTTATCCGGTAAGGCGTTTATATCAATAGGAAAGCAAAGGGTCCCAAAACGTATCCCTGTGGAACCCCGGAAGTGACAGAAGTGGGAGGAGAGTCAAATAATTGGCAGTTATATATTCTTCACGGTTACATAAAAACGGTCAATTCATTCTAGAATGCTAGTACCAAGGTATAGTTTTCTCAACCTAAGAAGTAGCAATTTGTGACATACAATATCAAACGCTTTAGAAAATTCTATAAGTCTATGAAGTCATGAAGCGCGGTACAGCATAAAAAAACATAAGAGCTGGGTTTTACAATTATAAAATTTTCTAAAGCCATGTTGGTGTTTGTAAAAAAAGAATTGTTTGCCAAAAAAGTGGTCATGCTGCAGTAAATTACGTGTTCTAACAGTTTACATGGCACGCTGGTTAGTGAAATCAGCTTATAATTATGTTGGTAACTAGTGTTTACCGGCTTGTGACGCGGAACTACGTGGCCCAGTTTCCAGTCAATGGGTAGAACACAGGATTCTAAAGACTGGGAGAATATTCTAGGCAGTAGAATGAATGTGAAAATTTCAGTTTTTCAATACTTTGGGTTAATAACATCATCACCGGGAGAAGACGAAGGAATATGGTTTTGAATGAATTTTCTTAATCCAACACTATCAATGTACATTGTTTCTATTGTATCGTAGTTATGAACATGCAATTCAGGAACTGAGGTAGGCACCACGTTAACAATTGATAAGAAAGATACAGCACTAGGAGAATAGAGTTTAATACTAATATACACTAGAGGGAAGTCTGGCGGCACTATCTAGGGGAGCCGCGTCTTAGCGAGCGTTCCGTCATGCACCGGCCAGGCACGTTCCACTTCTCCTTGGCATGGCTAACGAACACGCTGAAAAGTTGCCTTTGGCTGCAAAAATGCAAATGTATAACTGCAGATTATTTATCGAGTTTGTTTTGGTATTACAAAATATAGCTCCAGAAAAATTTATCTCTCAAGGGTTATTCAGAAGCTTCATGCAAAAAATAAACAACAAACAAAGTTACCCCTTCTATAGATTTTGGCTTCAAGACGAAAAAAAAGCCATGTGACTAACCAAGCCAATGCGGCGACGAACGTCGCTAGCTGCAATGGCACCGCTCACGGCGGCCGGCGAATACTGCGCGAGATTTTCCTGTAGGATATATTAGTATGAAACTCTATAATTAGGAGCCAAGCAACAGGTTTCGCTTGCAGTAAGGGAAGCACTTTGAGAGGCTAGATCATAATGTTTTTGCTATCTCCACTGATTACCTCTCAGAATCTAGGAGGATTACGTGCTAAAAAGGTAGGCAAAGTCTGCTCAAAGTATGACTTGTTGGCCAGTGAGACCGTGCATGCGTACTCATCTGTAATCCCGCGATATGCTTCCCATCGTTCGTTGTTAGTTGAGAATTTGGCATTACGAAAGATACGATTTTTCTGGTTGCGCAGTCGTCTTAAAGTAGGCGTGAACCAGAAAGACGGAGTGTTGTCGTTTATTTTACGGAGCGGTATGAAGCATTCAGCGCGTGCGGCGATTTTCGCTTTGAAAAGAAGCCAAGTTTTGTTAACAGAACGTTCTTAAAGGCTTGAAAGAAAGGGCTCTAAAAAAGGTTGAAGTTCTGTATTATTGACTGGTATTCACCTCTTCCGTAGTGCCTGATTAGTTCTGGGGTCTTGTTGATTTTTGACGTTGGGTTCGGTACAACAAAGTGAACGGCAGAGTCGTCGCTGGCACCTGGTACAAGTGACAGGACTGTATGAGTTCAGGGTTTGTTGAACAAAATAAAGCTAATACGGGGAACTAGAAGCACTATTTAACATCTGGGTGAGATGAAACTCTAAGCAAGCGTTAATGCAAGATGCGGTTTCTGAATTACCGGAGCCAGGTAACGTGGAAAGCACGTTCCATTTGATGCCGGGGATATAAAGTCACCTAATATAATGGTATTCAAGGCAGGGAACATAACATGAAGCGGGTGAAGAACATCATACAAATCAGATAGAAAACCTACAGGGGCATTAGGGGAGTGGTTGCAGACACAAACACTGACATCCTTTTAGCGGAAACGAAGTGTAACACAAACTAAAACTAAAGGGCAAGCGAGGGCAATGTGTGCGGAAGCTAATTCGCCTAAAACGGCCATAAGACACCGAGTTATTTTGTTATCTTTTTTTCTCGCAAGTAAGAATTTCAGAGCTCTCAACTTTGGCAGAAAGACAAGTCTAGGTTAGTACGACAACGTCTGCAGCACACGTGTCAATCAGACATAACCTAGCGTCTCGCCTGCAAACCACACTTCTTACATTACAAAGCAGAGAAAAACATGCTTGGTTCCCAGTGTGTCGTGATTTTGTTTTTACTGCAAATCAGTATATGTCTAACCCCCCCCCCCCCACAGTTTTCATTCCGGTGTCACCGATTTACTTGGCGCTGCTTGGGGTTTCCTTCTCACCACCGGGAAGATATCTTTTGCAACTATTTTGCCCTTCCCCTCCAACTATGCCCCTTTGACATGTTGCAAGTCGTCAGCTATAGGTGGTAGTGGGGTTATCGTAGGATTGCGATAAATAAACAGAAATCCGGATGGGCGTAAAAAAAGTCCACTGACGGTTTCTGCACTTACAAATATCAAATTTGTGCGCAGCGCGAGCTGCAGTCTTCTCGGTCACGGCGCATCTCTGCTGCATCACGGAAAGTGTTCGCGTGATCAGCGAACGCGCGGCGTCTTGCGCTAATCTGCTGGTACTTTGTTGTGCACCGCCGCCGACATCCAGCGCGGATTAGCCCCGCACCAGGGAGCAGCGAGCATGTTGTCGGATACATGTTTGAACCTTCCGCGCCAACATCAAGTGGTTTGGATTAGCTAAGAAAAGAACAGTTTCTAGGGAAAAGTGTCGCGGGGAGGGCGCTGCTTGGTTGCGACGCATGAGACATGTAGGCAGAAAAGGCAGTGAGAGAGCTGACGACGTAGCTGCACTTGTCGTACTCCACTTCACCCTTCGGTAGAGGCTCCTCTCCGTTTTCACTCTTGCGTCCCTGCGGTGGTGGCTCACTCGGGTACGCCGACATAAGCAGACGTCGCTTTGCGAAGCCCAGGTAACAGCTCCCAAAAGGCTGCCCCTAAAACGAGCGAAAGCCGCCTTCGCCGTTTTCGCTAAAATTCCACGACGTCATGTAGCCGCGAACCCCTCGCAATAGAAAAAATACCTCCCCAATAGGAACGCCGGGTTCAGCCGATATTTCTCTATCTGCTTTGAAGGCTTCCGAGCGACATTTTCGCTGGTGTCTTTAACCGCTAAGTATGCTCCGTCACCGGTTACCGGTTTATGCGATAACCTGTTTTTTTAACTGCTGTAATGAAGAGCCCAACAAATCAAAATCGTTACATTGAATCGTCACGCCAGCTGCAACGACAACATCGTGCAGTTGAAGGCGCAGTTAAATGTTGAAAAGCAGACCAGTTAAGACCCACATGACAACCGCTTCCTATCACCTTTTATGTGCCTTTTTTAGCATTTAAAAATGCATAAAATACTAACAAACTCGTCAGGGGAAACGTTTGAATAAAATCCCCAAGTGCCGCTGTGCGCAGTACTATTCGAAGGGATCTCCGATACAAAGAAAACTGAGTAATCATTTATTGACAGCGTTCTACGGATCAATAAATTTATCTGGTGTCTATACAGTTTGATTTATTACAGGTAATATTCCTATAAAAATGTTTTACACCCGGTACCTTTTTGTATAGCAGGTAAGCCAACGCAAAAAGAACCGAAGAAATAACAAAGGTCTAACTTATCCGCTGAACCTTGGAACTACTAAGCAAATTATTAGGATCACACGAACTGAAGCACAAAAAATTGAAAATTACCCAAGTAATATAAATGTTTCTAATCAAAATATGCAGGTCTACCATTTCCAAGTGCTATCAAGCGAAAAACCACCATAACTAAATAAAACAAATTTAAAAGTGGAGGGCAATTGCAGCAAAAACAAGAAATAGACTATTGTGATAACCAAATGGAAATCCTAACGCTAAAGCGTATCTACTATGCTGGTATAATTATCTAAAAAAGAATGACTAGTAATTTGTGAAACGTTCAAATAAGAAAAAACTCAAAAGAACACAACAAATCCCAAAATCTTATTGATTCAAACATCCTTGCAAGAATATCTCAAAATCATATCAACAATCCGAGAAATAAACAAAATCAAATACACACGTATACTTCTTCACGCGCACACCGGACTATAGGAACGATTAATTTTTTCTGAAACATTCTCGCAATTGCACACCACTGCAACGCAACAAGTTGATCAGGCCGAATTGTTTAAAAAATCTAGAAAAACTACATTATTGGAAAGAGACACGAGAAGAATATTGAGACAAACAAAAATGGGGTTGAGACCACTTTCATATATATCAGTAGAACACGAATGGGCGATCTGCCTTCACAGGAGCAGGTGAATGTTTATTCTGCATAGATATAAACTTGCACATCGCTATTTACATTCGTCGTAACGGCAGCATGAGACTTACCAACTTTAGACACTGGATTGCTCGCACCGGAGCACTGTGTAAACACTGTGTAAACACACGTGCGTTCGGAAACCGTGCAGACGAAATTGAATGGGCTGCCAGCGAATCGTTTGGTGAACTCACCGTCCGCTGCAGCGAAAGAGGAAGATTTCGGGAGCAGTTTTGTGGGGGCGTTTGGGGAGCGAAAACCTGCTCGCGCGTCGCATTCGCAAATGTGCGCCCACTGCACCCTGCTCTGTGACGTTTACGGCAGACGGTTGCGTTGCGGCAAGCACAGCTGGCGCCAACTGTCGACTCTAATTAGCATCGCGATGCGGTACTTTGCTTCAGCTGTCTTAAACGGCAGTACCGTTGAACTAGGAGGTAAAAGGAACAATATATAGCGCGATCATACGGCTGTGTGTGGTTTAGCTCGTAACGGAGTTGTTACAGTGCCTGGCAGCTCCAATTGCGCAATGGCGACGAAGCACTCGGCTGGAATCATAGTGCAGACGCGTTTTTCTGTCCATATCATTTCCTGACGAATACGACATCAGTCATAACTTGGTGGATAATGGCATAAAGCAATTTCATATTAAAACCTTGTGTATGACGTAATATCATTTTTCGGAATACCCACAAGAACTGGAGCATGTACCCACTAAGGTATTTCTGCCAACCAATCATTAACATTTACTCAAAACGTTTTCTAAGTATTACAAATATGACATTTTGTATTTTGTGAAAATTTTGTTGCTGTGTTAACATTTTTTACAAAAACCCTAAATTTTGTGTTACACGCTGGTGTTTGGGGCAAAAAAAGGATTCGCGTGGGGACAAGTATATTCGACAAGGCGCTAACAGGTAGTGTATAAACACTGCTGTTCGAGAACGCTTCGTCGTGTGACCTGCGTTTAAACTCTACAGGTGCGTAGAGGTCTTTTATAGAGTTCGAAAAGAAGCCGCACCCACCGATGCAGCAGCGTGGGGACGGTAGCCACAACCGGTTCCAAATTCTACTCGGTGCCGGAAGGCAATCGGAAGATCTCCGGAAGATATGCGGCGAGGGTTTATTTTCCTCGGGGTCTCCAACGCCACTGAGCCTGCTTCACCCACATAAGTACTAGAATTAAACCAGTGACGTCACGTCAATCTCGCGGAAAATTGACCGCGCCGGATATTTTCAGGAACCGTTCGGGATGCCTCCCGGCACACAGGATAATTTGACCCTTCTGTTGACACCTGTAGTTGGACAATGCGGACGGTTTTAGTGGAATCATACAATTTCTCTTTTCTATGTACACATCATGTACGAGAATAAAAGCTTCCGACGCTCCACGTGTCCTCGAAATTCAATGCGGTTATATCTAGTTACATTGAAAACTAACGTTCAGCAGTGTGTACCACTAACACACGGTAAACGCGAAAGTCCCACGTAATTCAAAACATGATCTGGACCTGAAGCGTGTACACATAACCCCTTTCGATTCCCACTTTGAGTAGATTTTTGTATTGCTAATTTTGTTGCTACTTTTGTGTTGCAAATTGTGTTGCTATTGTAAGTTGTTCACGATCGTTGAAATTGTTTTATTGCCTTCTTCAGTTTGCGCAAGGTGCGGACGATTTTCTTATTTAACCATAGATTTGAGGTTCGATGCACTTTTGTTTTGAACGGAATAAACGCATTAATACACCTAAATACAACATTTTTGAAGTAGCACTACGCCTGGTCAACATAGCATGCGTCCAATGGACAGAGCCCAACAAAAGACAAAAAAAAACTCTCAAGAGCTTCTAGCACGTCAACATCACTAGCACGCACGAAAAGAGGAACGACGGTTTCTTTTTTTTCGGTCGTACTGCAGAGTGGCTTTCAAGGGTTAAGCATACTGTTTTATGGTCTGATACGCCTTCAAAAACTTGCACTTTCGGGCTTCGTTTACGTATGAAACTGTTAACAATAAAAAGCAAGTGTAGATTCAGCGCCGTTTTGGATACGTGTTGGAAGCTTGACAAGTTGCGATAGATCATGTAAGAGCACTAGGTCGACCAGAGATTCTTATGAAGATGAGAGAGCCTTTGGGAAATCGCGTTCCCAGCTAACCGATGAAGAATTGAAATCACCTGCCATCACAAGATCGGAGGAATGATTTCTGTATGTTCATAGAAATTCATTAACCTTCTCGACGAATGCACTGTGACCGTTAGGAGGGCGGTAAAGAGCGCCGATTACCATGTTCTCTTCATGGAGAAAACTTTTAGCAACAACGCTTTCAATTATTGTTATGTATTGTAATATCGACAACCCCTAGGTGTTCTTAAGCATAATGGTTACACCACGGCCATGACGGTTTCTATCTCTTCTGATAATATCATAGCCTTGAGGCAAGATTTAAGAATCAGAAATATCCGGATGAAGCCAAGTTTTCATTATACATAAAACGTGAGGCTTGTAAGCTAGAATGACACTCTCTGATTCAGACATTTTTTTGATTATTCTGAGCGTGTTGATATTAGGCACCGGAAAAACTGTTTGGGTTTGTCTGTTGGTCATTGCGGGTCTTGCGATGCCCTACTACTATGTGCTACAGGTACTGTTTTCATTTGGACGTTGTCCCACTCGAAGGCGTTATTGTCAATCTTTATCTTGTCGCAAACAAGCTGGACGTTCGCAACGGTTTTCCAGATTTCAGCAGTGCTGTTCCACAGCTGCTTCCAAACTTGTCTCGTGGCGGGAGCAAAATCTTCAGGTACTGATATGTTTATGGCTTTACGTTTGGAGCAGTTTTTGAGAACCAACGTTTTTTCTCTGTAGTCCATCAGTTTTAGTACAACTGGTCTCTGTTGATTAGGTTGTATTCGTCCTAGTCGATGAATGCGCTCAAATGAGGATACCTCTACTTGTAGCACCGTACAAAAGACATTGTTCACCACTTCGTTAGAAAGCGATTCCACTGATTCGTGAATTTTTTCCTCCACACCGTATACAATCAAGTTGTTTCGCCTGCTCCTCTCTTCTAATACGACTACCTTTTTTTTGATATTCTAGACGGTTTTTTTGAGGGTTGCATTTTAGAGCCTATTTCCTTGACTACTAATGCACGGGCTTCCGCTTGTTTAGGTTTCTCTTCGATAGCGTCTACTCCACTTGTCACACTCTTCTGACCATACAGGAGCTGCTCAAACATTTCTTCTATGAACGGGCCGGAATTTCGTTGAACATCTCCGCAAAGTAACGACAAGGTTACAAAACCCTACGGATATACAAGTACACATCAGACAGGTCGTCCACCAACCGCTCCTCTTTCAGTGCTCGGATGATATCGGTGAGATCAGGACCTGGGTTGGTTTCGACGTCTCCCGACAACATCAAAAGAACTGTACCTCGTACATTGCATGACAGCACTAGACGGCAACAACAAGGCGACACTCTGCGCTCGGCAGCTCGACCAAAAAGTAATTGCTCGATCTTTTAGCTAGAAGAGCATATGCTTTACGCACCTGCATGGCTAAGAGGAGGGGATTAGTCGACCTTATGTTGGCGAAGTCACCGAACCCACAGTTACCCGCGCGGTGTCGTCGCTCCTTTATAGGCGTCCCCTCTGGGAAAGTTCAAGATGGTGGCGCGTTTTTGATGGTTGTCCGTGCTGTTGCCAGAGGCACCGGGGGTGCCGACCGAGGAATGGCGGCGTCGGGGAGATGGGGAAGCAGCGTCCGAGGACCGGTGGTGGCAGCCAAAGACGGGAAAGCGTCAACCCCAGCACCGTGCGACGAGGCCACGAGGGGAAGGGGGGTGAACACAAGCACGAGAATGCTTGCGGGCGCCTGCATGGCGAACAGGAAGAGATTAGTCGACCTTGTCGTCGTGAAGCCACGACTTTTTTTTAGGCAGGTAGCACACCCGTAGCTACGTAAATTTTTCCAAGCGTAGGTGCGGCGTGCAAATGCACTCCTCATGTGCGCATACAAGCCCGGCTAGATGGAGCTGAAAGAGATCTCTAGGCATTACCTGCGGTCATCTCGCTTTTACAATTTAGCTCGTACACAGAGCCTCCTCTACTGTATATGCACTGCGTGTCATTAGAGGTGACAACGGCAAATCGTTCAAAGGGTGTGATCGTGGCCACGCGACTTCTAGACTTCCAACAATGGTACCTAGACTGAAGTGGAAGACGCGGCGGTTTGAGAGGTGGCGTAGCTATTCGGCAAATATGCCAGATGGTAACTACAATTATTACGCACCGACTGCGTTTTTTCCGCTGAAAATAGACTCCATAGGCACCTAGTTACACAACGTTTGCTTTGAAAAAGAAAGAAGTGTTTTGGAACCTTTTAGCGCTATTAAGGCGCATCCTGTCGGCGAAATATTGTCACGAAGCCAGGGACGCCGCAGTTGTTTTGGAAAAGAAACAAGTTTATTGGTGCGAACATGTGATCCCCTAACAACTCAAAAGAATACAGAGGTTGCTAAACAGCTGTCAACAAAGTGAAGTGCGTCGGCTAACGTCGCAGAATCGAATAGCCCGACGTCTGCACTGTCGGCTTTTTATCTTTCGGCGCGCGTGGTTCTCCAACCGTCGATTCGCATCGAGAACATTGTAGATCCACGAAGAGTATTCCGGGCTATTCACGTAGATCGGAATGCTCTCCCTATCAGAACAGATAACACATGCGGCATAGAAAGAAAGAATGGAACACGCGCTTCCATTGGCACAGAGATAACACAGACTAGCGCAACCGGGTGGAAAAAGCAAAACACAAATAAACTAACCCAATGCATGGTTCGCGGCATTACCCCCCCCTCTAAGAGTGCATCGACCCGATGCTAACATAAGCAACAGTCCGAACAAATAAAAATAAAAGTTCGTAATCGTCTGTAGAAAAGTTTTAAGCGAACCACGTGGACGACATTGGGCCGCGTGTGTCGTCTTGATGTGCCGGAGTCACAATCGGGGATCACTTCGTAGGTAAGTTGGCTAACACGTCGTAGAATCTTGTAGGGTCCGAAATATCGTCGCAGATGTTTCTCACTCAGTCCGCGTCGTCGGATGGGAGTCAAAACCCACACACGATCTCCTGGGTGGTAGTCGGCGGCTCCGCGTCGGAGGTTGTAGCGGCAGGCATCCACCAGCTGCTGGTTCGTTATACGAACTCGAGCGAGCTGGCGGGCCTCCTCCGCACGCTGAAGGCATCCTTGAACGTCGGCGTTCAGGTCGTCGTCTTCTACGTGAGGCAGCATGGGGTCAAGCATTGTAGTCGGGAGTCTTTCGTAGACGAGCTCGAGCGGTGTCATCTGCGTGGTTTCTTGGGCAGCCGTGTGGTACGCAAACGTGACATCCGGGAGCACTTCGTCCCAAATCTTATGTTCAACGTCGACGTACGTGGACAGCATATCCGCAATCGTCTTGTTCAAACGTTCCGTTAGTCCGTTCGTTTGGGGGTGGTACGGCATCGTTCTTCGGTGATCTGTGTTGCTGTAGCCTAAGCTTCCTTGCATGAGCTCCGCAGTAAAGGCTGTTCCGCGGTCTATGATGAGGACTTCAGGGGCTCCATGTCGCAGCACAACTTGTCTTATGAAAAACTTGGCGACTTCTTGTGCAGTCCCCCTCGGAAGAACGGCGGTCTCCGCGTAGCGCGTCATGTAGTCTGTTGCTACGACAATCCACTTGTTCTCGGATCGTGGCGTAGGGAACGGGCCCAGAAGGTCCATTCCAATCTGTTGGAAGGGCCTTGATGGGACGGCGATTGGCTGCAGAAGTCCGGCGGGTCTCGTCGGTGGCGTTTTTTGTCGCTCACAGTCACGGCAGCTCCGGACGTAGTGGGTGACGTCGGATGTAAGGCGGGGCCAGTAGTACTTCGCCTTGATTTTTCCAATTGTGCGGGCTGTGCCGAGATGTCCGAAGACGGGTCGTCGTGGCACGCTTCCAAAATTTCGTCACGAAGGTCTGCGGGGATGACAAGAAGGTAATTCATTCTCGTTCCGGGGCTGAAATTATTCACGAGGACGGAGTTTCTGAGGCTGAATGCTGGTAAGCTGCGTTTGAATGTTCTAGGTAAAATGACGTTGCATCCCTCGAGGTAGTCGATTATAACGCGTAAGTCAGGATCGGGACGCTGTTGGGCGACTAGGTCGCTCTCCGTCACGATTCCGAAGAACGCGCTGTCTTCATCACTGTCTTGTGCTGGTGGGTCAACGGGGGCGTGGAACGGGCAGTGGGTGTCGGAGTGTTTCCTGCCGGATTTATAAACGACTGTAACGTCGAACTCCTGCAGGCGCAAGCTCCACCGCCCAAGACGGCCAGAGGGGTCCTTCAATTTGGCGAATCAACGCAGCGGGTGGTGGTCTGTTACAACCTTGAATGGCCTTGCTATACACGTATGGGCGAAATTTTGAAATCGCCCATATAATAGCCAGGCACTCTTTCTCAGAGGCAGAATAGTTTTTCTCCTCCTTCGACAGACCACGACTAGCATAGGCGATTACCCTTTCGCAGCCGCTTTGCTTTTGGACGAGGACGGCACCCAAGCCTATATCACTGGCGTCCGTGTGTATTTCCGCTTCGGCATTTTCGTCGAAATGAGCGAGCACTGGCGGCCTTTGCAGGGGTTTTTTCAGCTCGCCGAATGCTTTTTCTTGGTCGTTGTCTCGGCTGAAAGGGGTGCTATCTTTCGTCAAGCGCGTGAGCGGCTCTGCAATGCGTGCGAAGTTTGCGACGAAGCGCCGGTAGTATGCGCACAGTCCGAGAAATCTTCGCACGCCCTTCTTGTCTTTCGGCCTCGGGAAGTTCGCAACGGCTGAAGTTTTTGCTTGGTCAGGTAGGACTCCCGCGGCGTTGACGACGTGGCCCGAGAACTTGAGTTGCACGTACGCGAAACGGCACTTTTCAGGCTTCAGCGTAAGCCCCGACGTACGAATGGCCTCGAGTACAGACTCCAACCTTGCGAGGTGTTTGTCGAAAGTCTGGGCGAATACGACAACGTCGTCGAGGTATACGAGGCAGGTGTGCCACTTCAGGCCAGCGAGCTCCGTGTCCATGACTCGTTGAAACGATGGTGGCGCCGTGCACAGCCCGAAAGGCATCACCTTGAACTCGTATAGGCCATCCAGGGTTATAAATGCAGTCTTCTCTCGGTCTCTCTCGTTGACTTCAATTTGCCAGTAGCCACTCTTCAGAACCATCGATGAGAAGTACTTCGCATGGCAGAGGTGGTCGAGGGCGTCGTCGTTTCGTGGCAGGAGGTACACGTCCTTTTTGATGATTTTGTTCAGTCACCGGTAGTCAACGCAGAACCTTAATGTGCCGTCTTTTTTCTTCACGAGTACGACCGGCGCAGCCCATGGACTTTTCAATGGCTGTATTATGTCGTCGCTGAGCATGTCGTCGACTTGAGTCCAGATGGCTTCCCGCTCGTGTGAAGAGACGCGGTACGGTGACTGTCGGGTAGGTCGGGCTCCATCTTCGGTTATAATTCGGTGCTTCGCTAGGGGTGTCTGACGTAATGTTGAGTTTGCCGAAAAACACTCGCTGTAGCGACGGAGCAAATCCAGTAATCTGTCCCGATTTTCTTGCGGCAGCGCCGGGTTCACGTCGAAAAGTTGCGGCGGCTTGGAAGCATCTGCGCGTGCGCATTCAAAGTCAGCGACCGCGATCACTTGACTTGCTTCTCGCGTTTCTTCGAGGAACGCAATTGCAGTGCCCTTGTTCAGATGCTGGTACTCCTCGGTGAAATTGGTGACAAAACATGGTATTTGCAATGCTTAAAGTGCGCAATGCCTATTGCGACTGAGACACCGCGGTTAAGAAGTAACTTTTGGTCACCCTCTACGATAGCGTCGATGTTAGGAGCAGCATCCTCACGGTAGACGACACCCCGCACGGGGCACCTTGAGCAATCTTGGTGACGGTACTGGCGATACCGCGGACCCCGAGCCCCCAAACATAAGCTGGATCCAACCGTGGCGATGTGTTTATAGGTGGAGGGTTAGAAACCATGAACGGTGGCCGTCGGAGCCCAGGTCAAGCTCCGGCGGATGGGCTCCCTGTCTGTTTACCAGGCAGGGAGCTCCGGGACCTCTCAGGCTATCAGGGTAAGGTTTGAGAAGAAAGAACCCCCGTCCCCTGCTTCTATACTATGATGTATGGCATTCTCTAAACCCCCCCCCAAACGTGATCGGTCCCTGAAAAGGGGCCGCACCGAAGTATCTTTTCCTTTATTGCCATCTTTGACATTTCCTGAACCGGATAATTTCTCTCGATTTCTTGTGATGGAATCGCTCAATCCAACCCACCCTCTAGCATCTCAGTCAGTCTTCTTGATCGCCAAGTATCTTGAAGCCATAGTAGGAAAATCATATAAGTGCAAAAAACAAAGGTCTGGTGAACTCCTCATCGAAACAAATGACAAGCAGCAGTCCACGAAGCTTCTAGCTCAGACTAGACTGGCTGATCTAGACATCAGGGTCACACCCCATCGGAGCCTCAACAGCTCCCAGGGTGTGATATCCGAAACAGATCTCCTGAACGAAACGGATGCGGATCTCCTTGCCGGCTTGAAGGATCAGGGCGTCACTGCCGTGAGACGCATCACTATCCGCAGAGACGACAAGGAGATTCCCACCAAGCACATTATCTTGACATTCGACCGCGCAGTTCTTCCACAACACATCAATGCAGGTTTCATCCGTTGCTCCATCCGTCCGTACATCCCGAATCCGCGGCGCTGTTTTAAGTGCCAGCGGTTCGGGCACGGTACAACCTCTTGCCGTGGCCGAACGACGTGTGCGAAATGCGCGGCGCACGATCATCCGACTGACAACTGTCCATCCGAAACCCTCACTTGTGTGAACTGCGGCGGTCCGCATGCAGCGTACTCCCGCAAGTGTGAAAAATTCCAAATGGAAAAAAAGATAATTAACATCAAGGTCACGGAGAACATCACCTTCCCAGAGGCGCGAAAGAGGTTCGCCTCTTTTCCTCTGGGGAGGTACGCAGACGCGGCTCGCCGGGGGGCGGAGCGGCGTCTGGTTTCCACAGGGACCCAGTTCAGCGAGTCTGACCTGGTCCCGCCCCCGCCCCCCGCTGGGTTGCCTCACGCAGCCCAACCCGGCACCACGCCGCTTGCTGAGGCAGCAGCGGTTGTGGTGCAAACCACTTCTGTCGGGACCGGTGCCGCTCCCGCCTCTGTCTCCCCGTCCTCCAGTCCGTTGGAGGGTACCGAGGTGATGGACACCACGGGCCCCGCACCGGCTCCCACCGTCACCGCACCGCCCGTGCCACCTCTGGTGCCCCGGACGCCCTCGGCGGTGGCGGCTCAAACGAAGGGCTCCCGAGGGGGGGCCAAGTACGGGGGGCCCGGTCCGTCGGGCACCCCTCGGACATCCGACGACGAGATGGATGTCGGGCCGTTCCTGCCTGCAACGCAGCGCAAGGAGCGGCCACCGACTTCCAAGCCTACAGACAGGCCTAAAAAGCCTAACCCCAGAGTAACAGCCCCGAAAGACGACACATGAACACATACACACACTCCATTCATTCTTAAACCTAAATAATGGGAACAGAAAACATCATTCAATGGAACTGCAGAGGCCTCCTTAAAAATCTTGATGATGTGTATGATATCCTGCATGCCAATCAGCCAAGTCTCATGTGTCTCCAAGAGACTCACCTCAATTCCAAACAGACAAATTTCTTAAATAGATACATGGTATTCAGAAAGGACAGGGTTGGCTGCACACACTCTTCAGGAGGTGTGGCAATTGTCGCCCGGAAATCCTTAGCCTGCCACCCTGTCACTCTGAACACTGTCCTCGAGGCTGTAGCAATTCGAACAATAATATTTAATAGGTTGGTAACGGTGTGCTCCATTTACATTCCTCCTGATCATGCACTTTCGAGCTCTGATTTCGAGGCGCTGGTCGACCAGCTGCCCGAACCATACATACTAACAGGCGACCTTAATGCGCACAACTCTCTTTGGGGCTCCTCCAGAATGGATGCCCGAGGTCGCCTGATAGAGAAATTTCTTACATCTTCAGGAGCATGCCTTTTCAACAAAAAACAGCCTACCTACCATAACTTAGGACATAATACGTACTCATATCTCGACTTGGCTATTGGTTCTGCAATTCTCTTTCCATGTCTTGAGTGGGGCGTGGGCACGGACCCATATGGTAGTGACCACTTCCCCACATCCCTAACATACAGAGGTAAAGGCCCATGCAGTCCATCTGCCCATAAAAGGTTTAATGAATCAAAAGCAAACTGGAGTACATTCACAGAAACATCTAAACTACACCACACAACCATAAAACACCTACACGTGGAGGAAGCAGCCCAACTCGTCACGGCGCACATAGTCGACGCCGCCGAAAAGTCCATGCCCCAGGCCTCCAGTGCGTCCCGCAACCCAAGGAGGCCCTGGTGGAACGAGGACTGCAGGCGGGCGCGAGAGGCCCAGAACAAGGCGTGGGGTGTCCTTCGCCGGTACCCCACGTCAGATAACCTCATTTCGTTTAAACGGGCAAAGGCTTTGGGGAAGCGAGTGCGTCGTGAGGCAAAAAGGGAGAGTTGGCGCGCCTTCCTCACTTCCATAAACTCATACACCGACACTCACAAAGTCTGGACACGAATACGAAAACTAAAAGGACAACAGACACACAGCCTGCCCCTGGTTAGTACAACAGGGGACACACTGGAAGACCAGGCTAACACACTCGCACAACACTTCCAACACGTGTCCAGCTCAGCACACTACACTAATACTTTCATGCAACACAAAACTAATGCAGAAAAGAAGCCCTTACGAGACAAGAACAAGTCGAATTCTGCTTACAACTCTGAATTCACACTTCATGAGCTGAAGGTTGCTCTTTCCACCTGTAAGCCCTCAGCTCCAGGGGCAGACAGCATTACATACACCATGATACAACACCTACACACAGACACTCTTGAGACACTCCTACACCTCTACAACAGAATATGGCTTTCGGGGCAGCTTCCAAGGTCTTGGAAGGAGGCTATAGTTGTGGCCTTTCTGAAGGAGGGGAAGGACCCTTCCTCTCCCGCAAGTTATCGTCCCATCGCCCTCACAAGCTGCCTGTGTAAGCTCCTCGAGAAGATGATAAACCGTAGGCTAGTGTACTTTCTGGAGTACAATGGTCTTCTCGAGGGCTGCCAGGCAGGCTTCAGGGTGGGGCGATCTACCAATGATCAACTTCTTGCACTGGAATCCTACATAAAAGATGCATTTGTCCATAACCAGTTCTGCCTTACTGTATTTTTCGATATTGAAAAAGCTTATGATACAGCCTGGCGCTATGGCATCCTCAGGGACCTTAAGTCATTTGGTGTCTCTGGCAACATGATGAACACTCTTTGTAGTTATTTGGCCGAACGAACCTTTCGAGTGAGGGTTGGTGGTGCACTCTCCACTGTATATTTGCAGGAAAATGGTGTGCCGCAAGGTGGAGTTCTAAGCTGCACCTTGTTT
Organism: Haemaphysalis longicornis; assembly: GCF_048455015.1. Classification (NCBI taxonomy): domain Eukaryota; kingdom Metazoa; phylum Arthropoda; class Arachnida; order Ixodida; family Ixodidae; genus Haemaphysalis; species Haemaphysalis longicornis. The sequence continues at coordinate 132,933,272 of NW_027526407.1, forward strand.
ATAGTTAAGATGAACTCCCTCCGAAAGTCATTGCCGCCGACCATTTCCTGTTCCATCTATGTAGACGATGTGCAAATATCTTTTAAATCCTGTAACCTGTCAATATGCGAACGTCAAGTACAACTCGGTGTTAAGAAACTAGCTGGCTGGGCGGACCTTAACGGGTTTAAACTGAACCCGGCCAAGAGTACTTGTGTTGTATTTTCCCGCAAGCGCGGGATTAACGCCGACCCTGAGATTACGCTTAACCGTGCACCTATTCCTGTTAAACGGGAGCACAAATTTTTAGGTGTCATATTTGATAACAAGCTCACGTTCATACCTCACGTCAAAACACTTAAACATAAATGCCTCAAAACACTAAACATTCTCAAGGTCCTCTCCCACCAATCCTATGGTGCAGACAAAGAACTGCTTCTCCGGGTCTTCACCGCGTTAGTCGGGTCTCGATTAGACTACGGCAGTGTCGTGTATGGGTCGGCATCGAAAACAACGCTAAAAAGTCTTGATCCAGTACTGCACTTGGGTCTGCGCCTTGCGTCGGGTGCGTTCCGCACTAGCCCGGCCCAGAGTCTATATGTTGAATGTAATAAGTGGTGCCTTGAGTATCAACGGACGTATGTGGACTTTCTCTACGCTTTTAAAATTTCGTCTTTGAAGGACCATCCTTTTAAACGTGTTTTTAATGATACATCCACATCGCCACTGTTTGTAAATCGCCCGTCTGTTCCTTTGCCGTTCTCACTTAGAGTGAGACAGGAAGCTTCAAATTTCGACATCTCCTTTTTAGACATTCACACATCTTCTTTTACTGACGTCTTACCACCCTGGGAGCTTCAACCTGTGTGTTGTGACTTGTCCTTCGTGAAAATTGATAAAACCAGGGTACCACAAACTGCTATTTTGCAGCACTTCTTGTCCCTGCAGTTCAAGTATGAATGTGCAGAGTTTTACAGTGACGCATCAAAAACTGCCCTTACTGTGTCCTGTGCGGCGCACGGACCCGATTTTAGAGTCTCTAAGACCTTGAACTCGAAGACCAGCATTTTTACGGCAGAAGCTCATGGCGTTTTGCTTGTTTTAAATCACATAGTGCAACATGAAATACCCAAGTCTATCATTTTCACAGATTCACTGAGTGTTGTACATGCATTGTCATCCAACAAGTCTTCTAAAAACCATGTTCTTAATGTAGTCTATAAAACCATTATGTCCGCGTATGCATTAAATCTCGAGGTGATCATGTGTTGGGTTCCTGGCCACTCTGGGATTGCGGGAAATGAGACCGCTGATCAGATGGCCGCTGCTGCTGCACATACAAATACACCGGACATAGCAACAGTACCCTACACAGACCTCAAGCCACACATAAGACAACACCTGCGAAGAACATGGCAAACACACTGGGACGAACAGACAGACAACAAACTACATGTAATAAAGCCACACTTGGGACGGTACATATCTGACTCACACAACAGACACTCGGAAGTCGCCTTGGGTAGGCTACGGATAGGGCACACGCATGCAACTCACTCGTATCTGCTGACGGGATCTCCTAGACCCCAGTGCAGCAGGTGCGGAGAGGCCCTATCCGTAGTGCACATACTAATAACATGCAAGGCACTTCACACAACACGACGCAAACACTTCAGAGAACTCTACAGACAACATATTCCCCTACATCCATCGTTTTTCCTAGGTGATGATGCCATTGTTTCCGTGAAACGTGTGTTTGAGTATTTGTCCGACGTGAAGTTTTTAAACCTCATTTCCTATCACGCATCATGAAATCTGGCCCTTTACACCAGCCATCCTCACTGTCTTTTATTGATTTTACTTTTGTTCTTGCTTATTGATTTCAGTGTCTAAGTTCTCACCTCTCATATTTAACCACTGTTTTGGCGCTCTTTGCCCTAGTTGGCCTTGCGCCATTAACATCCAACCATCATCATCATCAACGGTAGACGACGATCATCAAGCTTGAGCGGGGTGGCAGGGTGACGTGATCTTCGGCGATCCTTACAGCAGCACGGTGATCGGGGTTCAGTGGCGGCATCGTGGAGTGATCAGAGGAAAAAGTTATCGACTTGGTCTGGAGATCAATTACTGCTTGGTTGTCCGTCAAAAAGTCAATTCCGAGTATTACGTCGCGGGAGCAGTTAGGTAAAATTACGAACGCAGCAGGGTACGTGATGCCATCTATGGTGACGCGGGATGTGCACGTTCCACGTGGCGTTACGAGATGGCCTCCTGCTGTGCGTATATGCGGACAGTCCCATCTTGTCGTAACTTTGTTCAGCTTAGATGCGAATGACCCGCTCATCACCGAGTATTCGGCTCCTGTGTCGATGAGGGCGACTACGTCAAAGCCGTCGATGGACAACTGGACGTCGGACGCTGCGTTCCTCGAGTTCCGGGTGCGTCGGGGCGTCGCATCTCGGCTTGTGCGTGTTGACGGTCGTTTACTGTGCGTCGTCGTTGTCGTCGTCTCAGCGGCAGGTTTGGTCATGTCAAGTACGCGTCGCGCTGTGTGGTTGTCGTCGTGTTCAGGAGTCACGCCAGGGTTAGGTCGGGTCGTCGGGATGAGGGCATGTCGTAAGTCACAGTTTTCGGCAAATTGTTGCGTCGTTGGAGGGTTTTCGATGTTTCGCCTTTGTGCAACTTCCCCTCCAGAAGTTACCGCCTTTAGTTTTCCCGGCGATGGCTGGGAGACCTTCCACGTGCGAAGTCAGCATTGCTACGGCGGTCCGGCGACTGGTACGGGTAGGGCGTTGGCGAACGGTTGAAACGGGCTGGTCCACGGCTTGTGTTGGACAGGTATTCTTCTATGTCAGATGGGCGCTGGCCGTGTTGGGGGCGTGGTGCGTCGACGGAGAAACCACGAAGTCAGAGTCTCTTGCATGGGCATCGACGGAAGACGTGGTCGGCCTCTCCGCAGTGGTGGCACATAGCACGATTATCCGGTGTTCGCCATACGTCAGTCTTCCTCGGCGTCTGGTTTAGTACTACAGGGGGTCGGGCGAGAGACAGTGGGCGGGGGTAGGACGGGGCCTCTTGACGACATGTTTGAACAAGGCGGTGTCGACGAACAGCCACGGAGTAGGTCAAAGCCTGTTTGCGGGGTGCTTCGAACGGCATAGAAGTTCCCAAAGCCTGCTGTACTTCTTCCTGGATCACGTCAGTCAGGGAAGCGACTTGAGGTTGTGGCGTCGTCGTCGCGAAAAGTTTCCGCAGCTCCTCCCTCACCACTGCACGGATGGTGTCTAGTAGTGAGTCGGAGTTAATGGCGCCGGCACCAATCGTCTCCGAAACCAGCGAATTGATTGGGCGGTCGTACTGCCTCGTTCGGATTTCGAGCGTCTTCTCCATCGCGGCGGCCTCAGATGCGAATTCGGACACGGTCTTGGGGGGTTTCGAACAAGGCACGCGAAGAGCTGTTGCTTCACACCTCGCATCAGAAACCGTAGTTTTTTTTTCTTCCGTCATTTCTGGGTCCGCACGGCGACAAAGTCGCTTCATCTCCTCGACGAAGGTCATGACCTCTTCGTTGGGGTGCTGCGTTCGAGTTTCCAGCAAAAGCGCTGCGCGTTCTTTTCTCACCACGGTAGTAAAGGTCTTTAGGAACTCGCTTTTGAACTGAGCCGTTTCGTCAAGGAGCTCTCGTGGTTCTCCAACCAAGTGCGAGGCGAATCTTCCAAGTAAAAGCAAACATGCCGGAACATCTGCGTCATCCCACCTGTTGAATTTCTGGACGCGCTCCAGTTTCTCCTATCATTCTTCTCGGACTTGTGCAGGGGGCTCCTCGAAATGATGGCGGATCCCGTGGCTGCTGCAGAACGATGGAACGACCGGCTTGGTTGACCATGGGACTGGTTGCGACGTCTTTCTTCTTCGCTTTCTCCGGTAGCAGACCGAACTCGGGTGGTAAATCTTGCCGCGGAGGCTGGCTCTTCTTGTTTGACTGGCTTGACGGCTTTCAGAAGTTGTAGTGGGCGTGAAGGGTGCTACTGCACGCCTCCACTAGATGTCACGAAGCCACGGACGACGCAGTTGTTTTGTAAAAGAAGCAAGTTTATTGGAGCGAACTTGGGGTAAAGGCATTATCGGCGTCTTAGGGTTGTAGGCACCGAAGGTATCATATGTGGTGGTGCTGCGTGTTCAAGACGGGACTCTTGAGGAGGAACAAGAGCGTTAAGTAGGGCTTGCGTCTGTAGCAGCACAGTCTGAATCTCTTGGAAACGATCAGTAGTCTCCTTAGTAAATGCTTCGAATGTAACCTCAGGAGCTGTGACAAGCGCCTAAAATTTGTCCTGTCGTGCTTGCCATTTCTTTTGCTTTAGCGTAGAAGTAGTTCCATCGCCCTTTTCTTGTTAGTCGGCGCACTGTCTCCTTGCGAGGTACTAGCAGTTCCTGCCGTTGGTGTAGGAATCGGGGCAGGTGTTGGAGGTGCCTGCTGGGAGCGCTGCTGCGTTGATATTAGTTGATTGATCTTCTCTTGAATATACCTGTTAATTTGCTCCAGACTTTATTTTTCTGCTTCATCTGCTCGTTCTCAGTTCTTAGGGCCATCAAAGTTGCCAATTCCTGATTGGAATGATATACTTGCATCGCAGACGTTTTCAGAGTATTCACCCAGGTTACACGTTCCTTCGATTGGGACGGTTGGATATTTCGGCTGACACTGCGCTGCCGCGAACCATTGCCGCGTTGCTGGCTATTGTTCGTGGACTTCAAGTGACTTCTACTGTTCTTGTCGTTAGAAGGCCGCCACAATGGGAGAAAGTGGGAGTCCGCTAGGTGTAGAGCAGGGGTTTGCGCAGCTGTTGTTCACATTGTTGTACATCTTGCAGCTTGCGCTCCCATTGTGTTCGCTTTACACTATATGGTTTCTTGTACCTGTTTACGCACTCTTTCGCCCCAGTTACGTGACATCCGTTACACAGCTGGCAACAAGGTTTGCAAAGGTGGGCATGCTCGGCGTTAGGGTTAGCTTCGCCGCATGCAATGCAACGTCTTGTATCTGGGAAAGCAGAAACGTCCACTCTATGTCGGCAAATTCGAAATGTTTGCGGTAGAGGCTACATTTGAGTAGCAGAGGGCCGTATTTTATATAGTTGGGTACTGTATCGCCTCCGATAAGTACAATGTCCGTGGTTGTATTTTCAATTCTGTGGACTGGCTTGGCCAAACGGTTGGCGGAATTGACTATATTAGCAATATTGTCCTGTGGCGTATCTGTAGTAGCCACTCCTCTAATTACTCATTTTGTGGTATCTTCCTGTGCGGCTTGGTACGTGCAAATATCGTGGGTCTTGCCTCCAGTAAAGAGAGGCTTCATTCTGAGCTACTGCATAGCTCGTTGCTGATATGGAGTACTGACGACTATAATATTCTGGCGTTATTATTGCAGATTGTGTCTGCGCTGGCATCTTGTTTCAAAACTCCGGATGATGCTAAGAGTACGGACATGACGATAGTTGCTTTTGTTCTTGCTAGGTTTTGGCCACCACGTGGTCAAACAATGATCTTGATATCGCCTCTATGCTGCACTTGCGACATTCGAGCTGCCTTGGTAAAAGCAGAGGCTATCCTCTTGGCATAATTGGCTCTCTTTATTTCTTGACGGGTGATGAATGGCAGGGGACTTACCAGTTGATGGCGTGGCTTGTTTGTATCGCTTGCCGGTGGCGGTCCATCCAGCTGTGTTCGTATGGTTAAGGTCCTCACCAGGGACTTCGATGCTCGAGTTGCCTTAGTAGTTGCCCAGTTGCATATCCGGGCTGCCATTTTCTTTCATCAGCGTCGTGGTATCTATTTCCCTCGTTGTAGATGCCATTGCGTGGTCAGCGAGGCCTTTCGCTAGGCGTAGCTGCCGGACGGTGGCCTGTCGGTGCCGGTGAAGGGCTAGGCCTACTGTAGGCTTAGCGTGGTCGGGGCACTGCACACCGAGGAATCGGACAGAACTCCAAAACTACTGGGAACAGGTCGGCGGAAATGGTATCGGTAGATACAGGATGACCGCTAGAATACAGTACAATATCGAAAACTGTGGTACGGGCTAATTATGCTGCATTAAATGTCATTATTGCAGGAGCCTATTCGAAGCCCGTCTGCTCGCCTGGGCGAATGCCACGACCGGGGTAACATAATGTCTCAACAAAACAATCGCGGATATGCTCTCTATGTACGTCGTAGTTGAACATGAGACTTGGGACGAAGCCCTCCCATATGTAACGTTTGCGCAGAACAGAGCGATCCAGTAAACTACGCAGATGACGTCATTTGAACTTGCCTACAGAAAACGGCCTACTACGATTCTTGACGCCATGCTCCCGCCAGCTCGCTCGAGTTCGTACAATGGACCAGCAGCTGGTTGATGCCGGGCGCTACAACCTCCAACGCCGAGACACTGAGCAATGCCTTGGATATCGTGTGTGGGTTTTTGAGTCCCATCCGACCACGTGGACTCAGTGAGAAGCTTCTGCTATGGTATTTCAGACCCTACCCGATTCTAAGTGTTGGCCAACTTGCCTGCAAACTGAACCTCGATGGTGATTCCAGCACATCCCGAAAACGCACGCGACCCGAAGTCATCCACGTGATTCGCTTCGAACATTACTGGGCAAGATGACTGAATTTTAAATGCAGAGCATTTCTTTAACTCACGTTGTCACCCGTTCTAGTTGTCCATCGTTGTCCGCACCCCTCCCCCTACACTACATAAAAAAAATACTTACCGGCGCCTGGTTTCGATCCCACGACCCTGCAGGCGGAGCGCAAGGTACATGCTGCTCTACCCACTGCGCCACAAAGCCGACACAGAATGGAGGGCAACGAACGCGCCCTGTATCCTTGACTCATTCAAACTACGTCAAGAAGCTGCTGATACACCGCATTCACTACCTGTGGGTGGAACGCGAGGTACATGGTGCTCTTCCCATTGCGCCACAATAATCATACCCACCTGCTAATAAATGATGCCATACCCCCTTGCTAATAAATGATGTCACGTGACCACGTAATTACGTCTCCTCATTTAGAGGTTAGATACATTCCCATATGTCGCACAAACTACTGTTTTGTCAGTGTGTCGCATAGGCTACACCTGCTGTTAAAAGCATACATACACAGAATGGGGACGTTCAACGAACCTCGCTGAAAAAACTGCGGTAGTTGGTGGCCTCAGTGTGATTTCTTGTTTGTTTTTGCGCACGGTAATTTGGATATCACTCAATACGGTTAATAAAGTGCCTGCTAGAACGTTCTGCTGTTCCTGATGTTCTATATCTTTTAAGTGAAACGAACATATAGTTAACGATGAATTCGATCCTCTCGCCTTCTTCTTGTCGTGTTTTTACTTTGTAGCAAGCTTTGTAATATTACGAATATTTTTTTTTCACTTCTCCGTGGTTACTCCTAACTTAGTGAGATCTGTAAGGGCAAGAGCCTGCCCCATATGCTGAATATTGAAGACACATTTTACATAAAATCTTCTTTTGTGCCTCTCGATGAAATCGTCCACCACTCTCTGCGTCCACCTTTTTTCTTGTGATTTTGTAGTAAGGTTTGTATAATAGGATCTAGGCTTCTACCTTGTTTTTATTTGCTTCTCCACCAATAGTATTGTATGCACGCCTGTTTACAATGAGAATAATATTTCTGTCATGGTAACGGGGCTGTGTTCTTGCAGTGCAGTGCTTCATTTCTGGAAAATGTAGTTGCGTATGCCACCCGCACTTGGACGCAAGCCGAAAAAAACTATACCATAACAGCTAAAGAGAGCCTCCCTGTCGTTAGGTGTAGTTAAAAGTTCCGGCCCTAATTGTACGGACGTCATTTCACTGTAGTAACCGAATACCACGCATTCTGCTGGTTTTCGTCCATTAAAAACTTAACCGGATGCCTTGGCTACTGGATACTTCGCCCACAGGAGTACAACTTTACCGTGACATACAAGACCACCGAAAAACACGCTAATGCCGACGCTTTTTACGTTGTCCACTGTTGTCCGCGGATGACAGTTCCTTAACGCCTGCTCAGCAGGGGGCCGCTATCCCTACTGCCGTTGCGGAACATGTCAGCCCGGATCTCTAATCTGCCGCAACCTGATTGACCTTTTGGACGGTTCAGCTCGACCATCCAGCTGTCGTTCACGCCGCCAACTTAAATGATTTAAACGCTTCAATGGTGTTGGCCTTTACTACTACAATTACCACCCTAGCAGTGACAAGTGAGTCCGGTCGTTCTCTGCGGTCTTGGGTCACACCTTTTGCGAAGGTTTTATGACGACGCCACGGCTGTTAACCTTGCCTTCCAGAGGACATACGACCGCTTTAAAAGCCATTTTTTATGGCCGGGCTCCAAAGCAGCATCGCCAAGTATGTTGCGTCGTGTGAGCCATGCCAACGCCGTAAACGACCCACTTCGGCCCCAGAGGAGACGCTCCAACCGCTTCGATGCCGTTCAGCTCCCTTCGATATTGTGGAAATTGGCCTGTACGGACCTTTTCCTGTAACTGCAGTTGGCCGTCGGTGGGTTGTCACAGCTGTGGACCACTTGACCCGTTATGCGGGAACTGCTGCTATTCTCTCGGGCTACGCTTCACAAGTTACAGTCGTCTTTTCGTGAGCCATCTTCCTGTGCCACGAGCCCCCCATCCCCCCTCACCCCCGAGTTCTTCTCAGTGACCCTGGGCGAGCGTTCCTTTCTTCGCTACTTTCCGAAGTGCTTCGAGCCGCTGACACAGCTCATAAAACTACGTCGAGCTACCACTACCCGCAAACGAACGGCATCACGGAGTGCTTCAATCGGACTTTTTCAGACATGCTTTCCTTCTATATTGGCCCTGACCACACCATTTGGGATACCATTTTACCATTTGTTACCTACCCCTACAATACCGCTGTTAAAAAAAACCTCTGGATTCTCCCCATTTTTTCTCGTCTATGGCCGTTCCCTTCTTCTGGACTTGATGCGTCTTTTCTCTCTGCACCTATCGCGCCAACAGCGAACCTTCCCTACCAATTTGTTTCTAGAGTGGCTCACTGCCGCAGCCTTGGCCATTTGAATACGGCGGCTTGTCAAGAAAACCGGAAATCTTAGCACAAGAAGCATCGTTCGGTCGCTTTTAAACCTGGTGAAGAAGATCCGCTCTCCACTCCTCTCCGTGTTCCTCGATTATGCGAGGTCTTGCCGGGATTCATCGGCTCTTACCGAATCATAGACCAAAACTCACCAGTGAATTACCCCCTAACACCTACTTCCTGTGTCACTGACCATCGGTGCGTGGAACTGAGATCGTACATGTATCCCGGATGAAGCCTTTCATTCGCCGCGATTCATCTACCTCACAGTGACGGCCACACTGGCCGCTTCAGCAGAGGGGGAGTAAAAGTGTGGCGTGAAATAGGCCTAGGAGATGTATAGCAACGGGGGCGGCCAATATAACAATTATGCTACGTTGTGATTTCGACATTGTGCGCGTTCATCATCATCTAATTTTATTTTCCTTTTCGGCGGGGGTAACCTGGAACGGTGGCTGTGCTTTTGTGGTCGTGCACAGGGTTCGCAAATAAAGCGGCCCTGAAGTGTTCTTGTTGACTCTCTCAAAGTATATATACATATATATATTGCCGCTAACCATGTATAGGTTCGTTTATTTATTGTTTGTTTTTACTGCCGGGCCACGCCCGGTTGTGTTATCTGCGTTCCAAACGAAGCGCGCCTTACATTCTTTACTTTTATGCCGCGCGGACTATCACAATAAGATAAGCAGACTGTGTCGCCCTAACGTCCTTAGCCCGGAATAATATTGTGATATACAATGTTGTGGATGTAAATCGACGGTTCCAGAAACACTTGCGCCGAAAGATAAAAGCCTTTAGAGCAGACGCCGCGGCGTTCGATTTAACAACACTAGCCTGTGCAAGTCACTTTATTGACCGCTGCTTCGCCCCTCTGTATTGTTTTGAGTTGTTAGGGGAGCACAAGTTCGCTCCAATAAACTTGTTTCTCCTTCAAGACAACTGCGTCGTCCTTCGCTTCGTTACATCTGGTTGCGGTGCTGGGTACTAAGCCTTTATGCTCTCTACGCCCTCGTCAAGCCGACAAGCAAGTGCCACTCATGCCAGCCGCCGACAGCAAGGTCTCTAGCTGGAGTTTGGACTGCTACCGGATAAGTGAAGAAAGAAGACGTCGTCACCCCCACCATGATCAACACAGGCACCATGAGCAGCACCACCAATCCGGCCCTCGTTTTTTAACAGCCCCGGGAGCCACGATCGTTCCGCGGATCCCCCGGAGAAGACCCTGAGGACTGGTAGGAGAAAGTGGACATCGTCCGCATCTTTACCAGACGGGGTGACGAAGAGACTTTCCGCCATGTTTTCTTCTATTTAGAAGATACGGCCCGAACTTGGTTTGAAAACCATGAAACCTCCCTAACTGACTGGGCTCTCTTTAGGCGGGAGTTCCTCAAAACATTCCCCACCGTCGTGCGGAAAGAGAGAGCCGCCTTTTTGTTAGAAACCCGCACACAACACCCCAACAAAGGCCTCGAGATCTTCGCTGAGGAGATGAAGCAACTATTTCCCCGTGCGGACACCGAAATGACGGAAGAAAAGAATTTACGCTTCTTCATGCACCGTGTGAAGAAGAAGCTGTTTGCTCGACTTGTCCGGAACCCGCCCAAAACCATCCCTGAATTCGTGACCGAAGCCAGCACGATTGAGAAGGATCTCAAAATGCGTGCTTGGCAGTATGACCGAAACTTTGTTGGTGCGGCCAATGTGAACTACGTCGACAACATGCGGATTCCGGCTGATAGCCTACACGAGACCATCCGCGCAGTAGAGAGAGAGGAGCTGCGGAAACTTTTCCCGACGACGCCGCAACCCCAAGTCGCTAGCCTAACTGACGTGATCTGCGAAGAAGTTCAAAACGCTTTGGGAACTTCTGTGCCATCCGAAGTAAACTGCGAGCCCCAAGCTATGACGTACTCCGCGGCTGTTCATCGACCCCGCCCTGGTCCAATACGTCGTCAAGAGGCCCCGCTATACCGCCGCCCACTGCCGCCCGCCCGACCCCCTGTAGTATGAAACCAGACGCCGTGGACGTTGGACGTATGAGGAACACCGGATAATCGTCCTCTGTGCTACCACTGCGGACGGGCCAACCACATCTACCGTTGCTGTCCATACAAGAGACACGGGCTTCGTGGTTTCTCCGTCGACACACCACGCCCCCGACCCGCCCAGCGCCCTTCTGAGATGGAAGAATACCTGTCGAACACCAGCTGTGGACCAGCCCGCTTCAACCGTTCGCCGTCGCCCTACCCGTACTAGTCGGCGGACCGCCGTAGCACTGCTGACTTCGCACGTGGAAGGTCTCCCAGCCCTCGCCGGGAAAACTAAAGGCACCAACTTATGGAGGGGAAGTTGCTCTACTGCGAAAAACTCGAAACCCTTTAGTAACGCAAGGACGCGCCAAAGACAGCGATTCACGACATGCCCTCATCCTGACGACCCAACCACACCCTGACGAGACTGCCGCTGAAAAGACGACAACAACGACGCACAGTGCCCGATGGTCAACACGCACAAGCCGACAGGCGACGCCCCCACGCACCCGGAACTCGAGAAAGGCGGCGTCTGACGTCCATTTTTCCATCGACGGCTTTGACGTAATCGCCTTCATCGACACGGGAGCCGACTACTCGGTGATGAGCGGGTCATTCGCGTCTAAGCTGAAGAAAGTTACCACAAGATGGGACGGTCTTTATTAACGCACAGCAGGAGGCCACCTCGTGACGCCAAGTAGAACGTGTACACGCGCGTCACCATAGACGGCACGACGTACTCAGCGGCGTTCGTCATTTTGCCTAACTCCTCCCGTGACGTAATTCTCGGAATTGACTTTTTGACGGACAAAGGCGGAATAGTCGATCTGCAGTCGAAGTCGATAACTTTTCCTCCAATCACTCCATGACGCCGGAATCGAACCCCGCACACCGTGCAGCTGTAAGGATCGCCGATGATCACGTCACCCTGCAACCCTGCGCAATCTTGATGATCACCGTGTACTGTGAAGATGCTCTTCCTTACATCGACGCAATCGTAGAGAGTGACCAAAGGTTGCTCCTTGATTGCGGTGTCTCCGTTTCAAAATGCATTGCGCGTTTTACGCAACTCCAATCCCATGTTTTGGTCACTAATTTTAGCGAGGAATACCAGCCTATAAACAGGGGCACTGCAATTGCGTTCTTTGAAGAAACGCAAGAAGCAAGTGACGTGATCGCGGTTGCCGACTTTTATTGCGCATCGGAAGATACATTCAAGCTTCCGAATCCCTTCGACCTAAATCCGGCGTTTCCACACAAAGAACGGAAGAATTATTGGATTTGCTGCATCACTACAGAGTGGTTTTCCTCGAACTCAAAACGACGTCAGACACCTCTAGCGAAGCACCCAATATTAACAGAAGATGGAGCACGACCTACCCGACAGTCACCGTACCGCGTCTCTTCAGAGGAGCGGGAAGCCATCCGCACTCACGTCGAAGACATGCTCAGCAACGACCTTATACAGCCATCGAAAAGCCCCTGGACTGCGCCAGTCGTACTCGTTTAGAAAAATACGACCCATTGAGGTTTTGCGTCGACTACCGGCGACTGAACAAAATCACTCAAAAGGACGTGTATCCCCTACCCCAGGTCGACGACGCCCTAGACCACCTCTGCCACGCGAAGTACTTCTCATCGATGGATCTGAAAACCGGCTACTGGCAAATTGAAGTGAACGAGAGAGACCGAGAGAAGACTGCATTTATAACCCCAGACGGCCTATAAGAGTTCAACGTGATGGCGTTCGGGTTGTGCACGGCGCCAGCAAGGTTTCAACTAGTCATGGACACTGTTCTAGTCGGCCTGAAGTGGCACACCTGCCTCGTATACCTCGACGATGTTGTGGTATTCTCCCGGACTTTCGACGAACACCTTGCCAGGTTGCAGTCTGTACTCGAGGCCATCCGTACGTCGGGGTTAACGCTGAAGCGAGAAAAGTGCCGCTTCGCGTACGAGAAACTCAAGTTTTTGGGCCATGTCGTCACGGCGCGGGAGTCCGGCCTGATCCGGCGAAAACATCCGCCATAGCAAACTTCCCAAGACCGTAAGATAAGAAGGGCGTGCGGAGATTTCTCGCACTATGCGCATACTTCAGGCGCTTCGTCGCAAACTTCGCCCGCATTGCAGAGCCACTCACCCGCTTGACGAAAGATAGCACCCCTTTCAGCTGAAAAAAATTTCTAAGAAACAGACTTCTGCTAGCTGAAACAATGCCTGCAAAGCCCGCCCGTGCTCGCTCATTTCGACGAAAATGCCGAAGCGGAAATACACACGGACGCCAGTGATATAGCTTGGGTGCCGTCCTCGTACAAAAGCAAAGCGGGTGCGAGAAAGTAATCGCCTATGCTAGACGTCGTCTGTCCAAGGAAGAAAGAAACTATTCAGCCTCTGAGAAAGAGTGCCTCGCGAATATATGCGCTGTTTCAAAATTTCGTCCATACATTTATGGAAGACCATTCAAGGTTGTGCCAGACCACCATGTGCTGTTTTGGCTCGCCAATTTGAAGGACCCCTCTTGCCGTCTTGGTAGGTGGAGCTTGAGCATGAAACAATTCGAGGAAACAGTAGTCTATAAATCCGGCAGGAAACACTCCGATGCCGACTACTTGTCCCGTGCCCCTATTGACCCACCACCACAAGACTACGACGAAGACAGCGTGTTCTTCGGAGTAGTGACTGAGAGCGACCTGGCCACCCAGCAGCGTGGCGACCCCGTTCTACGCGTCATGATCGACTACCTCCAAGGATACAACGTCG